>NC_091472.1:144030490-144333521 GCF_036971445.1 Narcine bancroftii | reverse complement strand
CCGCCTCTGATTCCCCACCTCTGATTCCCCGCCTCTGATTCCTCGCATCTGATTCCCTGCCTCTGATGCCCCGCCTCTGATTCCCCATCTCTGATTCCCCGCCTCTGATTCCCCGTGTCTGATTCCCTGCCTCTGATTCCCCGCCTACGATTCCTCGCCTCTGTTTCCCCGCCTCTGATTCCCCGCCTCTGATTCCCCATATCTGACTCCCCGCCTCTGATTCCCCAACTCTGATACCCCGCCTCTGATTCCCCATCTCAGATTCCCAGTCCTCTTATTCCCGGCATCTGATTCCCGGCCTCTGATTCCCAGCCTCTGATTCCCTGCCACTGAATCCCCGCCCCTGATTCCCCACCTCTGATTCCCCATATCTGATTACCCGCCTCTGTTTCCCCGCCTCTGATTGGTCGCCTCTGATACCCCGCCTCTGATTCCCCATCTCTAATGCACTGCCTCTGATTCGCCTCCTCTGATTCCCCATATCTGATTCCCCGCCTCTGATTCCCCATATCGGATTCGCGGCCTCTGATTCCCCATCTCTGATTCCCGGACTCTGATTCCCCACCTCTGATTCCCGGCTTCTGATTCCCCATCTCTGATTCCCCGCCTCTGATTCCCCGTGTATGATTCCCTGCCTCTGATTCTCCGCCTCTGATTCCCCTCCTCTGATTCCCTGCCATAGACTCCCCGCCCCTGATTCCCCACCTCTGATTCCCCATATCTGATTCCCCGCCTCTGTTTCCCCGCCTCTGATTCCCCGCCTCTGATTCCCCAGCTCTGATTCCCCGCCTCTGATTCCCCGCGTCTGATTCCCTGCCTCTGATTCCCCGCCTCTGATTCCCCATCTCTGATTCACAACCTCTTATTCCCCACCTCTGATTCCCCAGATCTGATTCCCCGCCTCTGTTTCCCCGCTTCTGATTCCCCGCCTCTGATTCCCCATATCTCATTCCCAGCCTCTGATTCCACACCTCTGATTCCCCGCCCCTGATTCGTCAGCTATGAATCCCCGCCTCTGGTTCCCCACGTCTGATTCCCCGCCTCTGATTCCCCAGCTCTGATTCCCCGCCTCTGATTCCCCACGTCTGATTCCCTGCCTCTGATTCCCCGCCTCTGATTCCCCATCTCTGATTCACAAACTCTGATTCCCCACCTCTGATTCCCCATATCTGATTCCCCGCCTCTGTTTCCCCGCCTCTGATTCGCCCCTCTGATTCCCCATATCTGATTCCCAGCCTCTGATTCCACACCTCTGATTCCCCGCCCCTGATTCGTCAGCTATGAATCCCCTCCTCTGGTTCCCCACGTCTGATTCCCTGCCTCTGATTCCCCACCTCTGATTCCCGGCCTCTGATTCCCGGCCTGTGATTCCCGGCCTCTGATTCCCCGCCTCTGATTCCCCGCTTCTGATTCTGATTCCCTGCCTCTGATTCCCCATCTCTGATTCCCCACATCTGATTCCCTGCCTCTGATTCCCTGTCTCTGATTCCCCGCCTCTGATTCCCCGCCTCTGATTCCCAACCTCTGATTCCCCAGCTCTGATTCACTCCCTCTGATTCCCCGCCTCCTATTCCCCGTGTCTGATTTCCTGACTCTGATTCACAGCCTCTGATTCCCCATCTCTAATTCACCGCCTCTGATTCCCCACCTCTGATTCCCCATATCTGATTCCCCACCTATGTTTCCCCGCCTCTGATTCCCCTCCTCTGATTCACCATCTCTGATTCCTGGACTCTGATTCCCCACCTCTCATTCCCCGCCTCTGATTCCCCGCATCTGATTCCCTGCCTCTGATTCACAGCCTCTGATTCCCTGCCTCTGATTCTCAACCTCTGATTCCCCGCCTCTGATTCCCCGTGTCTGATTCCCTGCCTCTGATTCCCCGCCTACGATTCCTCGCCTCTGTTTCCCCGCCTCTGATTCCCCGCCTCTGATTCCCCATATCTGCCTCCCCGCCTCTGATTCCCCAACTCTGATACCCCGCCTCTGATTCCCCATCTCTGATTCCCAGTCCTCTTATTCCCGGCATCTGATTCCCGGCCTCTGATTCCCAGCCTCTGATTCCCTGCCACTGAATCCCCGCCCCTGATTCCCCACCTCTGATTCCCCATATCTGATTCCCCGCCTCTGTTTCCCCGCCTCTGATTGGTCACCTCTGATACCCCGCCTCTGATTCCCCATCTCTAATTCACTGCCTCTGATTCGCCTCCTCTGATTCCCCATATCTGATTCCCCGCCTCTGATTCCCCATATCGGATTCGCCGCCTCTGATTCCCCATCTCTGGTTCCCGGACTCTGATTCCCCACCTCTGATTCCCGGCTTCTGATTCCCCATCTCTGATTCCCCGCCTCTGATTCCCCGTGTATGATTCCCTGCCTCTGATTCCCCGCCTCTGATTCCCCTCCTCTGATTCCCTGCCACAGACTCCCCGCCCCTGATTCCCCACCTTGATTCCCCATATCTGATTACCCGCCTCTGTTTCCCCACCTCTGATTGGTCGCCTCTGATACCCCGCCTCTGATTCCCCATCTCTAATTAACTGCCTCTGATTCGCCTCCTCTGAATCCCCGCCTCTTTTTCCCCATATCTGATTCCCCGCCTCTGATACCCCAACTCTGATTTCCAAGCCTGTTATTCCCCATCTCTGATTCCCCGCCTCTGATTCCCCGCGTCTGATTCCCTGCCTCTGATTCCCCGCTCTGATTCCCCATCTCTTTTTCCCCGCCTCTGATTCCCCACATCTGATTCCCTGCCTCTGATTCCCTGTCTCTGATTCCCCGCCTCTGATTCCCCGCCTCTGATTCCCAACCTCTGATTCCCCACCTCTGATTCCCCATATCTGATTCCCCGCCTCTGTTTCCCCGCCTCTGATTCCCCGCCTCTGATTCCCCATATCTGATTCCCCGCCTCTGATCCCCAACTCTGATTCCCCGCGTCTGATTCCCCAGCTCTGATTCCCCGCCTCTGATTCCCCGCGTCTGATTCCCTGCCTCTGATTCCCCGCCTCTGATTCCCCATCTCTGATTCACAACCTCTGATTCCCCACCTCTGATTCCCCATATCTGATTCCCCGCCTCTGTTTCCCCGCCTCTGATTCCCCGCCTCTGATTCCCCATATCTGATACCCAGCCTCTGATTCCACACCTCTGATTCCCCACCCCTGATTCGTCAGCTATGAATCCCCGCCTCTGGTTCCCCACGTCTGATTCCCTGCCTCTGATTCCCCAGCTCTGATTCCCCGCCTCTGATTCCCCGCGTCTGATTCCCTGCCTCTGATTCCCCGCCTCTGATTCCCCATCTCTGATTCACAACCTCTGATTCCCCACCTCTGATTCCCCATATCTGATTCCTTGCCTCTGTTTCCCCGCCTCTGATTCGCCCCTCTGATTCCCCACCTCTGATTCCCCATATCTGATTCCGCGCCTCTGTTTCCCCGCCTCTGATTCGCCCCTCTGATTCCCCATATCTGATTCCCAGCCTCTGATTCCACACCTCTGATTCCCCGCCCCTGATTCGTCAGCTATGAACCCCCGCCTCTGGTTCCCCACGTCTGATTCCCTGCCTCTGATTCCCCACCTCTGATTCCCGGCCTCTGATTCCCGGCCTGTGATTCCCGGCCTCTGATTCCCCGCCTCTGATTCCCCGCTTCTGATTCTGATTCCCTGCCTCTGATTCCCCATCTCTGATTCCCCACATCTGATTCCCTGCCTCTGATTCCCTGTCTCTGATTCCCCGCCTCTGATTCCTCGCCTCTGATTCCCAACCTCTGATTCCCCAGCTCTGATTCACTGCCTCTGATTCCCCACCTCCTATTCCCCGTGTCTGATTTCCTGCCTCTGATTCACAGCCTCTGATTCCCCATCTCTAATTCACCGCCTCTGATTCCCCACCTCTGATTCCCCATATCTGATTCCCCACCTATGTTTCCCCGCCTCTGATTCCCCTCCTCTGATTCACCATCTCTGATTCCTGGACTCTGATTCCCCACCTCTCATTCCCCGCCTCTGATTCCCCGCATCTGATTCCCTGCCTCTGATTCACAGCCTCTGATTCCCTGCCTCTGATTCTCAACCTCTGATTCCCCACCTCTGATTCCCCATATCTGATTCCCCGCCTCATTTCCCCGCCTCTGATTCCGCGCCTCTGTTTCCCCATATCTGTTTCCCCGCCTCTGTTTCCCCGCCTCTGAATCCCCGCCTCTTTTTCCCCATATCTGATTCCCCGCCTCTGATACCCCAACTCTGATTCCCAGCCTGTTATTCCCCATCTCTGATTCCCCGCCTCTGATTCCCCGCGTCTGATTCCCTGCCTCTGATTCCCCGCTCTGATTCCCCATCTCTGATTCCCCGCCTCTGATTCCCCACATCTGATTCCCTGCCTCTGATTCCCTGTCTCTGATTCCCCGCCTCTGATTCCCCGCCTCTGATTCCCAACCTCTGATTCCCCAACTCTGATTCCCCATATCTGATTCCCCGCCGCTGTTTCCCCGGACTCTGATTCCCCACCTCTGATTCCCCATCTCTGATTCCGCACATCCGATTCCCTGCCTCTGATTCCCCGCCTTTGATTCCCCGCGTCTGATTCCCTGCCTCTTATTCCCAACCTCTGATTCCCCACCTCTGATTCCCCATATCTGATTCCCCGCCTCTGTTTCCCCGTTTCTGATTCCCCGCCTCTGTTTCCCCATATCTGATTCCCAGCCTCTGATTCCCCAACTCTGATTTCCCGCCTCTGATTCCCCACCTCTGATTCCCCGCCTCTGATTCCTCGCATCTGATTCCCTGCCTCTGATGCCCCGCCTCTGATTCCCCATCTCTGATTCCCCGCCTCTGATTCCCCGTGTCTGATTCCCTGCCTCTGATTCCCCGCCTCTGATTCCCCGCCTCTGTTTCCCTGCCTCTGATTCCCCACCTCTGATTCCCCATATCTGACTCCACGCCTCTGATTCCCCAACTGTGATACCCCGCCTCTGATTCCCCATCTCTGATTCCCAATCCTCTTATTCCCGGCATCTGATTCCAGGCCTCTGATTCCCAGCCTCTGATTCCCTGCCACTGATTCCCCGCCCCTGATTCCCCACCTCTGATTCCCCATATCTGATTCCCCGCCTCTGTTTCCCCGCCTCTGATTGGTCGCCTCTGATACCCCGCCTCTGATTCCCCATCTCTAATTCAGTGCATCTGATTCGCCTCCTCTGATTCCCCATATCTGATTCCCCGCCTCTGTTTCCCCGCCTCTGATTCCCCGCCTCTGATTCCCCATATCTGATTCCCCGCCTCATATGCCCCATCTCTGATTCCCTGACTCTGATTCCCCACCTCTTATTCCCGGCCTCTGATTCCCCATCTCTGATTCCCCGCCTCTGATTCCCCGTGTATGATTCCCTGCCTCTGATTCCCCGCCTCTGATTCCCCTCCTCTGATTCCCTGCCACAGATTCCCCGCCCCTGATTACCCACCTCTGATTCCCCATATCTGATTTCCCGCCTCTGTTTCCCCGCCTCTGATTCCCCGCCTCTGATTCCCCATATCTGATTCCCCGCCTCTGATCCACAACTCTGATTCCCCGCCTCTGATTCCCCAGCTCTGATTCCCCGCCTCTGATTCCCCGCGTCTGATTCCCTGCCTCTGATTCCCCGCCTCTGATTCCCCATCTCTGATTCACAACCTCTGATTCCCCACCTCTGATTCCCCATATCTGATTCCCCGCCTCTGATTTCCCGCCTCTGATTCCCCGCCTCTGATTCCCCATATCTGATTCCCAGCCTCTGATTCCACACCTCTGATTCCCTGCCCCTGATTCGTCAGCTATTAATCCCCTCCTCTGGTTCACCACGTCTGATTCCCTGCCTCTGATTCCCCGCCTCTGATTCCCCATCTCTGATTCAAAACCTCTGATTCCCCGCGTCTGATTCCCCACCTCTGATTCCCCATCTCTGATTCCCCATATCTGATTCCCCGCGTCTGTTTCCCCAACTCTGAATCCCCGCCTCTGATTCCCCAGCTCTGATTCATCACATCTGATTCCCCACCTCTGCTTCCCCATCTCTGATTCACTGCCTCTGATTCGCCACCTCTGATTCCCCATATGATTCCCCGCCTATGTTTCCCCACTTCTGATTCCCCGCCTCTGATTCCCCATATCGGATTCCCCGCCTCTGATTCCCCATCTCTGAATCCCCAACTATGATTCCCCGCCTCTGATTCCAAAGCTCTAATTCCCCACCTCTGATTCCCCGTGTCTGATTCCCTGCCTCTTATTCCCCGCCTCTGATTCCCCATCTCTGATTCACAACCTCTGATTCCCCAACTCTGATTCCCCATATCTGATTCCCCGCCACTGTTTCCCCGCCTCTGATTCCCCGCCTCTGATTCCCCATATCTGATTCCCAGCCTCTGATTCCACACCTCTGATTCCCCGCCCCTGATTCGTCAGCTATGAATCCCCGCCTCTGGTTCCCCACGTCTGATTCCCTGCCTCTGATTCCCCACCTCTGATTCACCGCTTCTGATTCTGATTCCCTGCCTCTGATTCCCCATCTCTGATTCCCCACATCTGATTCCCTGCCTCTGATTCCCTGTCTCTGATTCACCGCCTCTGATTCCCAACCTCTGATTCCCAACCTCTGATTCCCCAACTCAGATTCCCCATATCTGATTCCCCGCCTCTGTTTCCCCGCCTCTGATTCCCCGCCTCTGTTTCCCCATATCTGATTCCCGGACTCTGATTCCCCACCTCTGATTCCCCATCTCTGATTCCACACATCCGATTCCCTGCCTCTGATTCCCTGCCTCTGATTCCCGGCATCTGATTCCCTGCCTCTGATTCCCAACCTCTGATTCCCCACCTCTGATTCCCCATATCTGATTCCCCGCCTCTGTTTCCCCTCTTCTGATTCCCCGCCTCTGTTTCCCCATATCTGATTTCCCGCCTCTGAATCCCCAACTCTGATTTCCCGCCTCTGATTCCCCAGCTCTGAGTCCCCGCCTCTGATTGCTCACGTCTGATTCCCTGCCTCTGATGCCCCGCCTCTGATTCCCCATCTCTGACTCCCCGCCTCTGATTCCCCGCCTCTGTTTCCCCGCCTCTGATTCCCCTCCTCTGATTCCCCATATCTGATTCCCAGCCTCTGATTCCCCAACTCTGATTCCCCACCTCTGATTCCCCATCTCTGATTTCCAGTCCTGTTATTCCCGGAATCTGATTCCCGGCCGCTGATTCCCAGCCTCTGATTCCCTGCCACTGATTCCCTGCCATTGATTCCCCGCCCCTGATTCCCCACGCCTGATTCCCCATATCTGATTCCCCGCCTCTGTTTCCCCGCCTCTGATTGGCCGCCTCTGATACCCCGCCTCTGATTCCCCATCTCTAATTCACTGACTCTGATTCGCTTCCTCTGATTCCCCATATCTGATTCCCCGCCTCTGTTTCCCCGCCTTTGATTCCCCGCCTCTGATTCCCCGCATCTGATTCCCTGCCTCTGATTCACATCTCTGATTCCCTGCCTCTGATTCTCAACCTCTGATTCCCCGCCTCTGATTCCCCGTGTCTGATTCCCTGCCTCTGATTCCCCGCCTACGATTCCTCGCCTCTGTTTCCCCGCCTCTGATTCCCCGCCTCTGATTCCCCATATCTGCCTCCCCGCCTCTGATTCCCCAACTCTGATACCCCGCCTCTGATTCCCCATCTCTGATTCCCAGTCCTCTTATTCCCGGCATCTGATTCCCGGCCTCTGATTCCCAGCCTCTGATTCCCTGCCACTGAATCCCCGCCCCTGATTCCCCACCTCTGATTCCCCATATCTGATTCCCCGCCTCTGTTTCCCCGCCTCTGATTGGTCGCCTCTGATACCCCGCCTCTGATTCCCCATCTCTAATTCACTGCCTCTGATTCGCCTCCTCTGATTCCCCATATCTGATTCCCCGCCTCTGATTCCCCATATCGGATTGGCCGCCTCTGATTCCCCATCTCTGGTTCCCGGACTCTGATTCCCCACCTCTGATTCCCGGCTTCTGATTCCCCATCTCTGATTCCCCGCCTCTGATTCCCCGTGTATGATTCCCTGCCTCTGATTCCCCGCCTCTGATTCCCCTCCTCTGATTCCCTGCCACAGACTCCCCGCCCCTGATTCCCCACCTTGATTATCCATATCTGATTACCCGCCTCTGTTTCCCCATATCTGATTCCCCGCCTCTGTTTCCCCATATCTGATTCCCCGCCTCTGTTTCACCGCCTCTGTTTCACCGAATCAGAAGCCGGGAATCAGAGGTGGGGAATCAGAGTCCGGGAATCAGAGATGGGGAATCAGAGGCGGCGAAAACGATATGGGGAATCAGAGGCGGGGAATGAGATATGGGGAATCAGAGGAGGCGAATCAGAGGCAGTTAATTAGAGATGGGGAATCAGAGGCGGGGTATCAGAGGCGACCAATCAGAGGTGGGGAAACAAGGGCGGGTAATCAGATATGGGGAATCAGAGGTGGGGAATCAGGGGCGGGGATTCAGTGGCAGGGAATCAGAGGCTGGGAATCAGAGGCCGGGAATCACAGGCCGGGAATCAGAGGCCGGGAATCAGAGGTGGGGAATCAGAGGCAGGGAATAAGACGTGGGGAACCAGAGGCGGGGATTCATAGCTGACGAATCAGGGGCGGGGAATCAGAGGTGTGGAATCAGAGGCTGGGAATCAGATATGGGGAATCAGAGGGGCGAATCAGAGGCGGGGAAACAGAGGCGGGGAATCAGATATGGGGAATCAGAGGTGGGGAATCAGAGGTTGTGAATCAGAGATCGGGAATCAGAGGCGGGGAATCAGAGGCAGGGAATCAGACGTGGGGAATCAGAGGCGGGGAATCAGAGCTGGGGAATCAGAGGCGGGGAATCAGACGTGGGGAACCAGAGGCGGGGATTCATAGCTGACGAATCAGGGGCGGGGAATCAGAGGTGTGGAATCAGAGGCTGGGAATCAGATATGGGGAATCAGAGGCGGGGAATCAGAGGCGGGGAAACAGAGGCGGGGAATCAGATATGGGGAATCAGAGGTGGGGAATCAGAGGTTGTGAATCAGAGATGGGGAATCAGAGGCGGGGAATCAGAGGCATGGAATCAGAGCTGGGGAATCAGAGGCGGGGAATCAGAGTTCGGGATCAGAGGCGGGGAATCAGATATGGGGAATCAGAGGCGGGGAATCAGAGGCGGGGAAACAGAGGCGGGGAATCGGTTATGGAAAATCAGAGGTGGGGAATCAGGGGCGGGGAGTCTGTGGCAGGGAATCAGAGGAGGGGAATCAGAGGCGGGGAATCAGAGGCAGGGAATCATACACGGGGAATCAGAGGCGGGGAATCAGAGATGGGGAATCAGAAGCCGGGAATCAGAGGTGGGGAATCAGAGTCCGGGAATCAGAGATGGGGAATCAGAGGCGGCGAATCCGATATGGGGAATCAGAGGCGGGGAATCAGATATGGGGAATCAGAGGAGGCGAATCAGAGGCAGTTAATTAGAGATGGGGAATCAGAGGCGGGGTATCAGAGGCGACCTATCAGAGGCGGGGAAACAGAGGCGGGTAATCAGATATGGGGAATCAGAGGTGGGGAATCAGGGGCGGGGATTCAGTGGCAGGGTATCAGAGGCTGGGAATCAGAGGCCGGGAATCAGATGCCGGTAATAAGAGGACTGGGAATCAGAGATGGGGAATCAGAGGCGGGGTATCAGAGTTGGGGAATCAGAGGCGGGGAGTCAGATATGGGGAATCAGAGGCGGGGAATCAGAGGCGGGGAAACAGAGGCGAGGAATCGTAGGCGGGGAATCAGAGGCAGGGAATCAGACACGGGGAATCAGAGGCGGGGAATCAGAGATGGGGTATCAGAGGCGGGGCATCAGAGGCAGGGAATCAGATGCGAGGAATCAGAGGCGGGGAATCAGAGGTGGGGAATCAGAGGCGGGAAATCAGAGTGGGGAATCAGATGCGGGGAATCAGATATGGGGAAACAGAGGCGGGGAATCAGAAGCGGGGAAACAGAGGCGGGGAATCAGATATGGGGAATCAGAGGTGGGGAATCAGAGGTTGGGAATAAGAGGCAGGGAATCAGACGCGGGGAATCAGAGGCGGGGAATCAGAGGCAGGGAATCAGATGTGCGGAATCAGAGATGGGGAATCAGAGGTGGGGAATCAGAGTCTGGGGAAACAGCGGCGGGGAATCAGATATGGGGAATCAGAGACGGCGAATCAGAGACAGGGAATCAGAGGCAGGGAATCAGATGTGGGGAATCAGAGTCGGTGAATCAGATATGGGGAAACAGAGGCGGGGAATCAGAGGCGGGGAAACAGAGGCGGGGAATCAGATATAGGGAATCATAGGTGGGGAATCATAGGTTGGGAATCAGCGGCAGGGAATCAGACGCGGGGAATCAGAGGCGGGGAATCAGAGGCAGGGAATCGGATGTGCAGAATCAGAGATGGGGAATCAGAGGTGGGGAATCAGAGTCCGGGGAAACAGCGGCGGGGAATCAGATATGGGGAATCAGAGACGGCGAATCAAAGACAGGGAATCAGAGGCAGGGAATCAGATGTGGGGAATCAGAGGCGGCGAATCAGATATGGGGAAACAGAGGCGGGGAATCAGAGGCGGGGAATCAGAGGCGGGGAAACAGAGGCAGGGAATCGGATGTGCGGAATCTGAGATGGGGAATCTGAGGTGGGGAATCAGAGTCCGGGAATCAGATATGGGGAAACAGAGGCGGGGAATCAGAGGCGGGGAAACAGAGGCGGGGAGTCAGATATGGGGAATCAGAGGTGGGGAATCAGAGGTTGGGAATCATATATGGGGAATCAGAGGCGGGGAATCAAAGGCGGGGAAACAGAGGCGGGGAATCAGATATGGGGAATCAGAGGAAGCGAATCAGAGTCAGTGAATTAGAGATGGGGTATCAGAGGCGGGGTATCAGAGGCGGCCAATCAGAGGCGGGGAAACAGAGGCAGGGAATCAGTGGCAGGGAATCAGAGGCTGGGAATCAGCGGCCGGGAATCAGATTCCGGGAATAACAGGACTGGAAATCAGAGATGGGGAATCAGAGGTGGGGAATCAGAGTTGGGGAATCAGAGGCTGGGAATCAGATATGGGGAATCAGAGGAGGGGAATCAGAGGCGGGGAAACAGAGGCGGGGAGTCAGAGGCGGGGAATCAGAGATGGGGAATCAGAGGCGGGGCATCAGAGGCAGGGAATCAGACGTGAGCAATCAGTGGCTGGGACTCAGAGCTGGGGAATCAGAGGCGGGAAATCAGAGTTGGGGAATCAGAGGCGGGAAATCAGATATGGGGAAACAGAGGCGGGGAATCAGAAGCGGGGAAACAGAGGCGGGGAATCAGATATGGGGAATCAGAGGTGGGGAATCAGAGGTTGGGAATCAGAGGCAGGGAATCAGACGCGGGGAATCAGAGGCAGGGAATCAGAGGCAGGGAATCGGATGTGTGGAATCAGAGATGGGGAATCAGAGGTGGGGAATCAGAGTCCGGGAATCAGATATGGGGAAACAGAGGCGGGGAATCAGAGGCGGGGAAACAGAGGCGGGGAATCAGATATGGGGAATCTGAGTTGGGGAATCAGAGGTTGGGAATCAGAGGTTGGGAATCAGAGGCGGGGAATCAGAGACAGGGAATCAGAGGCAGGGAATCAGATGTGGGGAATCAGAGATGGGGAATCAGAGGCAGGGAATCAGAATCAGAAGCGGTGAATCAGAGGTGGGGAATCAGAGGCAGGGAATCAGACGTGGGGAACCAGAGGCGGGGATTCATAGCTGACGAATCAGGGGCGGGGAATCAGAGATGTGGAATCAGAGGCTGGGAATCAGATATGGGGAATCAGAGGCGGGGAATCAGAGGCGGGGAAACAGAGGCGGGGAATCAGATATGGGGAATCAGAGTTGGGGAATCAGAGGTTGTGAATCAGAGATGTGGAATCAGAGGCGGGGAATCAGAGGCAGGGAATCAGACACGGGGAATCAGAGGTGGGGAATTAGAGCTTTGGAATCAGAAGCGGGGAATCATAGTTGGGGATTCAGAGATGGGGAATCAGAGGCGGGGAATCCGATATGGGGAATCAGAGGCGGGGAATCAGAAGTGGGGAAACATAGGCGGGGAATCATATGGGGAATCAGAGGTGGCGAATCAGAGGCAGTGAATCAGAGATGGGGAAGCAGAGGTGGGGAATCAGATGTGATGAATCAGAGCTGGGGAATCAGAGGCGGGGATTCAGAGTTGGGGAATCAGAGGCGGGGAATCAGATATGGGGAAACAGAGGCGTGGAATCAGAGGTGGGGAAACAGACGCGGGGAATCAGAGGTGTTGAATCAGAGATGGGGAATCAGAGGCGGGGAATCAGAGGCAGGGAATCAGACGTGGTGAACCAGAGGAGGGGATTAATAGCTGACGAATCAGGGGCGGGGAATCAGAGGTGTGGAATCAGAGGCTGGGAATCAGATATGGGGAATCAGAGGCGGGGAATCAGAGGCGGAAAATCAGAGGCGGGGAATCAGATATGGGGAATCAGAGGTGGGGAATCAGAGGTTGTGAATCAGAGATGGGGAATCAGAGGCGGGGAATCAGAGGCAGGGAATCAGACGCGGGGAATCAGAGGCGGGGAATCAGAGCTGGGGAATCAGAGGCGGGGAATCAGAGTTGTGGATCAGAGGCGGGGAATCAGATTTGGGGAATCAGAGGCGGGGAAACAGAGGCGGGAAATCAGATATGGGGAATCAGAGGTGGGTAATCAGGGGCGGAGAATCTGTGGCAGGGAATCAGAGGAGGGGAATCAGAGGCGGGGAATCAGAGGCGGGGAAACAGAGGCGAGGAATCGTAGGCGGGGAATCAGAGGCAGGGAATCAGACACGGGGAATCAGAGGCGGGGAATCAGAGATGGGGAATCAGAGGCGGGGCATCAGAGGCAGGGAATCAGATGCGAGGAATCAGAGGCGGGGAATCAGAGGTGGGGAATCAGAGGCGGGAAATCAGAGTGGGGAATCAGATGCGGGGAATCAGATATGGGGAAACAGAGGCGGGGAATCAGAAGCGGGGAAACAGAGGCGGGGAATCAGATATGGGGAATCAGAGGTGGGGAATCAGAGGTTGGGAATAAGAGACAGGGAATCAGACGCGGGGAATCAGAGGCGGGGAATCAGAGGCAGGGAATCAGATGTGCGGAATCAGAGATGGGGAATCAGAGGTGCGGAATCAGAGTCCGGGGAAACAGCGGCGGGGAATCAGATATGGGGAATCAGAGACGGCGAATCAGAGACAGGGAATCAGAGGCAGGGAATCAGATGTGGGGAATCAGAGTCGGTGAATCAGATATGGGGAAACAGAGGCGGGGAATCAGAGGCGGGGAAACAGAGGCGGGGAATCAGATATAGGGAATCATAGGTGGGGAATCATAGGTTGGGAAACAGAGGCAGGGAATCAGACGCGGGGAATCAGAGGCGGGGAATCAGAGGCAGGGAATCGGATGTGCAGAATCAGAGATGGGGAATCAGAGGTGGGGAATCAGAGTCCGGGGAAACAGCGGCGGGGAATCAGATATGGGGAATCATATACGGCGAATCAAAGACAGGGAATCAGAGGCAGGGAATCAGATGTGGGGAATCAGAGGTGGCGAATCAGATATGGGGAAACAGAGGCGGGGAATCAGAGGCGGGGAATCAGAGGCGGGGAAACAGAGGCAGGGAATCGGATGTGCGGAATCTGAGATGGGGAATCTGAGGTGGGGAATCAGAGTCCGGGAATCAGATATGGGGAAACAGAGGCGGGGAATCAGAGGCGGGGAAACAGAGGCGGGGAGTCAGATATGGGGAATCAGAGGTGGGGAATCAGAGGTTGGGAATCATATATGGGGAATCAGAGGCGGGGAATCAAAGGCGGGGAAACAGAGGCGGGGAATCAGATATGGGGAATCAGAGGAAGCGAATCAGAGTCAGTGAATTAGAGATGGGGAATCAGAGGCGGGGTATCAGAGGCGGCCAATCAGAGGCGGGGAAACAGAGGCAGGGAATCAGTGGCAGGGAATCAGAGGCTGGGAATCAGCGGCCGGGAATCAGATTCCGGGAATAACAGGACTGGAAATCAGAGATGGGGAATCAGAGGTGGGGAATCAGAGTTGGGGAATCAGAGGCTGGGAATCAGATATGGGGAATCAGAGGAGGGGAATCAGAGGCGGGGAAACAGAGGCGGGGAATCAGAGGTGGGGAATCAGAGATGGGGAATCAGAGGCGGGGCATCAGAGGCAGGGAATCAGACGTGAGCAATCAGTGGCTGGGACTCAGAGCTGGGGAATCAGAGGCGGGAAATCAGAGTTGGGGAATCAGAGGCGGGAAATCAGATATGGGGAAACAGAGGCGGGGAATCAGAAGCGGGGAAACAGAGGCGGGGAATCAGATATGGGGAATCAGAGGTGGGGAATCAGAGGTTGGGAATCAGAGGCAGGGAATCAGACGCGGGGAATCAGAGGCAGGGAATCAGAGGCAGGGAATCGGATGTGTGGAATCAGAGATGGGGAATCAGAGGTGGGGAATCAGAGTCCGGGAATCAGATATGGGGAAACAGAGGCGGGGAATCAGAGGCGGGGAAACAGAGGCGGGGAATCAGATATGGGGAATCTGAGTTGGGGAATCAGAGGTTGGGAATCAGAGGTTGGGAATCAGAGGCGGGGAATCAGTGACAGGGAATCAGAGGCAGGGAATCTGATGTGGGGAATCAGAGATGGGGAATCAGAGGCAGGGAATCAGAATCAGAAGCGGTGAATCAGAGGTGGGGAATCAGAGGCAGGGAATCAGACGTGGGGAACCAGAGGCGGGGATTCATAGCTGACGAATCAGGGGCGGGGAATCAGAGATGTGGAATCAGAGGCTGGGAATCAGATATGGGGAATCAGAGGCGGGGAATCAGAGGCGGGGAATCAGAGGCGGGGAATCAGATATGGGGAATCAGAGTTGGGGAATCAGAGGTTGTGAATCAGAGATGTGGAATCAGAGGCGGGGAATCAGAGGCAGGGAATCAGACACGGGGTATCAGAGGTGGGGAATTAGAGCTTTGGAATCAGAAGCGGGGAATCATAGTTGGGGATTCAGAGATGGGGAATCAGAGGCGGGGAATACGATATGGGGAATCAGAGGCGGGGAATCAGAAGTGGGGAAACATAGGCGGGGAATCATATGGGGAATCAGAGGTGGCGAATCAGAGGCAGTGAATCAGAGATGGGGAAGCAGAGGTGGGGAATCAGATGTGATGAATCAGAGCTGGGGAATCAGAGGCGGGGATTCAGAGTTGGGGAATCAGAGGCGGGGAATCAGATATGGGGAAACAGAGGCGTGGAATCAGAGGCGGGGAAACAGATGCGGGGAATCAGAGGTGTTGAATCAGAGATGGGGAATCAGAGGCGGGGAATCAGAGGCAGGGAATCAGACGTGGTGAACCAGAGGAGGGGATTAATAGCTGACGAATCAGGGGCGGGGAATCAGAGGTGTGGAATCAGAGGCTGGGAATCAGATATGGGGAATCAGAGGCGGGGAATCAGAGGCGGGAAATCAGAGGCGGGGAAACAGATATGGGGAATCAGAGGTGGGGAATCAGAGGTTGTGAATCAGAGATGGGGAATCAGAGGCGGGGAATCAGAGGCAGGGAATCAGACGCGGGGAATCAGAGGCGGGGAATCAGAGCTGGGGAATCAGAGGCGGGGAATCAGAGTTGTGGATCAGAGGCGGGGAATCAGATATGGGGAATCAGAGGCGGGGAAACAGAGGCGGGAAATCAGATATGGGGAATCAGAGGTGGGTAATCAGGGGCGGGGAATCTGTGGCAGGGAATCAGAGGAGGGGAATCAGAGGCGGGGAATCAGAGGCAGGGAAACAGACGCGGGGAATCAGAGGTGTTGAATCAGAGATGGGGAATCAGAGGCGGGGAATCAGAGGCAGTGAATCAGACGTGGTGAACCAGAGGAGGGGATTAATAGCTGACGAATCAGGGGCGGGGAATCAGAGGTGTGGAATCAGAGGCTGGGAATCAGATATGGGGAATCAGAGGCGGGGAATCAGAGGTGGGAAATCAGAGGCGGGGAATCAGATATGGGGAATCAGAGGTGGGGAATCAGAGGTTGTGAATCAGAGGCGGGGAATCAGAGGCAGGGAATCAGACGCGGGGAATCAGAGGCGGGGATTCAGAGCTGGGGAATCAGAGGCGGGGAATCAGAGTTGTGGATCAGAGGCGGGGAATCAGATATGGGGAATCAGAGGCGGGGAATCAGAGGCGGGGAATCAGAGGCAGGGAATCAGATGTGCGGAATCAGAGATGGGGAATCAGAGGTGGGGAATCAGAGTCTGGGGAAACAGCGGCGGGGAATCAGATATGGGGAATCAGAGACGGCGAATCAGAGACAGGGAATCAGAGGCAGGGAATCAGATGTGGGGAATCAGAGTCGGTGAATCAGATATGGGGAAACAGAGGCGGGGAATCAGAGGCGGGGAAACAGAGGCGGGGAATCAGATATAGGGAATCATAGGTGGGGAATCATAGGTTGGGAATCAGAGGCAGGGAATCAGACCCGGGGAATCAGAGGCGGGGAATCAGAGGCAGGGAATCGGATGTGCAGAATCAGAGATGGGGAATCAGAGGTGGGGAATCAGAGTCCGGGGAAACAGCGGCGGGGAATCAGATATGGGGAATCAGAGACGGCGAATCAAAGACAGGGAATCAGAGGCAGGGAATCAGATGTGGGGAATCAGAGGCGGCGAATCAGATATGGGGAAACAGAGGCGGGGAATCAGAGGCGGGGAATCAGAGGCGGGGAAACAGAGGCAGGGAATCGGATGTGCGGAATCTGAGATGGGGAATCTGAGGTGGGGAATCAGAGTCCGGGAATCAGATATGGGGAAACAGAGGCGGGGAATCAGAGGCGGGGAAACAGAGGCGGGGAGTCAGATATGGGGAATCAGAGGTGGGGAATCAGAGGTTGGGAATCATATATGGGGAATCAGAGGCGGGGAATCAAAGGCGGGGAAACAGAGGCGGGGAATCAGATATGGGGAATCAGAGGAAGCGAATCAGAGTCAGTGAATTAGAGATGGGGTATCAGAGGCGGGGTATCAGAGGCGGCCAATCAGAGGCGGGGAAACAGAGGCAGGGAATAAGTGGCAGGGAATCAGAGGCTGGGAATCAGCGGCCGGGAATCAGATTCCGGGAATAACAGGACTGGAAATCAGAGATGGGGAATCAGAGGTGGGGAATCAGAGTTGGGGAATCAGAGGCTGGGAATCAGATATGGGGAATCAGAGGAGGGGAATCAGAGGCGGGGAAACAGAGGCGGGGAATCAGAGGCGGGGAATCAGAGATGGGGAATCAGAGGCGGGGCATCAGAGGCAGGGAATCAGACGTGAGCAATCAGTGGCTGGGACTCAGAGCTGGGGAATCAGAGGCGGGAAATCAGAGTTGGGGAATCAGAGGCGGGAAATCAGATATGGGGAAACAGAGGCGGGGAATCAGAAGCGGGGAAACAGAGGCGGGGAATCAGATATGGGGAATCAGAGGTGGGGAATCAGAGGTTGGGAATCAGAGGCAGGGAATCAGACGCGGGGAATCAGAGGCAGGGAATCAGAGGCAGGGAATCGGATGTGTGGAATCAGAGATGGGGAATCAGAGGTGGGGAATCAGAGTCCGGGAATCAGATATGGGGAAACAGAGGCGGGGAATCAGAGGCGGGGAAACAGAGGCGGGGAATCAGATATGGGGAATCTGATTTGGGGAATCAGAGGTTGGGAATCAGAGGTTGGGAATCAGAGGCGGGGAATCAGAGACAGGGAATCAGAGGCAGGGAATCAGATGTGGGGAATCAGAGATGGGGAATCAGAGGCAGGGAATCAGAATCAGAAGCGGTGAATCAGAGGTGGGGAATCAGAGGCAGGGAATCAGACGTGGGGAACCAGAGGCGGGGATTCATAGCTGACGAATCAGGGGCGGGGAATCAGAGATGTGGAATCAGAGGCTGGGAATCAGATATGGGGAATCAGAGGCGGGGAATCAGAGGCGGGGAAACAGAGGCGGGGAATCAGATATGGGGAATCAGAGTTGGGGAATCAGAGGTTGTGAATCAGAGATGTGGAATCAGAGGCGGGGAATCAGAGGCAGGGAATCAGACACGGGGAATCAGAGGTGGGGAATTAGAGCTTTGGAATCAGAAGCGGGGAATCATAGTTGGGGATTCAGAGATGGGGAATCAGAGGCGGGGAATCCGATATGGGGAATCAGAGGCGGGGAATCAGAAGTGGGGAAACATAGGCGGGGAATCATATGGGGAATCAGAGGTGGCGAATCAGAGGCAGTGAATCAGAGATGGGGAAGCAGAGGTGGGGAATCAGATGTGATGAATCAGAGCTGGGGAATCAGAGGCGGGGATTCAGAGTTGGGGAATCAGAGGCGGGGAATCAGATATGGGGAAACAGAGGCGTGGAATCAGAGGCGGGGAAACAGACGCGGGGAATCAGAGGTGTTGAATCAGAGATGGGGAATCAGAGGCGGGGAATCAGAGGCAGGGAATCAGACGTGGTGAACCAGAGGAGGGGATTAATAGCTGACGAATCAGGGGCGGGGAATCAGAGGTGTGGAATCAGAGGCTGGGAATCAGATATGGGGAATCAGAGGCGGGGAATCAGAGGCGGGAAATCAGAGGCGGGGAATCAGATATGGGGAATCAGAGGTGGGGAATCAGAGGTTGTGAATCAGAGATGGGGAATCAGAGGCGGGGAATCAGAGGCAGGGAATCAGACGCGGGGAATCAGAGGCGGGGAATCAGAGCTGGGGAATCAGAGGCGGGGAATCAGAGTTGTGGATCAGAGGCGGGGAATCAGATATGGGGAATCAGAGGCGGGGAAACAGAGGCGGGAAATCAGATATGGGGAATCAGAGGTGGGTAATCAGGGGCGGAGAATCTGTGGCAGGGAATCAGAGGAGGGGAATCAGAGGCGGGGAATCAGAGGCGGGGAAACAGAGGCGAGGAATCGTAGGCGGGGAATCAGAGGCAGGGAATCAGACACGGGGAATCAGAGGCGGGGAATCAGAGATGGGGAATCAGAGGCGGGGCATCAGAGGCAGGGAATCAGATGCGAGGAATCAGAGGCGGGGAATCAGAGGTGGGGAATCAGAGGCGGGAAATCAGAGTGGGGAATCAGATGCGGGGAATCAGATATGGGGAAACAGAGGCGGGGAATCAGAAGCGGGGAAACAGAGGCGGGGAATCAGATATGGGGAATCAGAGGTGGGGAATCAGAGGTTGGGAATAAGAGACAGGGAATCAGACGCGGGGAATCAGAGGCGGGGAATCAGAGGCAGGGAATCAGATGTGCGGAATCAGAGATGGGGAATCAGAGGTGCGGAATCAGAGTCCGGGGAAACAGCGGCGGGGAATCAGATATGGGGAATCAGAGACGGCGAATCAGAGACAGGGAATCAGAGGCAGGGAATCAGATGTGGGGAATCAGAGTCGGTGAATCAGATATGGGGAAACAGAGGCGGGGAATCAGAGGCGGGGAAACAGAGGCGGGGAATCAGATATAGGGAATCATAGGTGGGGAATCATAGGTTGGGAATCAGAGGCAGGGAATCAGACGCGGGGAATCAGAGGCGGGGAATCAGAGGCAGGGAATCGGATGTGCAGAATCAGAGATGGGGAATCAGAGGTGGGGAATCAGAGTCCGGGGAAACAGCGGCGGGGAATCAGATATGGGGAATCATATACGGCGAATCAAAGACAGGGAATCAGAGGCAGGGAATCAGATGTGGGGAATCAGAGGCGGCGAATCAGATATGGGGAAACAGAGGCGGGGAATCAGAGGCGGAGAATCAGAGGCGGGGAAACAGAGGCAGGGAATCGGATGTGCGGAATCTGAGATGGGGAATCTGAGGTGGGGAATCAGAGTCCGGGAATCAGATATGGGGAAACAGAGGCGGGGAATCAGAGGCGGGGAAACAGAGGCGGGGAGTCAGATATGGGGAATCAGAGGTGGGGAATCAGAGGTTGGGAATCATATATGGGGAATCAGAGGCGGGGAATCAAAGGCGGGGAAACAGAGGCGGGGAATCAGATATGGGGAATCAGAGGAAGCGAATCAGAGTCAGTGAATTAGAGATGGGGAATCAGAGGCGGGGTATCAGAGGCGGCCAATCAGAGGCGGGGAAACAGAGGCAGGGAATCAGTGGCAGGGAATCAGAGGCTGGGAATCAGCGGCCGGGAATCAGATTCCGGGAATAACAGGACTGGAAATCAGAGATGGGGAATCAGAGGTGGGGAATCAGAGTTGGGGAATCAGAGGCTGGGAATCAGATATGGGGAATCAGAGGAGGGGAATCAGAGGCGGGGAAACAGAGGCGGGGAATCAGAGGCGGGGAATCAGAGATGGGGAATCAGAGGCGGGGCATCAGAGGCAGGGAATAAGACGTGGGGAACCAGAGGCGGGGATTCATAGCTGACGAATCAGGGGCGGGGAATCAGAGGTGTGGAATCAGAGGCTGGGAATCAGATATGGGGAATCAGAGGGGCGAATCAGAGGCGGGGAAACAGAGGCGGGGAATCAGATATGGGGAATCAGAGGTGGGGAATCAGAGGTTGTGAATCAGAGATCGGGAATCAGAGGCGGGGAATCAGAGGCAGGGAATCAGACGTGGGGAATCAGAGGCGGGGAATCAGAGCTGGGGAATCAGAGGCGGGGAATCAGACGTGGGGAACCAGAGGCGGGGATTCATAGCTGACGAATCAGGGGCGGGGAATCAGAGGTGTGGAATCAGAGGCTGGGAATCAGATATGGGGAATCAGAGGCGGGGAATCAGAGGCGGGGAAACAGAGGCGGGGAATCAGATATGGGGAATCAGAGGTGGGGAATCAGAGGTTGTGAATCAGAGATGGGGAATCAGAGGCGGGGAATCAGAGGCATGGAATCAGAGCTGGGGAATCAGAGGCGGGGAATCAGAGTTCGGGATCAGAGGCGGGGAATCAGATATGGGGAATCAGAGGCGGGGAATCAGAGGCGGGGAATCAGAGGCGGGGAATCGGTTATGGAAAATCAGAGGTGGGGAATCAGGGGCGGGGAGTCTGTGGCAGGGAATCAGAGGAGGGGAATCAGAGGCGGGGAATCAGAGGCAGGGAATCATACACGGGGAATCAGAGGCGGGGAATCAGAGATGGGGAATCAGAAGCCGGGAATCAGAGGTGGGGAATCAGAGTCCGGGAATCAGAGATGGGGAATCAGAGGCGGCGAATCCGATATGGGGAATCAGAGGCGGGGAATCAGATATGGGGAATCAGAGGAGGCGAATCAGAGGCAGTTAATTAGAGATGGGGAATCAGAGGCGGGGTATCAGAGGCGACCTATCAGAGGCGGGGAAACAGAGGCGGGTAATCAGATATGGGGAATCAGAGGTGGGGAATCAGGGGCGGGGATTCAGTGGCAGGGTATCAGAGGCTGGGAATCAGAGGCCGGGAATCAGATGCCGGTAATAAGAGGACTGGGAATCAGAGATGGGGAATCAGAGGCGGGGTATCAGAGTTGGGGAATCAGAGGCGGGGAGTCAGATATGGGGAATCAGAGGCGGGGAATCAGAGGCGGGGAAACAGAGGCGAGGAATCGTAGGCGGGGAATCAGAGGCAGGGAATCAGACACGGGGAATCAGAGGCGGGGAATCAGAGATGGGGAATCAGAGGCGGGGCATCAGAGGCAGGGAATCAGATGCGAGGAATCAGAGGCGGGGAATCAGAGGTGGGGAATCAGAGGCGGGAAATCAGAGTGGGGAATCAGATGCGGGGAATCAGATATGGGGAAACAGAGGCGGGGAATCAGAAGCGGGGAAACAGAGGCGGGGAATCAGATATGGGGAATCAGAGGTGGGGAATCAGAGGTTGGGAATAAGAGGCAGGGAATCAGACGCGGGGAATCAGAGGCGGGGAATCAGAGGCAGGGAATCAGATGTGCGGAATCAGAGATGGGGAATCAGAGGTGGGGAATCAGAGTCTGGGGAAACAGCGGCGGGGAATCAGATATGGGGAATCAGAGACGGCGAATCAGAGACAGGGTATCAGAGGCAGGGAATCAGATGTGGGGAATCAGAGTCGGTGAATCAGATATGGGGAAACAGAGGCGGGGAATCAGAGGCGGGGAAACAGAGGCGGGGAATCAGATATAGGGAATCATAGGTGGGGAATCATAGGTTGGGAATCAGAGGCAGGGAATCAGACGCGGGGAATCAGAGGCGGGGAATCAGAGGCAGGGAATCGGATGTGCAGAATCAGAGATGGGGAATCAGAGGTGGGGAATCAGAGTCCGGGGAAACAGCGGCGGGGAATCAGATATGGGGAATCAGAGACGGCGAATCAAAGACAGGGAATCAGAGGCAGGGAATCAGATGTGGGGAATCAGAGGCGGCGAATCAGATATGGGGAAACAGAGGCGGGGAATCAGAGGCGGGGAATCAGAGGCGGGGAAACAGAGGCAGGGAATCGGATGTGCGGAATCTGAGATGGGGAATCTGAGGTGGGGAATCAGAGTCCAGGAATCAGATATGGGGAAACAGAGGCGGGGAATCAGAGGCGGGGAAACAGAGGCGGGGAGTCAGATATGGGGAATCAGAGGTGGGGAATCAGAGGTTGGGAATCATATATGGGGAATCAGAGGCGGGGAATCAAAGGCGGGGAAACAGAGGCGGGGAATCAGATATGGGGAATCAGAGGAAGCGAATCAGAGTCAGTGAATTAGAGATGGGGTATCAGAGGCGGGGTATCAGAGGCGGCCAATCAGAGGCGGGGAAACAGAGGCAGGGAATCAGTGGCAGGGAATCAGAGGCTGGGAATCAGCGGCCGGGAATCAGATTCCGGGAATAACAGGACTGGAAATCAGAGATGGGGAATCAGAGGTGGGGAATCAGAGTTGGGGAATCAGAGGCTGGGAATCAGATATGGGGAATCAGAGGAGGGGAATCAGAGGCGGGGAAACAGAGGCGGGGAGTCAGAGGCGGGGAATCAGAGATGGGGAATCAGAGGCGGGGCATCAGAGGCAGGGAATCAGACGTGAGCAATCAGTGGCTGGGACTCAGAGCTGGGGAATCAGAGGCGGGAAATCAGAGTTGGGGAATCAGAGGCGGGAAATCAGATATGGGGAAACAGAGGCGGGGAATCAGAAGCGGGGAAACAGAGGCGGGGAATCAGATATGGGGAATCAGAGGTGGGGAATCAGAGGTTGGGAATCAGAGGCAGGGAATCAGACGCGGGGAATCAGAGGCAGGGAATCAGAGGCAGGGAATCGGATGTGTGGAATCAGAGATGGGGAATCAGAGGTGGGGAATCAGAGTCCGGGAATCAGATATGGGGAAACAGAGGCGGGGAATCAGAGGCGGGGAAACAGAGGCGGGGAATCAGATATGGGGAATCTGAGTTGGGGAATCAGAGGTTGGGAATCAGAGGTTGGGAATCAGAGGCGGGGAATCAGAGACAGGGAATCAGAGGCAGGGAATCAGATGTGGGGAATCAGAGATGGGGAATCAGAGGCAGGGAATCAGAATCAGAAGCGGTGAATCAGAGGTGGGGAATCAGAGGCAGGGAATCAGACGTGGGGAACCAGAGGCGGGGATTCATAGCTGACGAATCAGGGGCGGGGAATCAGAGATGTGGAATCAGAGGCTGGGAATCAGATATGGGGAATCAGAGGCGGGGAATCAGAGGCGGGGAAACAGAGGCGGGGAATCAGATATGGGGAATCAGAGTTGGGGAATCAGAGGTTGTGAATCAGAGATGTGGAATCAGAGGCGGGGAATCAGAGGCAGGGAATCAGACACGGGGAATCAGAGGTGGGGAATTAGAGCTTTGGAATCAGAAGCGGGGAATCATAGTTGGGGATTCAGAGATGGGGAATCAGAGGCGGGGAATCCGATATGGGGAATCAGAGGCGGGGAATCAGAAGTGGGGAAACATAGGCGGGGAATCATATGGGGAATCAGAGGTGGCGAATCAGAGGCAGTGAATCAGAGATGGGGAAGCAGAGGTGGGGAATCAGATGTGATGAATCAGAGCTGGGGAATCAGAGGCGGGGATTCAGAGTTGGGGAATCAGAGGCGGGGAATCAGATATGGGGAAACAGAGGCGTGGAATCAGAGGTGGGGAAACAGACGCGGGGAATCAGAGGTGTTGAATCAGAGATGGGGAATCAGAGGCGGGGAATCAGAGGCAGGGAATCAGACGTGGTGAACCAGAGGAGGGGATTAATAGCTGACGAATCAGGGGCGGGGAATCAGAGGTGTGGAATCAGAGGCTGGGAATCAGATATGGGGAATCAGAGGCGGGGAATCAGAGGCGGAAAATCAGAGGCGGGGAATCAGATATGGGGAATCAGAGGTGGGGAATCAGAGGTTGTGAATCAGAGATGGGGAATCAGAGGCGGGGAATCAGAGGCAGGGAATCAGACGCGGGGAATCAGAGGCGGGGAATCAGAGCTGGGGAATCAGAGGCGGGGAATCAGAGTTGTGGATCAGAGGCGGGGAATCAGATTTGGGGAATCAGAGGCGGGGAAACAGAGGCGGGAAATCAGATATGGGGAATCAGAGGTGGGTAATCAGGGGCGGAGAATCTGTGGCAGGGAATCAGAGGAGGGGAATCAGAGGCGGGGAATCAGAGGCGGGGAAACAGAGGCGAGGAATCGTAGGCGGGGAATCAGAGGCAGGGAATCAGACACGGGGAATCAGAGGCGGGGAATCAGAGATGGGGAATCAGAGGCGGGGCATCAGAGGCAGGGAATCAGATGCGAGGAATCAGAGGCGGGGAATCAGAGGTGGGGAATCAGAGGCGGGAAATCAGAGTGGGGAATCAGATGCGGGGAATCAGATATGGGGAAACAGAGGCGGGGAATCAGAAGCGGGGAAACAGAGGCGGGGAATCAGATATGGGGAATCAGAGGTGGGGAATCAGAGGTTGGGAATAAGAGACAGGGAATCAGACGCGGGGAATCAGAGGCGGGGAATCAGAGGCAGGGAATCAGATGTGCGGAATCAGAGATGGGGAATCAGAGGTGCGGAATCAGAGTCCGGGGAAACAGCCGCGGGGAATCAGATATGGGGAATCAGAGACGGCGAATCAGAGACAGGGAATCAGAGGCAGGGAATCAGATGTGGGGAATCAGAGTCGGTGAATCAGATATGGGGAAACAGAGGCGGGGAATCAGAGGCGGGGAAACAGAGGCGGGGAATCAGATATAGGGAATCATAGGTGGGGAATCATAGGTTGGGAATCAGAGGCAGGGAATCAGACGCGGGGAATCAGAGGCGGGGAATCAGAAGCAGGGAATCGGATGTGCAGAATCAGAGATGGGGAATCAGAGGTGGGGAATCAGAGTCCGGGGAAACAGCGGCGGGGAATCAGATATGGGGAATCATATACGGCGAATCAAAGACAGGGAATCAGAGGCAGGGAATCAGATGTGGGGAATCAGAGGTGGCGAATCAGATATGGGGAAACAGAGGCGGGGAATCAGAGGCGGGGAATCAGAGGCGGGGAAACAGAGGCAGGGAATCGGATGTGCGGAATCTGAGATGGGGAATCTGAGGTGGGGAATCAGAGTCCGGGAATCAGATATGGGGAAACAGAGGCGGGGAATCAGAGGCGGGGAAACAGAGGCGGGGAGTCAGATATGGGGAATCAGAGGTGGGGAATCAGAGGTTGGGAATCATATATGGGGAATCAGAGGCGGGGAATCAAAGGCGGGGAAACAGAGGCGGGGAATCAGATATGGGGAATCAGAGGAAGCGAATCAGAGTCAGTGAATTAGAGATGGGGAATCAGAGGCGGGGTATCAGAGGCGGCCAATCAGAGGCGGGGAAACAGAGGCAGGGAATCAGTGGCAGGGAATCAGAGGCTGGGAATCAGCGGCCGGGAATCAGATTCCGGGAATAACAGGACTGGAAATCAGAGATGGGGAATCAGAGGTGGGGAATCAGAGTTGGGGAATCAGAGGCTGGGAATCAGATATGGGGAATCAGAGGAGGGGAATCAGAGGCGGGGAAACAGAGGCGGGGAATCAGAGGCGGGGAATCAGAGATGGGGAATCAGAGGCGGGGCATCAGAGGCAGGGAATCAGACGTGAGCAATCAGTGGCTGGGACTCAGAGCTGGGGAATCAGAGGCGGGAAATCAGAGTTGGGGAATCAGAGGCGGGAAATCAGATATGGGGAAACAGAGGCGGGGAATCAGAAGCGGGGAAACAGAGGCGGGGAATCAGATATGGGGAATCAGAGGTGGGGAATCAGAGGTTGGGAATCAGAGGCAGGGAATCAGACGCGGGGAATCAGAGGCAGGGAATCAGAGGCAGGGAATCGGATGTGTGGAATCAGAGATGGGGAATCAGAGGTGGGGAATCAGAGTCCGGGAATCAGATATGGGGAAACAGAGGCGGGGAATCAGAGGCGGGGAAACAGAGGCGGGGAATCAGATATGGGGAATCTGAGTTGGGGAATCAGAGGTTGGGAATCAGAGGTTGGGAATCAGAGGCGAGGAATCAGAGACAGGGAATCAGAGGCAGGGAATCTGATGTGGGGAATCAGAGATGGGGAATCAGAGGCAGGGAATCAGAATCAGAAGCGGTGAATCAGAGGTGGGGAATCAGAGGCAGGGAATCAGACGTGGGGAACCAGAGGCGGGGATTCATAGCTGACGAATCAGGGGCGGGGAATCAGAGATGTGGAATCAGAGGCTGGGAATCAGATATGGGGAATCAGAGGCGGGGAATCAGAGGCGGGGAAACAGAGGCGGGGAATCAGATATGGGGAATCAGAGTTGGGGAATCAGAGGTTGTGAATCAGAGATGTGGAATCAGAGGCGGGGAATCAGAGGCAGGGAATCAGACACGGGGAATCAGAGGTGGGGAATTAGAGCTTTGGAATCAGAAGCGGGGAATCATAGTTGGGGATTCAGAGATGGGGAATCAGAGGCGGGGAATACGATATGGGGAATCAGAGGCGGGGAATCAGAAGTGGGGAAACATAGGCGGGGAATCATATGGGGAATCAGAGGTGGCGAATCAGAGGCAGTGAATCAGAGATGGGGAAGCAGAGGTGGGGAATCAGATGTGATGAATCAGAGCTGGGGAATCAGAGGCGGGGATTCAGAGTTGGGGAATCAGAGGCGGGGAATCAGATATGGGGAAACAGAGGCGTGGAATCAGAGGCGGGGAAACAGATGCGGGGAATCAGAGGTGTTGAATCAGAGATGGGGAATCAGAGGCGGGGAATCAGAGGCAGGGAATCAGACGTGGTGAACCAGAGGAGGGGATTAATAGCTGACGAATCAGGGGCGGGGAATCAGAGGTGTGGAATCAGAGGCTGGGAATCAGATATGGGGAATCAGAGGCGGGGAATCAGAGGCGGGAAATCAGAGGCGGGGAAACAGATATGGGGAATCAGAGGTGGGGAATCAGAGGTTGTGAATCAGAGATGGGGAATCAGAGGCGGGGAATCAGAGGCAGGGAATCAGACGCGGGGAATCAGAGGCGGGGAATCAGAGCTGGGGAATCAGAGGCGGGGAATCAGAGTTGTGGATCAGAGGCGGGGAATCAGATATGGGGAATCAGAGGCGGGGAAACAGAGGCGGGAAATCAGATATGGGGAATCAGAGGTGGGTAATCAGGGGCGGGGAATCTGTGGCAGGGAATCAGAGGAGGGGAATCAGAGGCGGGGAATCAGAGGCAGGGAAACAGACGCGGGGAATCAGAGGTGTTGAATCAGAGATGGGGAATCAGAGGCGGGGAATCAGAGGCAGTGAATCAGACGTGGTGAACCAGAGGAGGGGATTAATAGCTGACGAATCAGGGGCGGGGAATCAGAGGTGTGGAATCAGAGGCTGGGAATCAGATATGGGGAATCAGAGGCGGGGAATCAGAGGTGGGAAATCAGAGGCGGGGAATCAGATATGGGGAATCAGAGGTGGGGAATCAGAGGTTGTGAATCAGAGGCGGGGAATCAGAGGCAGGGAATCAGACGCGGGGAATCAGAGGCGGGGATTCAGAGCTGGGGAATCAGAGGCGGGGAATCAGAGTTGTGGATCAGAGGCGGGGAATCAGATATGGGGAATCAGAGGCGGGGAATCAGAGGCGGGGAATCAGAGGCAGGGAATCAGATGTGCGGAATCAGAGATGGGGAATCAGAGGTGGGGAATCAGAGTCTGGGGAAACAGCGGCGGGGAATCAGATATGGGGAATCAGAGACGGCGAATCAGAGACAGGGAATCAGAGGCAGGGAATCAGATGTGGGGAATCAGAGTCGGTGAATCAGATATGGGGAAACAGAGGCGGGGAATCAGAGGCGGGGAAACAGAGGCGGGGAATCAGATATAGGGAATCATAGGTGGGGAATCATAGGTTGGGAATCAGAGGCAGGGAATCAGACGCGGGGAATCAGAGGCGGGGAATCAGAGGCAGGGAATCGGATGTGCAGAATCAGAGATGGGGAATCAGAGGTGGGGAATCAGAGTCCGGGGAAACAGCGGCGGGGAATCAGATATGGGGAATCAGAGACGGCGAATCAAAGACAGGGAATCAGAGGCAGGGAATCAGATGTGGGGAATCAGAGGCGGCGAATCAGATATGGGGAAACAGAGGCGGGGAATCAGAGGCGGGGAATCAGAGGCGGGGAAACAGAGGCAGGGAATCGGATGTGCGGAATCTGAGATGGGGAATCTGAGGTGGGGAATCAGAGTCCGGGAATCAGATATGGGGAAACAGAGGCGGGGAATCAGAGGCGGGGAAACAGAGGCGGGGAGTCAGATATGGGGAATCAGAGGTGGGGAATCAGAGGTTGGGAATCATATATGGGGAATCAGAGGCGGGGAATCAAAGGCGGGGAAACAGAGGCGGGGAATCAGATATGGGGAATCAGAGGAAGCGAATCAGAGTCAGTGAATTAGAGATGGGGTATCAGAGGCGGGGTATCAGAGGCGGCCAATCAGAGGCGGGGAAACAGAGGCAGGGAATCAGTGGCAGGGAATCAGAGGCTGGGAATCAGCGGCCGGGAATCAGATTCCGGGAATAACAGGACTGGAAATCAGAGATGGGGAATCAGAGGTGGGGAATCAGAGTTGGGGAATCAGAGGCTGGGAATCAGATATGGGGAATCAGAGGAGGGGAATCAGAGGCGGGGAAACAGAGGCGGGGAATCAGAGGCGGGGAATCAGAGATGGGGAATCAGAGGCGGGGCATCAGAGGCAGGGAATCAGACGTGAGCAATCAGTGGCTGGGACTCAGAGCTGGGGAATCAGAGGCGGGAAATCAGAGTTGGGGAATCAGAGGCGGGAAATCAGATATGGGGAAACAGAGGCGGGGAATCAGAAGCGGGGAAACAGAGGCGGGGAATCAGATATGGGGAATCAGAGGTGGGGAATCAGAGGTTGGGAATCAGAGGCAGGGAATCAGACGCGGGGAATCAGAGGCAGGGAATCAGAGGCAGGGAATCGGATGTGTGGAATCAGAGATGGGGAATCAGAGGTGGGGAATCAGAGTCCGGGAATCAGATATGGGGAAACAGAGGCGGGGAATCAGAGGCGGGGAAACAGAGGCGGGGAATCAGATATGGGGAATCTGATTTGGGGAATCAGAGGTTGGGAATCAGAGGTTGGGAATCAGAGGCGGGGAATCAGAGACAGGGAATCAGAGGCAGGGAATCAGATGTGGGGAATCAGAGATGGGGAATCAGAGGCAGGGAATCAGAATCAGAAGCGGTGAATCAGAGGTGGGGAATCAGAGGCAGGGAATCAGACGTGGGGAACCAGAGGCGGGGATTCATAGCTGACGAATCAGGGGCGGGGAATCAGAGATGTGGAATCAGAGGCTGGGAATCAGATATGGGGAATCAGAGGCGGGGAATCAGAGGCGGGGAAACAGAGGCGGGGAATCAGATATGGGGAATCAGAGTTGGGGAATCAGAGGTTGTGAATCAGAGATGTGGAATCAGAGGCGGGGAATCAGAGGCAGGGAATCAGACACGGGGAATCAGAGGTGGGGAATTAGAGCTTTGGAATCAGAAGCGGGGAATCATAGTTGGGGATTCAGAGATGGGGAATCAGAGGCGGGGAATCCGATATGGGGAATCAGAGGCGGGGAATCAGAAGTGGGGAAACATAGGCGGGGAATCATATGGGGAATCAGAGGTGGCGAATCAGAGGCAGTGAATCAGAGATGGGGAAGCAGAGGTGGGGAATCAGATGTGATGAATCAGAGCTGGGGAATCAGAGGCGGGGATTCAGAGTTGGGGAATCAGAGGCGGGGAATCAGATATGGGGAAACAGAGGCGTGGAATCAGAGGCGGGGAAACAGACGCGGGGAATCAGAGGTGTTGAATCAGAGATGGGGAATCAGAGGCGGGGAATCAGAGGCAGGGAATCAGACGTGGTGAACCAGAGGAGGGGATTAATAGCTGACGAATCAGGGGCGGGGAATCAGAGGTGTGGAATCAGAGGCTGGGAATCAGATATGGGGAATCAGAGGCGGGGAATCAGAGGCGGGAAATCAGAGGCGGGGAATCAGATATGGGGAATCAGAGGTGGGGAATCAGAGGTTGTGAATCAGAGATGGGGAATCAGAGGCGGGGAATCAGAGGCAGGGAATCAGACGCGGGGAATCAGAGGCGGGGAATCAGAGCTGGGGAATCAGAGGCGGGGAATCAGAGTTGTGGATCAGAGGCGGGGAATCAGATATGGGGAATCAGAGGCGGGGAAACAGAGGCGGGAAATCAGATATGGGGAATCAGAGGTGGGTAATCAGGGGCGGAGAATCTGTGGCAGGGAATCAGAGGAGGGTAATCAGAGGCGGGGAATCAGAGGCGGGGAAACAGAGGCGAGGAATCGTAGGCGGGGAATCAGAGGCAGGGAATCAGACACGGGGAATCAGAGGCGGGGAATCAGAGATGGGGAATCAGAGGCGGGGCATCAGAGGCAGGGAATCAGATGCGAGGAATCAGAGGCGGGGAATCAGAGGTGGGGAATCAGAGGCGGGAAATCAGAGTGGGGAATCAGATGCGGGGAATCAGATATGGGGAAACAGAGGCGGGGAATCAGAAGCGGGGAAACAGAGGCGGGGAATCAGATATGGGGAATCAGAGGTGGGGAATCAGAGGTTGGGAATAAGAGACAGGGAATCAGACGCGGGGAATCAGAGGCGGGGAATCAGAGGCAGGGAATCAGATGTGCGGAATCAGAGATGGGGAATCAGAGGTGCGGAATCAGAGTCCGGGGAAACAGCGGCGGGGAATCAGATATGGGGAATCAGAGACGGCGAATCAGAGACAGGGAATCAGAGGCAGGGAATCAGATGTGGGGAATCAGAGTCGGTGAATCAGATATGGGGAAACAGAGGCGGGGAATCAGAGGCGGGGAAACAGAGGCGGGGAATCAGATATAGGGAATCATAGGTGGGGAATCATAGGTTGGGAATCAGAGGCAGGGAATCAGACGCGGGGAATCAGAGGCGGGGAATCAGAGGCAGGGAATCGGATGTGCAGAATCAGAGATGGGGAATCAGAGGTGGGGAATCAGAGTCCGGGGAAACAGCGGCGGGGAATCAGATATGGGGAATCATATACGGCGAATCAAAGACAGGGAATCAGAGGCAGGGAATCAGATGTGGGGAATCAGAGGCGGCGAATCAGATATGGGGAAACAGAGGCGGGGAATCAGAGGCGGGGAATCAGAGGCGGGGAAACAGAGGCAGGGAATCGGATGTGCGGAATCTGAGATGGGGAATCTGAGGTGGGGAATCAGAGTCCGGGAATCAGATATGGGGAAACAGAGGCGGGGAATCAGAGGCGGGGAAACAGAGGCGGGGAGTCAGATATGGGGAATCAGAGGTGGGGAATCAGAGGTTGGGAATCATATATGGGGAATCAGAGGCGGGGAATCAAAGGCGGGGAAACAGAGGCGGGGAATCAGATATGGGGAATCAGAGGAAGCGAATCAGAGTCAGTGAATTAGAGATGGGGAATCAGAGGCGGGGTATCAGAGGCGGCCAATCAGAGGCGGGGAAACAGAGGCAGGGAATCAGTGGCAGGGAATCAGAGGCTGGGAATCAGCGGCCGGGAATCAGATTCCGGGAATAACAGGACTGGAAATCAGAGATGGGGAATCAGAGGTGGGGAATCAGAGTTGGGGAATCAGAGGCTGGGAATCAGATATGGGGAATCAGAGGAGGGGAATCAGAGGCGGGGAAACAGAGGCGGGGAATCAGAGGTGGGGAATCAGAGATGGGGAATCAGAGGCGGGGCATCAGAGGCAGGGAATCAGACGTGAGCAATCAGTGGCTGGGACTCAGAGCTGGGGAATCAGAGGCGGGAAATCAGAGTTGGGGATTCAGAGGCGGGAAATCAGATATGGGGAAACAGAGGCGGGGAATCAGAAGCGGGGAAACAGAGGCGGGGAATCAGATATGGGGAATCAGAGGTGGGGAATCAGAGGTTGGGAATCAGAGGCAGGGAATCAGACGCGGGGAATCAGAGGCAGGGAATCAGAGGCAGGGAATCGGATGTGTGGAATCAGAGATGGGGAATCAGAGGTGGGGAATCAGAGTCCGGGAATCAGATATGGGGAAACAGAGGCGGGGAATCAGAGGCGGGGAAACAGAGGCGGGGAATCAGATATGGGGAATCTGAGTTGGGGAATCAGAGGTTGGGAATCAGAGGTTGGGAATCAGAGGCGGGGAATCAGAGACAGGGAATCAGAGGCAGGGAATCAGATGTGGGGAATCAGAGATGGGGAATCAGAGGCAGGGAATCAGAATCAGAAGCGGTGAATCAGAGGTGGGGAATCAGAGGCAGGGAATCAGACGTGGGGAACCAGAGGCGGGGATTCATAGCTGACGAATCAGGGGCGGGGAATCAGAGATGTGGAATCAGAGGCTGGGAATCAGATATGGGGAATCAGAGGCGGGGAATCAGAGGCGGGGAAACAGAGGCGGGGAATCAGATATGGGGAATCAGAGTTGGGGAATCAGAGGTTGTGAATCAGAGATGTGGAATCAGAGGCGGGGAATCAGAGGCAGGGAATCAGACACGGGGAATCAGAGGTGGGGAATTAGAGCTTTGGAATCAGAAGCGGGGAATCATAGTTGGGGATTCAGAGATGGGGAATCAGAGGCGGGGAATACGATATGGGGAATCAGAGGCGGGGAATCAGAAGTGGGGAAACATAGGCGGGGAATCATATGGGGAATCAGAGGTGGAGAATCAGAGGCAGTGAATCAGAGATGGGGAAGCAGAGGTGGGGAATCAGATGTGATGAATCAGAGCTGGGGAATCAGAGGCGGGGATTCAGAGTTGGGGAATCAGAGGCGCGGGAATCAGATATGGGGAAACAGAGGCGTGGAATCAGAGGCGGGGAAACAGACGCGGGGAATCAGAGGTGTTGAATCAGAGATGGGGAATCAGAGGCGGGGAATCAGAGGCAGGGAATCAGACGTGGTGAACCAGAGGAGGGGATTAATAGCTGACGAATCAGGGGCGGGGAATCAGAGGTGTGGAATCAGAGGCTGGGAATCAGATATGGGGAATCAGAGGCGGGGAATCAGAGGCGGGAAATCAGAGGCGGGGAAACAGATATGGGGAATCAGAGGTGGGGAATCAGAGGTTGTGAATCAGAGATGGGGAATCAGAGGCGGGGAATCAGAGGCAGGGAATCAGACGCGGGGAATCAGAGGCGGGGAATCAGAGCTGGGGAATCAGAGGCGGGGAATCAGAGTTGTGGATCAGAGGCGGGGAATCAGATATGGGGAATCAGAGGCGGGGAAACAGAGGCGGGAAATCAGATATGGGGAATCAGAGGTGGGTAATCAGGGGCGGGGAATCTGTGGCAGGGAATCAGAGGAGGGGAATCAGAGGCGGGGAATCAGAGGCAGGGAAACAGACGCGGGGAATCAGAGGTGTTGAATCAGAGATGGGGAATCAGAGGCGGGGAATCAGAGGCAGTGAATCAGACGTGGTGAACCAGAGGAGGGGATTAATAGCTGACGAATCAGGGGCGGGGAATCAGAGGTGTGGAATCAGAGGCTGGGAATCAGATATGGGGAATCAGAGGCGGGGAATCAGAGGTGGGAAATCAGAGGCGGGGAATCAGATATGGGGAATCAGAGGTGGGGAATCAGAGGTTGTGAATCAGAGGCGGGGAATCAGAGGCAGGGAATCAGACGCGGGGAATCAGAGGCGGGGATTCAGAGCTGGGGAATCAGAGGCGGGGAATCAGAGTTGTGGATCAGAGGCGGGGAATCAGATATGGGGAATCAGAGGCGGGGAATCAGAGGCGGGGAAACAGAGGCGGGAAATCAGATATGGGGAATCAGAGGTGGGTAATCAGGGGCGGGGAATCTGTGGCAGGGAATCAGAGGAGGGGAATCAGAGGCGGGGAATCAGAGGCAGGGAATCATACATGGGGAATCAGAGGCGGGGAATCAGAGATGGGGAATCAGAGGCCGGGAATCAGAGGTGGGGAATCAGAGTAAGGGAATCAGAGATGGGGCATATGAGGCGGGGAATCAGATATGGGGAATCAGAGGCGGGGAATCAGAGGCGGGGAAACAGAGGCGGGGAATCAGATATGGGGAATCAGAGGAGGCGATTCAGAGGCAGTGAATTAGAGATGGGGAATCAGAGGCGGGGTATCAGAGGCGACCAATCAGAGGCGGGGAAACAGAGGCGGGGAATCAGATATGGGGAATCAGAGGTGGGGAATCAGGGGCGGGGAATCAGTGGCAGGGAATCAGAGGCTGGGAATCAGAGGCCGGGAATCAGATGCCGGGAATAAGAGGACTGGGAATCAGAGATGGGGAATCAGAGGCGGGGTATCACAGTTGGGGAATCAGAGGCGGGGAGTCAGATATGGGGAATCAGAGGTGGGGAATCAGAGGCGGGGAAACAGAGGCGGGGAATCAGAGGCGGGGAATCAGAGGCAGGGAATCAGACACGGGGAATCAGAGGCGCGGAATCAGAGATGGGGAATCAGAGGCGGGGCATCAGAGGCAGGGAATCAGATGCGAGGAATCAGAGGCGGGGAATCAGAGGTGGGGAATCAGAAGCGGGAAAACAGAGTTGGGGAATCAGAGGCGGGGAATCAGATATGGGGAAACAGAGGCGGGGAATCAGAAACGGGGAAACAGAGGCGGGGAATCAGATATGGGGAATCAGAGGTGGGGAATCAGAGGTTGGGAATAAGAGGCAGGGAATCAGACGCGGGGAATCAAAGGCGGGGAATCAGAGGCAGGGAATCGGATGTGCGGAATCAGAGATGGGGAATCAGAGGTGGGGAATCAGAGTCCGGGGAAACAGCGGCGGGGAATCAGATATGGGGAATCAGAGGTGGGGAATCAGAGGTTGGGAATCAGAGGCGGGGAATCAGAGGCGGGGAATCAGAGACAGGGAATCAGAGGCAGGGAATCAGATGTGGGGAATCAGAGGCGGGGAATCAGAGATGGGGAATCAGAGCGGGGAATCAGAGGCAGGGAATCAGACGCGGGGAATCAGAGGCGGGGAATCAGAGATGGGGAATAACAGGCTGGGAATCAGAGTTGGGGTATCAGAGGTGGGGAATCAGATATGGGGAATCAGAGACGGCGAATCAAAGACAGGGAATCAGAGGCAGGGAATCAGATGTGGGGAATCAGAGGCGGCGAATCAGATATGGGGAAACAGAGGCGGGGAATCAGAGGCGGGGAATCAGAGGCGGGGAAACAGAGGCAGGGAATCGGATGTGCGGAATCTGAGATGGGGAATCTGAGGTGGGGAATCAGAGTCCGGGAATCAGATATGGGGAAACAGAGGCGGGGAATCAGAGGCGGGGAAACAGAGGCGGGGAGTCAGATATGGGGAATCAGAGGTGGGGAATCAGAGGTTGGGAATCATATATGGGGAAACAGAGGCGGGGAATCAGAGGCGGGGAAACAGAGGCGGGGAATCAGATATGGGGAATCAGAGGAAGCGAATCAGAGTCAGTGAATTAGAGATGGGGAATCAGAGGCGGGGTATCAGAGGCGGCCAATCAGAGGCGGGGAAACAGAGGCGGGGAATCAGATATGGGGAATCAGGCGTGGGGAATCAGGGACGGGGAATCAGTGGCAGGGAATCAGTGGCAGGGAATCAGAGGCTGGTAATCAGCGGCCGGGAATCAGATTCCGGGAATAACAGGACTGGAAATCAGAGATGGGGAATCAGAGGTGGGGAATCGGAGTTGGGGAATCAGAGGCTGGGAATCAGATATGGGGAATCAGAGGAGGGGAATCAGAGGCGGGGAAACAGAGGCGGGGAATCAGAGGCGGGGAATCAGAGATGGGGAATCAGAGGCGGGGCATCAGAGGCAGGGAATCAGACGTGAGCAATCAGAGGCGGGGACTCAGAGCTGGGGAATCAGAGGCGGGAAATCAGAGTTGGGGAATCAGAGGCGGGAAATCAGATATGGGGAAACAGAGGCGGGGAATCAGAAGCGGGGAAACAGAGGCGGGGAATCAGATATGGGGAATCAGAGGTGTGGAATCAGAGGTTGGGAATCAGAGGCAGGGAATCAGACGCGGGGAATCAGAGGCAGGGAATCAGAGGCAGGGAATCGGATGTGTGGAATCAGAGATGGGGAATCAGAGGTGGGGAATCAGAGTCCGGGAATCAGATATGGGGAAACAGAGGCGGGGAATCAGATGCGGGGAAACAGAGGCGGGGAATCAGATATGGGGAATCTGAGTTGGGGAATCAGAGGTTGGGAATCAGAGGCGGGGAATCAGAGGCGGGGAATCAGAGACAGGGAATCAGAGGCAGGGAATCAGATGTGGGGAATCAGAGATGGGGAATCAGAGGCAGGGAATCAGAGTCAGAAGCGGTAAATCAGAGGTGGGGAATCAGAGGCAGGGAATCAGACGTGGTGAACCAGAGGCGGGGATTCATAGCTGACGAATCAGGGGCGGGGAATCAGAGGTGTGGAATCAGAGGCTGGGAATCAGATATGGGGAATCAGAGGCGGGGAATCAGAGGCGGGGAAACAGAGGCGGGGAATCAGATATGGGGAATCAGAGTTGGGGAATCAGAGGTTGTGAATCAGAGATGGGGAATCAGAGGCGGGGAATCAGAGGCAGGGAATCAGACACGGGGAATCAGAGGTGGGGAATTAGAGCTTTGGAATCAGAGGCGGGGAATCATAGTTGGGGATTCAGAGATGGGGAATCAGAGGCGGGGAATCCGATATGGGGAATCAGAGGCGGGGAATCAGAAGTGGGGAAACATAGGCAGGGAATCATATGGGGAATCAGAGGTGGCGAATCAGAGGCAGTGAATCAGAGATGGGGAAGCAGAGGTGGGGAATCAGAGGCAGGGAATCAGACATGGTGAACCAGAGGAGGGGATTAATAGCTGACGAATCAGGGGCGGGGAATCAGAGGTGTGGAATCAGAGGCTGGGAATCAGATGTGGGGAATCAGAGGCGGGGAATCAGAGGCGGGAAATCAGAGGCGGGGAATCAGATATGGGGAATCAGAGGTGGGGAATCAGAGGTTGTGAATCAGAGATGGGGAATCAGAGGCGGGGAATCAGAGGCAGGGAATCAGACGCGGGGAATCAGAGGCGGGGAATCAGAGCTGGGGAATCAGAGGCGGGGAATCAGAGTTGTGGATCAGAGGCGGGGAATCAGATATGGGGAATCAGAGGCGGGGAATCAGAGGCGGGGAAACAGAGGCGGGAAATCAGATATGGGGAATCAGAGGTGGGTAATCAGGGGCGGGGAATCTGTGGCAGGGAATCAGAGGAGGGGAATCAGAGGCGGGGAATCAGAGGCAGGGAAACAGACGCGGGGAATCAGAGGTGTTGAATCAGAGATGGGGAATCAGAGGCGGGGAATCAGAGGCAGGGAATCAGACGTGGTGAACCAGAGGAGGGGATTAATAGCTGACGAATCATGGGCGGGGAATCAGAGGTGTGGAATCAGAGGCTGGGAATCAGATATGGGGAATCAGAGGCGGGGAATCAGAGGTGGGAAATCAGAGGCGGGGAATCAGATATGGGGAATCAGAGGTGGGGAATCAGAGGTTGTGAATCAGAGGCGGGGAATCAGAGGCAGGGAATCAGACGCGGGGAATCAGAGGCGGGGAATCAGAGCTGGGGAATCAGAGGCGGGGAATCAGAGTTGTGGATCAGAGGCGGGGAGTCAGATATGGGGAATCAGAGGCGGGGAATCAGAGGCGGGGAAACAGAGGCAGGAAATCAGATATGGGGAATCAGAGGTGGGTAATCAGGGGCGGGGAATCTGTGGCAGGGAATCAGAGGAGGGGAATCAGAGGCGGGGAATCAGAGGCAGGGAATCATACACGGGGAATCAGAGGCGGGGAATCAGAGATGGGGAATCAGAGGCCGGGAATCAGAGGTGGGGAATCAGAGTCAGGGAATCAGAGATGGGGCATATGAGGCGGGGAATCAGATATGGGGAATCAGAGGCGGGGAATCAGAGGCGGGAAAACAGAGGCGGGGAATCAGATATGGGGAATCAGAGGAGGCGAATCAGAGGCAGTGAATTAGAGATGGGGAATCAGAGGCGGGGTATCAGAGGCGACCAATCAGAGGCGGGGAAACAGAGGCGGGGAATCAGATATGGGGAATCAGAGGTGGGGAATCAGGGGCGGGGAATCAGTGGCAGGGAATCAGAGGCTGGGAATCAGAGGCCGGGAATCAGATGCCGGGAATAAGAGGACTGGGAATCAGAGATGGGGAATCAGAGGCGGGGTATCACAGTTGGGGAATCAGAGGCGGGGAGTCAGATATGGGGAATCAGAGGTGGGGAATCACAGGCGGGGAAACAGAGGCGGGGAATCAGAGGCGGGGAATCAGAGGCAGGGAATCAGACACGGGGAATCAGAGGCGGGGAATCAGAGATGGGGAATCAGAGGCGGGGCATCAGAGGCAGGGAATCAGATGCGAGGAATCAGAGGCGGGGAATCAGAGGTGGGGAATCAGAGGTGGGAAAACAGAGTTGGGGAATCAGAGGCGGGGAATCAGATATGGGGAAACAGAGGCGGGGAATCAGAAACGGGGAAACAGAGGCGGGGAATCAGAGGTTGGGAATAAGAGGCAGGGAATCAGACGCGGGGAGTCAAAGGTGGGGAATCAGAGGCAGGGAATCGGATGTGCGGAATCAGAGATGGGGAATCAGAGGTGGGGAATCAGAGTCCGGGGAAACAGCGGCGGGGAATCAGATATGGGGAATCAGAGGTGGGGAATCAGAGGTTGGGAATCAGAGGCGGGGAATCAGAGGCGGGGAATCAGAGACAGGGAATCAGAGGCAGGGAATCAGATGTGGGGAATCAGAGGCGGGGAATCAGAGATGGGGAATCAGAGCGGGGAATCAGAGGCAGGGAATCAGACGCGGGGAATCAGAGGCGGGGAATCAGAGATGGGGAATAACAGGCTGGGAATCAGAGTTGGGGTATCAGAGGCGGGGAATCAGATATGGGGAATCAGAGATGGCGAATCAAAGACAGGGAATCAGAGGCAGGGAATCAGATGTGGGGAATCAGAGGCGGCGAATCAGATATGGGGAAACAGAGGCGGGGAATCAGAGGCGGGGAATCAGAGGCGGGGAAACAGAGGCAGGGAATCGGATGTGCGGAATCTGAGATGGGGAATCTGAGGTGGGGAATCAGAGTCCGGGAATCAGATATGGGGAAACAGAGGCGGGGAATCAGAGGCGGGGAAACAGAGGCGGGGAGTCAGATATGGGGAATCAGAGGTGGGGAATCAGAGGTTGGGAATCATATATGGGGAATCAGAGGCGGGGAATCAAAGGCGGGGAAACAAGAGGAGGGGAATCAGATATGGGGAATCAGAGGAAGCGAATCAGAGTCAGTGAATTAGAGATGGGGAATCAGAGGCGGGGTATCAGAGGCGGCCAATCAGAGGCGGGGAAACAGAGGCAGGGAATCAGATATGGGGAATCAGGGGCGGGGAATCAGTGGCAGGGAATCAGTGGCAGGGAATCAGAGGCTGGGAATCAGCGGCCGGGAATCAGATTCCGGGAATAACAGGACTGGAAATCAGAGATGGGGAATCAGAGGTGGGGAATCGGAGTTGGGGAATCAGAGGCTGGGAATCAGATATGGGGAATCAGAGGAGGGGAATCAGAGGCGGGGAAACAGAGGCGGGGAATCAGAGGCGGGGAATCAGAGATGGGGAATCAGAGGCGGGGCATCAGAGGCAGGGAATCAGACGTGAGCAATCAGAGGCGGGGACTCAGAGCTGGGGAATCAGAGGCGGGAAATCAGAGTTGGGGAATCAGAGGTGGGAAATCAGATATGGGGAAACAGAGGCGGGGAATCAGAAGCGGGGAAACAGAGGCGGGGAATCAGATATGGGGAATCAGAGGTGTGGAATCAGAGGTTGGGAATCAGAGGCAGGGAATCAGAGGCAGGGAATCGGATGTGTGGAATCAGAGATGGGGAATCAGAGGTGGGGAATCAGAGTCCGGGAATCAGATATGGGGAAACAGAGGCGGGGAATCAGAGGCGGGGAAACAGAGGTGGGGAATCAGATATGGGGAATCTGAGTTGGGGAATCAGAGGTTGGGAATCAGAGGCGGGGAAAAAGAGGCGGGGAATCAGAGACAGGGAATCAGAGGCAGGGAATCAGATGTGGGGAATCAGAGATGGGGAATCAGAGGCAGGGAATCAGAATCAGAAGCGGTAAATCAGAGGTGGGGAATCAGAGGCAGGGAATCAGACGTGGTGAACCAGAGGCGGGGATTCATAGCTGACGAATCAGGGGCGGGGAATCAGAGGTGTGGAATCAGAGGCTGGGAATCAGATATGGGGAATCAGAGGCGGGGAATCAGAGGCGGGGAAACAGAGGCGGGGAATCAGATATGGGGAATCAGAGTTGGGGAATCAGAGGTTGTGAATCAGAGATGGGGAATCAGAGGCGGGGAATCAGAGGCAGGGAATCAGACACGGGGAATCAGAGGTGGGGAATTAGAGCTTTGGAATCAGAGGCGGGGAATCATAGTTGGGGATTCAGAGATGGGGAATCAGAGGCGGGGAATCCGATATGGGGAATCAGAGGCGGGGAATCAGAAGTGGGGAAACATAGGCGGGGAATCATATGGGGAATCAGAGGTGGCGAATCAGAGGCAGTGAATCAGAGATGGGGAAGCAGAGGTGGGGAATCAGATGTGATGAATCAGAGCTGGGGAATCAGAGGCGGGGATTCAGAGTTGGGGAATCAGAGGCGGGGAATCAGATATGGGGAAACAGAGGCGTGGAATCAGAGGCGGGGAAACAGACGCGGGGAATCAGATATGGGGAATCAGAGATGGGGAATCAGAGGTGGGGAATCAGACGCGGGGAATCAGAGGTGTTGAATCAGAATGGGGAATCAGAGGCGGGGAATCAGAGGCAGGGAATCAGACGTGGTGAACCAGAGGAGGGGATTAATAGCTGACGAATCAGGGGCGGGGAATCAGAGGTGTGGAATCAGAGGCTGGGAATCAGATATGGGGAATCAGAGGCGGGGAATCAGAGGCGGGAAATCAGAGGCGGGGAATCAGATATGGGGAATCAGAGGTGGGGAATCAGAGGTTGTGAATCAGAGATGGGGAATCAGAGGCGGGGAATCAGAGGCAGGGAATCAGACGCGGGGAATCAGAGGTGGGGAATCAGAGCTGGGGAATCAGAGGCGGGGAATCAGAGTTGTGGATCAGAGGCGGGGAATCAGATATGGGGAATCAGAGGCGGGGAATCAGAGGCGGGGAAACAGAGGCGGGAAATCAGATATGGGGAATCAGAGGTGGGTAATCAGGGCCGGGGAATCTGTGGCAGGGAATCAGAGGAGGGGAATCAGAGGCGGGGAATCAGAGGCAGGGAATCATACACGGGGAATCAGAGGCGGGGAATCAGAGATGGGGAATCAGAGGCCGGGAATCAGAGGTGGGGAATCAGAGTCAGGGAATCAGAGATGGGGCATATGAGGCGGGGAATCAGATATGGGGAATCAGAGGCGGGGAATCAGAGGCGGGGAAACAGAGGCGGGGAATCAGATATGGGGAATCAGAGGAGGCGAATCAGAGGCAGTGAATTAGAGATGGGGAATCAGAGGCGGGGTATCAGAGGCGACCAATCAGAGGCGGGGAAACAGAGGCGGGGAATCAGATATGGGGAATCAGAGGTGGGGAATCAGGGGCGGGGAATCAGTGGCAGGGAATCAGAGGCTGGGAATTAGAGGCCGGGAATCAGATGCCGGGAATAAGAGGACTGGGAATCAGAGATGGGGAATCAGAGGCGGGGTATCACAGTTGGGGAATCAGAGGCGGGGAGTCAGATATGGGGAATCAGAGGTGGGGAATCAGAGGCGGGGAAACAGAGACGGGGAATCAGAGGCGGGGAATCAGAGGCAGGGAATCAGACACGGGGAATCAGAGGCGGGGAATCAGAGATGGGGAATCAGAGGCGGGGCATCAGAGGCAGGGAATCAGATGCGAGGAATCAGAGGCGGGGAATCAGAGGTGGGGAATCAGAGGCGGGAAATCAGAGTTGGGGAATCAGAGGCGGGGAATCAGATATGGGGAAACAGAGGCGGGGAATCAGAAACGGGGAAACAGAGGCGGGGAATCAGATATGGGGAATCAGAGGTGGGGAATCAGAGGTTGGGAATAAGAGGCAGGGAATCAGACGCGGGGAATCAAAGGCGGGGAATCAGAGGCATGGAATCGGATGTGCGGAATCAGAGATGGGGAATCAGAGGTGGGGAATCAGAGTCCGGGGAAACAGCGGCGGGGAATCAGATATGGGGAATCAGAGGTGGGGAATCAGAGGTTGGGAATCAGAGGCGGGGAATCAGAGGCGGGGAATCAGAGACAGGGAATCAGAGGCAGGGAATCAGATGTGGGGAATCAGAGGCGGGGAATCAGAGATGGGGAATCAGAGCGGGGAATCAGAGGCAGGGAATCAGACGCGGGGAATCAGAGGCGGGGAATCAGAGATAGGGAATAACAGGCTGGGAATCAGAGTTGGGGTATCAGAGGCGGGGAATCAGATATGGGGAAAAAGAGGCGGGGATTCAGAGGCGGGGAAACAGAGGCGGGGAAACAGATATGGGGAAACAGAGGCGCGGAATCAGAGGCGGGGAAATGAGGCGGGGAATCAGATATGGGGAATCAGAGGTGGGGAATCAGAGGTTGAGAATCAGAGGCAGGGAATCAGAGGCTGTGAATCAGAGGCAGGGAATCAGATGCGGGGAATCAGAGGCGGGGAATGAGAGGTGGGGAATCAGAGTCCAGGAATCAGAGATGGTGAATCAGAGGAGGGGAATCAGAGGCGGGGAAACATAGGTGGGGAATCAGATATGGGGAATCAGAGGTGGGGAATCAGAGGCGGTGAATTAGAGATGGGGAATCAGAGGCTGTGAATCAGAGGCAGGAAATCAGACACGGGGAATAGGAGGCGGGGAATCAGAGGCAGTGAATCAGAGCTGGGGAATCAGAGGTTGGGAATCAGAGGCGAGGAATCAGAGGCGGGGAATCAGAGACAGGGAATCAGAGGCAGGGAATCAGATGTGGGGAATCAGAGATGGGGAATCAGAGGCAGGGAATCAGAATCAGAAGCGGGGAATCAGAGGCGGGGAATCAGAGGCCGGGAATCACAGGCCGGGAATCAGAGGCCGGGAATCAGAGGTGGGGAATCAGAGGCAGGGAATCAGACGTGGGGAATCAGAGGCGGGGGTTCATAGCTGACGAATCAGGGGCGGGGAATCAGAGGTGTGGAATCAGAGGCTGGGAATCAGATATGGGGAATCAGAGGGGCGAATCAGAGGCGGGGAAACAGAGGCGGGGAATCAGATATGGGGAATCAGAGGTGGGGAATCAGAGGTTGTGAATCAGAGATGGGAAATCAGAGGCGGGGAATCAGAGGCAGGGAATCAGACGCGGGGAATCAGAGGCGGGGAATCAGAGCTGGGGATTCAGAGGCGGGGAATCAGACGTGGGGAACCAGAGGCGGGGATTCATAGCTGACGAATCAGGGGTGGTGAATCAGAGGTGTGGAATCAGAGGCTGGGTATCAGATATGGGGAATCAGAGGCGGGGAATCAGAGGCGGGGAAACAGAGGCGGGGAATCAGATATGGGGAATCAGAGGTGGGGAATCAGAGGTTGTGAATCAGAGATGGGGAATCAGAGGCGGGGAATCAAAGGCAGGGAATCAGACGCGGGGAATCAGAGGCGGGGAATCAGAGCTGGGGAATCAGAGGCGGGGAATCAGAGTTGGGGATCAGAGGCGGGGAATCAGATATGGGGAATCAGAGGCGGGTAATCAGGGCCGGGGAATCTGTGGCAGGGAATCAGAGGAGGGGAATCAGAGGCGGGGAATCAGAGGCAGGGAATCATACACGGGGAATCAGAGGCGGGGAATCAGAGATGGGGAATCAGAGGCCGGGAATCAGAGGTGGGGAATCAGAGTCAGGGAATCAGAGATGGGGCATATGAGGCGGGGAATCAGATATGGGGAATCAGAGGCGGGGAATCAGAGGCGGGGAAACAGAGGCGGGGAATCAGATATGGGGAATCAGAGGAGGCGAATCAGAGGCAGTGAATTAGAGATGGGGAATCAGAGGCGGGGTATCAGAGGCGACCAATCAGAGGCGGGGAATCAGATATGGGGAATCAGAGGTGGGGAATCAGGGGCGGGGAATCAGTGGCAGGGAATCAGAGGCTGGGAATCAGAGGCCGGGAATCAGATGCCGGGAATAAGAGGACTGGGAATCAGAGATGGGGAATCAGAGGCGGGGTATCACAGTTGGGGAATCAGAGGCGGGGAGTCAGATATGGGGAATCAGAGGTGGGGAATCACAGGCGGGGAAACAGAGGCGGGGAATCAGAGGCGGGGAATCAGAGGCAGGGAATCAGACACGGGGAATCAGAGGCGGGGAATCAGAGATGGGGAATCAGAGGCGGGGCATCAGAGGCAGGGAATCAGATGCGAGGAATCAGAGGCGGGGAATCAGAGGTGGGGAATCAGAGGCGGGAAAACAGAGTTGGGGAATCAGAGGCGGGGAATCAGATATGGGGAAACAGAGGCGGGGAATCAGAAACGGGGAAACAGAGGCGGGGAATCAGAGGTTGGGAATAAGAGGCAGGGAATCAGACGCGGGGAGTCAAAGGTGGGGAATCAGAGGCAGGGAATCGGATGTGCGGAATCAGAGATGGGGAATCAGAGGTGGGGAATCAGAGTCCGGGGAAACAGCGGCGGGGAATCAGATATGGGGAATCAGAGGTGGGGAATCAGAGGTTGGGAATCAGAGGCGGGGAATCAGAGGCGGGGAATCAGAGACAGGGAATCAGAGGCAGGGAATCAGATGTGGGGAATCAGAGGCGGGGAATCAGAGATGGGGAATCAGAGCGGGGAATCAGAGGCAGGGAATCAGACGCGGGGAATCAGAGGCGGGGAATCAGAGATGGGGAATAACAGGCTGGGAATCAGAGTTGGGGTATCAGAGGCGGGGAATCAGATATGGGGAATCAGAGATGGCGAATCAAAGACAGGGAATCAGAGGCAGGGAATCAGATGTGGGGAATCAGAGGCGGTGAATCAGATATGGGGAAACAGAGGCGGGGAATCAGAGGCGGGGAAACAGAGGCAGGGAATCGGATGTGCGGAATCTGAGATGGGGAATCTGAGGTGGGGAATCAGAGTCCGGGAATCAGATATGGGGAAACAGAGGCGGGGAATCAGAGGCGGGGAAACAGAGGCGGGGAGTCAGATATGGGGAATCAGAGGTGGGGAATCAGAGGTTGGGAATCATATATGGCGAATCAGAGGCGGGGAATCAAAGGCGGGGAAACAAGAGGCGGGGAATCAGATATGGGGAATCAGAGGAAGCGAATCAGAGTCAGTGAATTAGAGATGGGGAATCAGAGGCGGGGTATCAGAGGCGGCCAATCAGAGGCGGGGAAACAGAGGCAGGTAATCAGATATGGGGAATCAGGCGTGGGGAATCAGGGGCGGGGAATCAGTGGCAGGGAATCAGTGGCAGGGAATCAGAGGCTGGGAATCAGCGGCCGGGAATCAGATTCCGGGAATAACAGGACTGGAAATCAGAGATGGGGAATCAGAGGTGGGGAATCGGAGTTGGGGAATCAGAGGCTGGGAATTAGATATGGGGAATCAGAGGAGGGGAATCAGAGGCGGGGAAACAGAGGCGGGGAATCAGAGGCGGGGAATCAGAGATGGGGAATCAGAGGCGGGGCATCAGAGGCAGGGAATCAGACGTGAGCAATCAGAGGCGGGGACTCAGAGCTGGGGAATCAGAGGCGGGTAATCAGAGTTGGGGAATCAGAGGCGGGAAATCAGATATGGGGAAACAGAGGCGGGGAATCAGAAGCGGGGAAACAGAGGCGGGGAATCAGATATGGGGAATCAGAGGTGTGGAATCAGAGGTTGGGAATCAGAGGCAGGGAATCAGAGGCAGGGAATCGGATGTGTGGAATCAGAGATGGGGAATCAGAGGTGGGGAATCAGAGTCCGGGAATCAGATATGGGGAAACAGAGGCGGGGAATCAGAGGCGGGGAAACAGAGGCGGGGAATCAGATATGGGGAATCTGAGTTGGGGAATCAGAGGTTGGGAATCAGAGGCGGGGAATCAGAGGCGGGGAATCAGAGACAGGGAATCAGAGGCAGGGAATCAGATGTGGGGAATCAGAGATGGGGAATCAGAGGCAGGGAATCAGAATCAGAAGCGGTAAATCAGAGGTGGGGAATCAGAGGCAGGGAATCAGACGTGGTGAACCAGAGGCGGGGATTCATAGCTGACGAATCAGGGGCGGGGAATCAGAGGTGTGGAATCAGAGGCTGGGAATCAGATATGGGGAATCAGAGGCGGGGAATCAGAGGCGGGGAAACTGAGGCGGGGAATCAGATATGGGGAATAAGAGTTGGGGAATCAGAGGTTGTGAATCAGAGATGGGGAATCAGGGGCGGGGAATCAGAGGCAGGGAATCAGACACGGGGAATCAGAGGTGGGGAATTAGAGCTTTGGAATCAGAGGCGGGGAATCATAGTTGGGGATTCAGAGATGGGGAATCAGAGGCGGGGAATCCGATATGGGGAATCAGAGGCGGGGAATCAGAAGTGGGGAAACATAGGCGGGGAATCATATGGGGAATCAGAGGTGGCGAATCAGAGGCAGTGAATCAGAAATGGGGAAGCAGAGGTGGGGAATCAGATGTGATGAATCAGAGCTGGGGAATCAGAGGCGGGGATTCAGAGTTGGGGAATCAGAGGCGGGGAATCAGATATGGGGAAACAGAGGCGTGGAATCAGAGGCGGGGAAACAGACGCGGGGAATCAGATATGGGGAATCAGAGATGGGGAATCAGAGGTGGGGAATCAGACGCGGGGAATCAGAGGTGTTGAATCAGAGATGGGGAATCAGAGGCGGGGAATCAGAGGCAGGGAATCAGACGTGGTGAACCAGAGGAGGGGATTAATAGCTGACGAATCAGGGGCGGGGAATCAGAGGTGTGGAATCAGAGGCTGGGAATCAGATATGGGGAATCAGAGGCGGGGAATCAGAGGCGGGAAATCAGAGGCGGGGAATCAGATATGGGGAATCAGAGGTGGGGAATCAGAGGTTGTGAATCAGAGATGGGGAATCAGAGGCGGGGAATCAGAGGCAGGGAATCAGACGCGGGGAATCAGAGGTGGGGAATCAGAGCTGGGGAATCAGAGGCGGGGAATCAGAGTTGTGGATCAGAGGCGGGGAATCAGATATGGGGAATCAGAGGCGGGGAATCAGAGGCGGGGAAACAGAGGCGGGAAATCAGATATGGGGAATCAGAGGTGGGTAATCAGGGCCGGGGAATCTGTGGCAGGGAATCAGAGGAGGGGAATCAGAGGCGGGGAATCAGAGGCAGGGAATCATACACGGGGAATCAGAGGCGGGGAATCAGAGATGGGGAATCAGAGGCCGGGAATCAGAGGTGGGGAATCAGAGTCAGGGAATCAGAGATGGGGCATATGAGGCGGGGAATCAGATATGGGGAATCAGAGGCGGGGAATCAGAGGCGGGGAAACAGAGGCGGGGAATCAGATATGGGGAATCAGAGGAGGCGAATCAGAGGCAGTGAATTACAGATGGGGAATCAGAGGCAGGGTATCAGAGGCGACCAATCAGAGGCGGGGAAACAGAGGCGGGGAATCAGATATGGGGAATCAGAGGTGGGGAATCAGGGGCGGGGAATCAGTGGCAGGGAATCAGAGGCTGGGAATTAGAGGCCGGGAATCAGATGCCGGGAATAAGAGGACTGGGAATCAGAGATGGGGAATCAGAGGCGGGGTATCACAGTTGGGGAATCAGAGGCGGGGAGTCAGATATGGGGAATCAGAGGTGGGGAATCAGAGGCGGGGAAACAGAGGCGGGGAATCAGAGGCGGGGAATCAGAGGCAGGGAATCAGACACGGGGAATCAGAGGCGGGGAATCAGAGATGGGGAATCAGAGGCGGGGCATCAGAGGCAGGGAATCAGATGCGAGGAATCAGAGGCGGGGAATCAGAGGTGGGGAATCAGAGGCGGGAAATCAGAGTTGGGGAATCAGAGGCGGGGAATCAGATATGGGGAAACAGAGGCGGGGAATCAGAAACGGGGAAACAGAGGCGGGGAATCAGATATGGGGAATCAGAGGTGGGGAATCAGAGGTTGGGAATAAGAGGCAGGGAATCAGACGCGGGGAATCAAAGGCGGGGAATCAGAGGCAGGGAATCGGATGTGCGGAATCAGAGATGGGGAATCAGAGGTGGGGAATCAGAGTCCGGGGAAACAGCGGCGGGGAATCAGATATGGGGAATCAGAGGTGGGGAATCAGAGGTTGGGAATCAGAGGCGGGGAATCAGAGGCGGGGAATCAGAGACAGGGAATCAGAGGCAGGGAATCAGATGTGGGGAATCAGAGGCGGGGAATCAGAGATGGGGAAACAGAGGCGGGGAATCAGAGGCGGGGAAACAGAGGCGGGGAATCAGATATGGGGATTCAGAGGTGGGGAATCAGAGGTTGGGAATCAGAGGCGGGGAAACAGAGGCGGGGAATCAGAGGCGGGGAATCAGAGGCAGGGAATCAGACACGGGGAATCAGAGGCGGGGAATCAGAGATGGGGAATCAGAGGCGGGGTATCAGAGGCAGGGAATCAGACGCGGGGAATCAGAGGCGGGGAATCAGAGCTGGGGATTCAGAGGCGGGGAATCAGACGTGGGGAACCAGAGGCGGGGATTCATAGCTGACGAATCAGGGGTGGTGAATCAGAGGTGTGGAATCAGAGGCTGGGTATCAGATATGGGGAATCAGAGGCGGGGAATCAGAGGCGGGGAAACAGAGGCGGGGAATCAGATATGGGGAATCAGAGGTGGGGAATCAGAGGTTGTGAATCAGAGATGGGGAATCAGAGGCGGGGAATCAAAGGCAGGGAATCAGACGCGGGGAATCAGAGGCGGGGAATCAGAGCTGGGGAATCAGAGGCGGGGAATCAGAGTTGGGGATCAGAGGCGGGGAATCAGATATGGGGAATCAGAGGCGGGTAATCAGGGCCGGGGAATCTGTGGCAGGGAATCAGAGGAGGGGAATCAGAGGCGGGGAATCAGAGGCAGGGAATCATACACGGGGAATCAGAGGCGGGGAATCAGAGATGGGGAATCAGAGGCCGGGAATCAGAGGTGGGGAATCAGAGTCAGGGAATCAGAGATGGGGCATATGAGGCGGGGAATCAGATATGGGGAATCAGAGGCGGGGAATCAGAGGCGGGGAAACAGAGGCGGGGAATCAGATATGGGGAATCAGAGGAGGCGAATCAGAGGCAGTGAATTAGAGATGGGGAATCAGAGGCGGGGTATCAGAGGCGACCAATCAGAGGCGGGGAATCAGATATGGGGAATCAGAGGTGGGGAATCAGGGGCGGGGAATCAGTGGCAGGGAATCAGAGGCTGGGAATCAGAGGCCGGGAATCAGATGCCGGGAATAAGAGGACTGGGAATCAGAGATGGGGAATCAGAGGCGGGGTATCACAGTTGGGGAATCAGAGGCGGGGAGTCAGATATGGGGAATCAGAGGTGGGGAATCACAGGCGGGGAAACAGAGGCGGGGAATCAGAGGCGGGGAATCAGAGGCAGGGAATCAGACACGGGGAATCAGAGGCGGGGAATCAGAGATGGGGAATCAGAGGCGGGGCATCAGAGGCAGGGAATCAGATGCGAGGAATCAGAGGCGGGGAATCAGAGGTGGGGAATCAGAGGCGGGAAAACAGAGTTGGGGAATCAGAGGCGGGGAATCAGATATGGGGAAACAGAGGCGGGGAATCAGAAACGGGGAAACAGAGGCGGGGAATCAGAGGTTGGGAATAAGAGGCAGGGAATCAGACGCGGGGAGTCAAAGGTGGGGAATCAGAGGCAGGGAATCGGATGTGCGGAATCAGAGATGGGGAATCAGAGGTGGGGAATCAGAGTCCGGGGAAACAGCGGCGGGGAATCAGATATGGGGAATCAGAGGTGGGGAATCAGAGGTTGGGAATCAGAGGCGGGGAATCAGAGGCGGGGAATCAGAGACAGGGAATCAGAGGCAGGGAATCAGATGTGGGGAATCAGAGGCGGGGAATCAGAGATGGGGAATCAGAGCGGGGAATCAGAGGCAGGGAATCAGACGCGGGGAATCAGAGGCGGGGAATCAGAGATGGGGAATAACAGGCTGGGAATCAGAGTTGGGGTATCAGAGGCGGGGAATCAGATATGGGGAATCAGAGATGGCGAATCAAAGACAGGGAATCAGAGGCAGGGAATCAGATGTGGGGAATCAGAGGCGGCGAATCAGATATGGGGAAACAGAGGCGGGGAATCAGAGGCGGGGAATCAGAGGCGGGGAAACAGAGGCAGGGAATCGGATGTGCGGAATCTGAGATGGGGAATCTGAGGTGGGGAATCAGAGTCCGGGAATCAGATATGGGGAAACAGAGGCGGGGTATCACAGTTGGGGAATCAGAGGCGGGGAGTCAGATATGGGGAATCAGAGGTGGGGAATCACAGGCGGGGAAACAGAGGCGGGGAATCAGAGGCGGGGAATCAGAGGCAGGGAATCAGACACGGGGAATCAGAGGCTGGGAATCAGAGATGGGGAATCAGAGGCGGGGCATCAGAGGCAGGGAATCAGATGCGAGGAATCAGAGGCGGGGAATCAGAGGTGGGGAATCAGAGGCGGGAAAACAGAGTTGGGGAATCAGAGGCGGGGAATCAGATATGGGGAAACAGAGGCGGGGAATCAGAAACGGGGAAACAGAGGCGGGGAATCAGAGGTTGGGAATAAGAGGCAGGGAATCAGACGCGGGGAGTCAAAGGTGGGGAATCAGAGGCAGGGAATCGGATGTGCGGAATCAGAGATGGGGAATCAGAGGTGGGGAATCAGAGTCCGGGGAAACAGCGGCGGGGAATCAGATATGGGGAATCAGAGGTGGGGAATCAGAGGTTGGGAATCAGAGGCGGGGAATCAGAGGCGGGGAATCAGAGACAGGGAATCAGAGGCAGGGAATCAGATGTGGGGAATCAGAGGCGGGGAATCAGAGATGGGGAATCAGAGCGGGGAATCAGAGGCAGGGAATCAGACGCGGGGAATCAGAGGCGGGGAATCAGAGATGGGGAATAACAGGCTGGGAATCAGAGTTGGGGTATCAGAGGCGGGGAATCAGATATGGGGAATCAGAGATGGCGAATCAAAGACAGGGAATCAGAGGCAGGGAATCAGATGTGGGGAATCAGAGGCGGCGAATCAGATATGGGGAAACAGAGGCGGGGAATCAGAGGCGGGGAATCAGAGGCGGGGAAACAGAGGCAGGGAATCGGATGTGCGGAATCTGAGATGGGGAATCTGAGGTGGGGAATCAGAGTCCGGGAATCAGATATGGGGAAACAGAGGCGGGGAATCAGAGGCGGGGAAACAGAGGCGGGGAGTCAGATATGGGGAATCAGAGGTGGGGAATCAGAGGTTGGGAATCATATATGGGGAATCAGAGGCGGGGAATCAAAGGCGGGGAAACAAGAGGCGGGGAATCAGATATGGGGAATCAGAGGAAGCGAATCAGAGTCAGTGAATTAGAGATGGGGAATCAGAGGCGGGGTATCAGAGGCGGCCAATCAGAGGCGGGGAAACAGAGGCAGGTAATCAGATATGGGGAATCAGGCGTGGGGAATCAGGGGCGGGGAATCAGTGGCAGGGAATCAGTGGCAGGGAATCAGAGGCTGGGAATCAGCGGCCGGGAATCAGATTCCGGGAATAACAGGACTGGAAATCAGAGATGGGGAATCAGAGGTGGGGAATCGGAGTTGGGGAATCAGAGGCTGGGAATTAGATATGGGGAATCAGAGGAGGGGAATCAGAGGCGGGGAAACAGAGGCGGGGAATCAGAGGCGGGGAATCAGAGATGGGGAATCAGAGGCGGGGCATCAGAGGCAGGGAATCAGACGTGAGCAATCAGAGGCGGGGACTCAGAGCTGGGGAATCAGAGGCGGGAAATCAGAGTTGGGGAATCAGAGGCGGGAAATCAGATATGGGGAAACAGAGGCGGGGAATCAGAAGCGGGGAAACAGAGGCGGGGAATCAGATATGGGGAATCAGAGGTGTGGAATCAGAGGTTGGGAATCAGAGGCAGGGAATCAGAGGCAGGGAATCGGATGTGTGGAATCAGAGATGGGGAATCAGAGGTGGGGAATCAGAGTCCGGGAATCAGATATGGGGAAACAGAGGCGGGGAATCAGAGGCGGGGAAACAGAGGCGGGGAATCAGATATGGGGAATCTGAGTTGGGGAATCAGAGGTTGGGAATCAGAGGCGGGGAATCAGAGGCGGGGAATCAGAGACAGGGAATCAGAGGCAGGGAATCAGATGTGGGGAATCAGAGATGGGGAATCAGAGGCAGGGAATCAGAATCAGAAGCGGTAAATCAGAGGTGGGGAATCAGAGGCAGGGAATCAGACGTGGTGAACCAGAGGCGGGGATTCATAGCTGACGAATCAGGGGCGGGGAATCAGAGGTTTGGAATCAGAGGCTGGGAATCAGATATGGGGAATCAGAGGCGGGGAATCAGAGGCGGGGAAACAGAGGCGGGGAATCAGATATGGGGAATCAGAGTTGGGGAATCAGAGGTTGTGAATCAGAGATGGGGAATCAGGGGCGGGGAATCAGAGGCAGGGAATCAGACACGGGGAATCAGAGGTGGGGAATTAGAGCTTTGGAATCAGAGGCGGGGAATCATAGTTGGGGATTCAGAGATGGGGAATCAGAGGCGGGGAATCCGATATGGGGAATCAGAGGCGGGGAATCAGAAGTGGGGAAACATAGGCGGGGAATCATATGGGGAATCAGAGGTGGCGAATCAGAGGCAGTGAATCAGAGATGGGGAAGCAGAGGTGGGGAATCAGATGTGATGAATCAGAGCTGGGGAATCAGAGGCGGGGATTCAGAGTTGGGGAATCAGAGGCGGGGAATCAGATATGGGGAAACAGAGGCGTGGAATCAGAGGCGGGGAAACAGACGCGGGGAATCAGATATGGGGAATCAGAGATGGGGAATCAGAGGTGGGGAATCAGACGCGGGGAATCAGAGGTGTTGAATCAGAGATGGGGAATCAGAGGCGGGGAATCAGAGGCAGGGAATCAGACGTGGTGAACCAGAGGAGGGGATTAATAGCTGACGAATCAGGGGCGGGGAATCAGAGGTGTGGAATCAGAGGCTGGGAATCAGATATGGGGAATCAGAGGCGGGGAATCAGAGGCGGGAAATCAGAGGCGGGGAATCAGATATGGGGAATCAGAGGTGGGGAATCAGAGGTTGTGAATCAGAGATGGGGAATCAGAGGCGGGGAATCAGAGGCAGGGAATCAGACGCGGGGAATCAGAGGTGGGGAATCAGAGCTGGGGAATCAGAGGCGGGGAATCAGAGTTGTGGATCAGAGGCGGGGAATCAGATATGGGGAATCAGAGGCGGGGAATCAGAGGCGGGGAAACAGAGGCGGGAAATCAGATATGGGGAATCAGAGGTGGGTAATCAGGGCCGGGGAATCTGTGGCAGGGAATCAGAGGAGGGGAATCAGAGGCGGGGAATCAGAGGCAGGGAATCATACACGGGGAATCAGAGGCGGGGAATCAGAGATGGGGAATCAGAGGCCGGGAATCAGAGGTGGGGAATCAGAGTCAGGGAATCAGAGATGGGGCATATGAGGCGGGGAATCAGATATGGGGAATCAGAGGCGGGGAATCAGAGGCGGGGAAACAGAGGCGGGGAATCAGATATGGGGAATCAGAGGAGGCGAATCAGAGGCAGTGAATTAGAGATGGGGAATCAGAGGCGGGGTATCAGAGGCGACCAATCAGAGGCGGGGAAACAGAGGCGGGGAATCAGATATGGGGAATCAGAGGTGGGGAATCAGGGGCGGGGAATCAGTGGCAGGGAATCAGAGGCTGGGAATTAGAGGCCGGGAATCAGATGCCGGGAATAAGAGGACTGGGAATCAGAGATGGGGAATCAGAGGCGGGGTATCACAGTTGGGGAATCAGAGGCGGGGAGTCAGATATGGGGAATCAGAGGTGGGGAATCAGAGGCGGGGAAACAGAGGCGGGGAATCAGAGGCGGGGAATCAGAGGCAGGGAATCAGACACGGGGAATCAGAGGCGGGGAATCAGAGATGGGGAATCAGAGGCGGGGCATCAGAGGCAGGGAATCAGATGCGAGGAATCAGAGGTGGGGAATCAGAGGTGGGGAATCAGAGGCGGGAAATCAGAGTTGGGGAATCAGAGGCGGGGAATCAGATATGGGGAAACAGAGGCGGGGAATCAGAAACGGGGAAACAGAGGCGGGGAATCAGATATGGGGAATCAGAGGTGGGGAATCAGAGGTTGGGAATAAGAGGCAGGGAATCAGACGCGGGGAATCAAAGGCGGGGAATCAGAGGCAGGGAATCGGATGTGCGGAATCAGAGATGGGGAATCAGAGGTGGGGAATCAGAGTCTGGGGAAACAGCGGCGGGGAATCAGATATGGGGAATCAGAGGTGGGGAATCAGAGGTTGGGAATCAGAGGCGGGGAATCAGAGGCGGGGAATCAGAGACAGGGAATCAGAGGCAGGGAATCAGATGTGGGGAATCAGAGGCGGGGAATCAGAGATGGGGAATCAGAGCGGGGAATCAGAGGCAGGGAATCAGACGCGGGGAATCAGAGGCGGGGAATCAGAGATAGGGAATAACAGGCTGGGAATCAGAGTTGGGGTATCAGAGGCGGGGAATCAGATATGGGGAAAAAGAGGCGGGGATTCAGAGGCGGGGAAACAGAGGCGGGGAAACAGATATGGGGAAACAGAGGCGCGGAATCAGAGGCGGGGAAATGAGGCGGGGAATCAGATATGGGGAATCAGAGGTGGGGAATCAGAGGTTGAGAATCAGAGGCAGGGAATCAGAGGCTGTGAATCAGAGGCAGGGAATCAGATGCGGGGAATCAGAGGCGGGGAATGAGAGGTGGGGAATCAGAGTCCAGGAATCAGAGATGGTGAATCAGAGGAGGGGAATCAGAGGCGGGGAAACATAGGTGGGGAATCAGATATGGTGAATCAGAGGTGGGGAATCAGAGGCGGGGAATCAGATATGGGGAAACAGAGGCGGGGAATCAGAAACGGGGAAACAGAGGCGGGGAATCAGATATGGGGAATCAGAGGTGGGGAATCAGAGGTTGGGAATAAGAGGCAGGGAATCAGACGCGGGGAATCAAAGGCGGGGAATCAGAGGCAGGGAATCGGATGTGCGGAATCAGAGATGGGGAATCAGAGGTGGGGAATCAGAGTCTGGGGAAACAGCGGCGGGGAATCAGATATGGGGAATCAGAGGTGGGGAATCAGAGGTTGGGAATCAGAGGCGGGGAATCAGAGGCGGGGAATCAGAGACAGGGAATCAGAGGCAGGGAATCAGATGTGGGGAATCAGAGGCGGGGAATCAGAGATGGGGAATCAGAGCGGGGAATCAGAGGCAGGGAATCAGACGCGGGGAATCAGAGGCGGGGAATCAGAGATAGGGAATAACAGGCTGGGAATCAGAGTTGGGGTATCAGAGGCGGGGAATCAGATATGGGGAAAAAGAGGCGGGGATTCAGAGGCGGGGAAACAGAGGCGGGGAAACAGATATGGGGAAACAGAGGCGCGGAATCAGAGGCGGGGAAATGAGGCGGGGAATCAGATATGGGGAATCAGAGGTGGGGAATCAGAGGTTGAGAATCAGAGGCAGGGAATCAGAGGCTGTGAATCAGAGGCAGGGAATCAGATGCGGGGAATCAGAGGCGGGGAATGAGAGGTGGGGAATCAGAGTCCAGGAATCAGAGATGGTGAATCAGAGGAGGGGAATCAGAGGCGGGGAAACATAGGTGGGGAATCAGATATGGTGAATCAGAGGTGGGGAATCAGAGGCGGTGAATTAGAGATGGGGAATCAGAGGCTGTGAATCAGAGGCAGGAAATCAGACACGGGGAATAGGAGGCGGGGAATCAGAGGCAGTGAATCAGAGCTGGGGAATCAGAGGTTGGGAATCAGAGGCGAGGAATCAGAGGCGGGGAATCAGAGACAGGGAATCAGAGGCAGGGAATCAGATGTGGGGAATCAGAGATGGGGAATCAGAGGCAGGGAATCAGAATCAGAAGCGGGGAATCAGAGGCGGGGAATCAGAGGCCGGGAATCACAGGCCGGGAATCAGAGGCCGGGAATCAGAGGTGGGGAATCAGAGGCAGGGAATCAGACGTGGGGAATCAGAGGCGGGGGTTCATAGCTGACGAATCAGGGGCGGGGAATCAGAGGTGTGGAATCAGAGGCTGGGAATCAGATATGGGGAATCAGAGGGGCGAATCAGAGGCGGGGAAACAGAGGCGGGGAATCAGATATGGGGAATCAGAGGTGGGGAATCAGAGGTTGTGAATCAGAGATGGGAAATCAGAGGCGGGGAATCAGAGGCAGGGAATCAGACGCGGGGAATCAGAGGCGGGGAATCAGAGCTGGGGATTCAGAGGCGGGGAATCAGACGTGGGGAACCAGAGGCGGGGATTCATAGCTGACGAATCAGGGGTGGTGAATCAGAGGTGTGGAATCAGAGGCTGGGTATCAGATATGGGGAATCAGAGGCGGGGAATCAGAGGCGGGGAAACAGAGGCGGGGAATCAGATATGGGGAATCAGAGGTGGGGAATCAGAGGTTGTGAATCAGAGATGGGGAATCAGAGGCGGGGAATCAAAGGCAGGGAATCAGACGCGGGGAATCAGAGGCGGGGAATCAGAGCTGGGGAATCAGAGGCGGGGAATCAGAGTTGGGGATCAGAGGCGGGGAATCAAATATGGGGAATCAGAGGCGGGTAATCAGGGCCAGGGAATCTGTGGCAGGGAATCAGAGGAGGGGAATCAGAGGCGGGGAATCAGAGGCAGGGAATCATACACGGGGAATCAGAGGCGGGGAATCAGAGATGGGGAATCAGAGGCCGGGAATCAGAGGTGGGGAATCAGAGTCAGGGAATCAGAGATGGGGCATATGAGGCGGGGAATCAGATATGGGGAATCAGAGGCGGGGAATCAGAGGCGGGTAAACAGAGGCGGGGAATCAGATATGGGGAATCAGAGGAGGCGAATCAGAGGCAGTGAATTAGAGATGGGGAATCAGAGGCGGGGTATCAGAGGCGACCAATCAGAGGCGGGGAAACAGAGGCGGGGAATCAGATATGGGGAATCAGAGGTGGGGAATCAGGGGCGGGGAATCAGTGGCAGGGAATCAGAGGCTGGGAATTAGAGGCCGGGAATCAGATGCCGGGAATAAGAGGACTGGGAATCAGAGATGGGGAATCAGAGGCGGGGTATCACAGTTGGGGAATCAGAGGCGGGGAGTCAGATATGGGGAATCAGAGGTGGGGAATCAGAGGCGGGGAAACAGAGGCGGGGAATCAGAGGCGGGGAATCAGACACGGGGAATCAGAGGCGGGGAATCAGAGATGGGGAATCAGAGGCGGGGTATCAGAGGCAGGGAATCAGATGCGAGGAATCAGAGGCGGGGAATCAGAGGTGGGGAATCAGAGGCGGGAAATCAGAGTTGGGGAATCAGAGGCGGGGAATCAGATATGGGGAAACAGAGGCGGGGAATCAGAAACGGGGAAACAGAGGCGGGGAATCAGATATGGGGAATCAGAGGTGGGGAATCAGAGGTTGGGAATAAGAGGCAGGGAATCAGACGCGGGGAATCAAAGGCGGGGAATCAGAGGCAGGGAATCGGATGTGCGGAATCAGAGATGGGGAATCAGAGGTGGGGAATCAGAGTCCGGGGAAACAGCGGTGGGGAATCAGATATTGGGAATCAGAGGTGGGGAATCAGAGGTTGGGAATCAGAGGCGGGGAATCAGAGGCGGGGAATCAGAGACAGGGAATCAGAGGCAGGGAATCAGATGTGGGGAATCAGAGGCGGGGAATCAGAGATGGGGAATCAGAGCGGGGAATCAGAGGCAGGGAATCAGACGCGGGGAATCAGAGGCGGGGAATCAGAGATGGGGAATAACAGGCTGGGAATCAGAGTTGGGGTATCAGAGGCGGGGAATCAGATATGGGGAAAAAGAGGCGGGGATTCAGAGGCGGGGAAACAGAGGCGGGGAAACAGATATGGGGAAACAGAGGCGCAGAATCAGAGGCGGGGAAATGAGGCGGGGAATCAGATATGGGGAATCAGAGGTGGGGAATCAGAGGTTGAGAATCAGAGGCAGGGAATCAGAGGCTGTGAATCAGAGGCAGGGAATCAGATGCGGGGAATCAGAGGCGGGGAATGAGAGGTGGGGAATCAGAGTCCAGGAATCAGAGATGGTGAATCAGAGGAGGGGAATCAGAGGCGGGGAAACATAGGTGGGGAATCAGATATGGGGAATCAGAGGTGGGGAATCAGAGGCGGTGAATTAGAGATGGGGAATCAGAGGCTGTGAATCAGAGGCAGGAAATCAGACACGGGGAATAGGAGGCGGGGAATCAGAGGCAGTGTATCAGAGCTGGGGAATCAGAGGTTGGGAATCAGAGGCGAGGAATCAGAGGCGGGGAATCAGAGACAGGGAATCAGAGGCAGGGAATCAGATGTGGGGAATCAGAGATGGGGAATCAGAGGCAGGGAATCAGAATCAGAAGCGGGGAATAAGAGGCGGGGAATCAGAGGCCGGGAATCACAGGCCGGGAATCAGAGGCCGGGAATCAGAGGTGGGGAATCAGAGGCAGGGAATCAGACGTGGGGAATCAGAGGCGGGGGTTCATAGCTGACGAATCAGGGGCGGGGAATCAGAGGTGTGGAATCAGAGGCTGGGAATCAGATATGGGGAATCAGAGGGGCGAATCAGAGGCGGGGAAACAGAGGCGGGGAATCAGATATGGGGAATCAGAGGTGGGGAATCAGAGGTTGTGAATCAGAGATGGGGAATCAGAGGCGGGGAATCAGAGGCAGGGAATCAGACGCGGGGAATCAGAGGCGGGGAATCAGAGCTGGGGATTCAGAGGCGGGGAATCAGACGTGGGGAACCAGAGGCGGGGATTCATAGCTGACGAATCAGGGGTGGTGAATCAGAGGTGTGGAATCAGAGGCTGGGTATCAGATATGGGGAATCAGAGGCGGGGAATCAGAGGCGGGGAAACAGAGGCGGGGAATCAGATATGGGGAATCAGAGGTGGGGAATCAGAGGTTGTGAATCAGAGATGGGGAATCAGAGGCGGGGAATCAAAGGCAGGGAATCAGACGCGGGGAATCAGAGGCGGGGAATCAGAGCTGGGGAATCAGAGGCGGGGAATCAGAGTTGGGGAGCAGAGGCGGGGAATCAGATATGGGGAATCAGAGGCGGGGAATCAGAGGCGGGGAAACAGAGGCGGGGAATCAGATATGGGGAATCAGAGGTGGGGAATCAGAGGTTGGGAATCAGAGGCGGGGAATCAGAGGCGGGGAATCAGAGACAGGGAATCAGAGGCAGGGAATCAGATGTGGGGAATCAGAGGCGGGGAAACAGAGATGGGGAATCAGAGCGGGGAATCAGAGGCAGGGAATCAGACGCGGGGAATCAGAGGCGGGGAATCAGAGATGGGGAATAACAGGCTTGGAAATCAGAGTTGGGGTATCAGAGGCGGGGAATCAGATATGGGGAATCAGAGACGGGGAATCAGAGGCGGGGAAACAGATATGGGGAAACAGAGGCGCGGAATCAGAGGCTTGGAAATGAGGCGGGAATCAGATATGGGGAATCAGAGGCGGGGAATCAGAGGCGGGGAAACAGATATGGGGAAACAGAGGCGCGGAATCAGAGGCTTGGAAATGAGGCGGGGAATCAGATATGGGGAATCAGAGGTGGGGAATCAGAGGTTGAGAATCAGAGGCAGGGAATCAGAGGCTGTGAATCAGAGGCAGGGAATCAGATGCGGGGAATCAGAGGCGGGGAATGAGAGGTGGGGAATCAGAGTCCAGGAATCAGGGATGGTGAATCAGAGGAGGGGAATCAGAGGCGGGGAAACATAGGTGGGGAATCAGATATGGGGAATCAGAGGCTGTGAATCAGAGGCAGGAAATCAGACACGGGGAATAGGAGGCGGGGAATCAGAGGCAGTGAATCAGAGCTGGGGAATCAGAGGTTGGGAATCAGAGGCGGGGAATCAGAGGCGGGAATCAGAGACAGGGAATCAGAGGCAGGGAATCAGATGTGGGGATTCAGAGATGGGGAATCAGAGGCAGGGAATCAGAATCAGAAGCGCGGAATCAGAGGCGGGGAATCAGAGGCCAGGAATCACAGGCCGGGAATCAGAGGCCGGGAATCAGAGGTGGGGAATCAGAGGCAGGGAATCAGACGTGGGGAACCAGAGGCGGGGATTCATAGCTGACGAATCAGGGGCGGGGAATCAGAGGTGTGGAATCAGAGTCTGGGAATCAGATATGGGGAATTAGAGGGGCGAATCAGAGGCGGGGAAACAGAGGTGGGGAATCAGATATGGGGAATCAGAGGTGGGGAATCAGAGGTTGTGAATCAGAGATGGGGAATCAGAGGCGGGGAATCAGAGGCAGGGAATCAGACGCGGGGAATCAGAGGCGGGGAATCAGAGCTGGGGAATCAGAGGCGGGGAATCAGAGTTGGGAATCAGAGGCGGGGAATCAGATATGGGGAATCAGAGGCGGGGAATCAGAGGCGGGGAAACAGAGGCGGGGATTCAGATATGGGGAATCAGAGGTGGGGAATCAGGGGCGTGGAATCAGAGGCAGGGAATTAGATGTGGTGAATCAGAGATGGGGAATCAGAGGCATCTGATTTCCTGCCTTTGATTCCCCGCCTCTGATTCCCCATCTCTGATTCCCATCCTCTGATTGCCCACCTCTGATTCCCCACCTCTGATTCGCCAGCTCTGATTCCCCGCCTCTGATTCCCCGCATCTGATTTCCTGCCTTTGATTCCCCGCCTCTGATTCCCCATCTCTGATTCCCCGCCTGTGATTCCCCAGCTCTGATTCCCCGCCTATAATTCCCCAGCTCTGATTCCCAGCCTCTGATTCCCCGTGTTTGATCCCCTGCCTCTGATTACCTTCCTCTGATTCCCGGCCACTGATACCCCGCTTCTGATTCTGATTCCCTGCCTCTGATTCCCCATCTCTGATTCACCACATCTAATTCCCTGCCTCTGATTCCACGCCCCTGATTCCCCACCTCTGATTCCCCATATCTGAATCCCCGCCTCTGTTTCCACGCCTCTGATTCCCTGCCTCTGATTCCCAACCTCTGATTCCCCACCCCTGATTCCCCATATCTGATTCCCCGCCTCTGTTTCCCTGCCTCTGATTCCCCGCCCCTGTTTCCCCATATCTGATTCCCCGCCTCTGATTCCCCAACTCTGATTCCCCGCCTCTGATTCCCCAGCTCTGATTCCCCGCCTCTGATTCCCCGTGTTTGATTCCCTGCCTCTGATTCCCCGCCTCTGATTCCCCATCTCTGATTCACCGCCTTTGATTCGCCACCTCTGATTCCCCATATCTGATTCCCCACCTCTGTTACCCCGCCTCTGATTCCCCGCCTCTGATTCCCCATATATCATTCCCCGCCTCTGAATCCCCATCTCTGATTCCCGGACTCTGATTCCCCACCTCTGATTCCCGGCCTCTTATTCCCGGCATCTGAATCCCGGCCTCTGATTCCCGGCCTCTGATTCCCCGCTTCTGATTCTGATTCCCTGCCTCTGATTCCCCATCTCTGATTCCGCACATCTGATTCCCTGCCTCTGATTCCCCACCTCTGATTCCCTATATCTGATTCCTCGCCTCTGTTTCCCCGCCTCTGATTCCCCGCCTCTGTTTCCCCATATCTAATTCCCCACCTCAGATGCCCCAACTCTGATACCCCGCCTCTGATTCCCCAGCTCCCATTCCCCGCCTCTGATTCCCCGCATCCGATTCCCCATATCTGATTCCCCGCCTCTGTTTCCCCGCCTTTGATTCCCCGCCTCTGTTTCCCCATATCTGATTCCCCGCCTCTGATTCCCAAATTTGATTCCCCGCCTCTGATTCCCCAGCTCTGATTCCCCGCCTCTGATTCCCCGCGTTCTATTCCCTGCCTCTGATTCCCCGCCTGTGATTCCCATTCTCTGATTCACCACCTCTGATTCCCCACCTCTGATTCCCCATATCTAATTCCCCGCCTCTGTTTGCCCGCCTCTGATTCCCCGCCTCTGTTTCCCCATATCTGATTCCACGTGTCTGATTCCCTGCCTCTGATTCCCCGCCTCTGTTTCCCCGCCTCTGATTCCCTGCCACTGATTCCCTGCCCCTGATACCCCACTTCTGATTCCCCATATCTGATTCCCTGCCTCTGTTTCCCCGCCTCTGATTCCCCGACTCTGATTCCCCATATCTGATTCCCCGCCTCTGATTCCCCAACTCTGATTCCCCGCCTCTGATTCCCCAGCTCTGAATCCCCGCCTCTGATTCCCTGCGTCTGTTTCCCCGCCTCTGATTCCCCGCCTCTGTTTCCCCATATCTAAGTCCCCGACTCTGATTCCCCAACTCTGATTCCCCAACTCTGATTCCCCAGCTCTGATTCCCCGCCTCTGATTCCCCGCATCTGATTCCCTGCATCTGATTCCCAGCCTCTGATTCCCTGCCTCTGATTCCCAACCTCTGATTCCCCACCTCTGATTCCCCATATCTGATTCCCCGCCTCTGTTTCCCCGCCTCTGATTCCCCGCCTCTGTTTCCCCATATCTGATTCCCGGCCTCTGATTCTCCGCCTCTGATTCCCCGCCTCTGATTCCCTGCCTCTGATTCCCCATCTCCGATTCCGCACATCGGATTCCCTGCCTCTGATTCCCCGCCTCTGATTCCCCGCCTCTGATTCCCTGCTTCTGATTCCCAACCTCTGATTCCCCACCTCTGATTCCCCATATCTGATTCCCCGCCTCTGTTTCCCCGCCTCTGATTCCCCGCCTCTGATTCCCCAACTCTGAATCCCCGCCTCTGATTCCCCAGCTCTGATTCCCCGCCTCTGATTCCCCGCATCTGATTCCCTGCCTCTGATTCCCCGCCTCTGATTCCAGGCCTCTGATTCCCAGCATCTGATTCCGGCCTCTGATTCCCGGCCTCTGATTCCCTGCTTCTGATTCTGATTCCCTGCCTCTGATTCCCCATCTCTGATTCCGCACATCTGATTTCCTGCCTCTGATTCCCCACTTCTGATTCCCCATATCTGATTCCTCGCCTCTGTTTCCCCGCCTCTGATTCCCCGCCTCTGTTTCCCCATATCTAATTCCCCACCTCAGATGCCCCAACTCTGATACCCCGCCTCTGATTCCCCAGCTCCCATTCCCCGCCTCTGATTCCCCGCATCCGATTCCCCATATCTGATTCCCCGCCTCTGTTTCCCCGCCTTTGATTCCCCGCCTCTGTTTCCCCATATCTGATTCCCCGCCTCTGATTCCCAACTATGATTCCCCGCCTCTGATTCCCCAGCTCTGATTCCCCGCCTCTGATTCCCCGCGTTCTATTCCCTGCCTCTGATTCCCCGCCTGTGATTCCCCATCTCTGATTCACCACCTCTGATTCCCCACCTCTGATTCCCCATATCTAATTCCCCGCCTCTGTTTGCCCGCCTCTGATTCCCCGCCTCTGTTTCCCCATATCTGATTGCCCGTGTCTGATTCCCTGCCTCTGATTCCCCGCCTCTGTTTCCCCGCCTCTGATTCCCTGCCACTGATTCCCTGCCCCTGATACCCCACCTCTGATTCCCCATATCTGATTCCCTGCCTCTGTTTCCCCGCCTCTGATTCCCCGCCTCTGATTCCCCATATCTGATTCCCCGCCTCTGATTCCCCAACTCTGATTCCCCGCCTCTGATTCCCCAGCTCTGAATCCCCGCCTCTGATTCCCCGCGTCTGTTTCCCCGCCTCTGATTCCCCGCCTCTGTTTCCCCATATCTAAGTCCCCGACTCTGATTCCCCAACTCTGATTCCCCACCTCTGATTCCCCAGCTCTGATTCCCCGCCTCTGATTCCCCGCATCTGATTCCCTGCATCTGATTCCCAGCCTCTGATTCCCTGCCTCTGATTCCCAACCTCTGATTCCCCACCTCTGATTCCCCATATCTGATTCCCCGCCTCTGTTTCCCCGCCTCTGATTCCCCGCCTCTGTTTCCCCATATCTGATTCCCGGCCTCTGATTCTCCGCCTCTGATTCCCCGCCTCTGATTCCCTGCCTCTGATACCCCATCTCCGATTCCGCACATCGGATTCCCTGCCTCTGATTCCCCGCCTCTGATTCCCCGCCTCTGATTCTCTGCTTCTGATTCCCAACCTCTGATTCCCCGCATCCGATTCCCCATATCTGATTCCCCGCCTCTGTTTCCCCGCCTCTGATTCCCCGCCTCTGTTTCCCCATATCTGATTCCCCGCCTCTGATTCGCAACTATGATTCCCCGCCTCTGATTCCCCAGCTCTGATTCCCTGCCTCTGATTCCCTGCGTTCTATTCCCTGCCTCTGATTCCCCGCCTGTGATTCCCCATCACTGATTCACCACCTCTGATTCCCCACATCTGATTCCCCATATCTAATTCCCCGCCTCTGTTTGCCCGCCTCTGATTCCCCGCCTCTGTTTCCCCATATCTGATTCCCCGTCTCTGAATCCCCAACTCTGATTCCCTGCCTCTGATTCCCCAGCTCTGATTCCCCGCCTTTGATTCCCCCCGTCTGATTCCCAGCCTCTGAATCCCCGTGTCTGATTTCCTGCCTCTGATTCCCCGCCTCTGATTCCCCATCTCTGATTCACCGCCTCTGATTCCCCACCTCTGATTCCCCAACTCTGATTCCGCACATCCGATTCCCTGCCTCTGAATCCCCAACTCTGATTCCCCGCCTCTGATTCCCCATCTCTGATTCCCCACCTCTGATTCCCCGTGTCTGATTCCCTGCCTCTGATTCCCCGCCTCTGAATACCAGCCTCTGATTCCCCATATCTGATTCCCCGCCTCTGATTCCCTGCCTCTGATTCCCCAGCTCTGATTCCCCGCCTTTGATTCCCCCCGTCTGATTCCCAGCCTCTGAATCCCCGTGTCTTATTTCCTGCCTCTGATTCCCCGCCTCTGATTCCCCATCTCTGATTCACCGCCTCTGATTCCCCATCTCTGATTCCCCACCTCTGATTCCCCGTGTCTGATTCCCCGTGTCTGATTCCCTGCCTCTGATTCCACGCCTCTGATTCCCCATATCTGATTCCCTGCCACTGATTCCCCGCCTCTGATTCCCCATCTCTGATTCACCACCTCTGATTCCCGGCCTCTGATTGCCCACCCCTGATTCCCCGCCTCTGATTCGCCAGCTATGATTCCCCCCCTCTGATTCCCCGCGTCTGATTCCCCGCCTCTGATTCCCCAACTCTAATACCCCGCCTCTGATTCCCCAGCTCTGATTCCCCTCCTCTGATTCCCCGCATCTGATTCCCTGCCTCTGATTCCACGCCTCTGATTCCAGGCCTCTGATTCCCAACCTCTGATTCCCCACCTCTGATTCCCAATATCTGATTCCCCGCCTCTCTTTCACCGCCTCTGATTCCCCGCCTCTGTTTCCCCATATCTGATTCCCCGCTTCTGATTCCCCAACTCTGATTCCCCGCCTCTGTTTCACCGCCTCTGATTCCCCGCCTCTGTTTCCCCATATCTGATTCCCCGCTTCTGATTCCCCAACTCTGATTCCCCGCCTGTGATTCCCCAGCTCTGATTCCCCGCCTCTGATTCCCCATATCTGATTCCCATCCTCTGATTGCCCACCTCTGATTCCCCATCTCTGATTCCCCGCCTGTGATTCCCCAGCTCTGATTCCCCGCCTCTAATTCCCCAGCTCTGATTCCCAGCCTCTGATTCCCCGTGTTTGATCCCCTGCCTCTGATTACCTTCCTCTGATTCCCGGCCACTGATACCCCGCTTCTGATTCTGATTCCCTGCCTCTGATTCCCCATCTCTGATTCACCACATCTAATTCCCTGCCTCTGATTCCACGCCCCTGATTCCCCACCTCTGATTCCCCATATCTGAATCCCCGCCTCTGTTTCCACGCCTCTGATTCCCTGCCTCTGATTCCCAACCTCTGATTCCCCACCCCTGATTCCCCATATCTGATTCCCCGCCTCTGTTTCCCTGCCTCTGATTCCCCGCCCCTGTTTCCCCATATCTGATTCCCCGCCTCTGATTCCCCAACTCTGATTCCCCGCCTCTGATTCCCCAGCTCTGATTCCCCGCCTCTGATTCCCCGTGTTTGATTCCCTGCCTCTGATTCCCCGCCTCTGATTCCCCATCTCTGATTCACCGCCTTTGATTCGCCACCTCTGATTCCCCATATCTGATTCCCCACCTCTGTTACCCCGCCTCTGATTCCCCGCCTCTGATTCCCCATATATCATTCCCCGCCTCTGAATCCCCATCTCTGATTCCCGGACTCTGATTCCCCACCTCTGATTCCCGGCCTCTTATTCCCGGCATCTGAATCCCGGCCTCTGATTCCCGGCCTCTGATTCCCCGCTTCTGATTCTGATTCCCTGCCTCTGATTCCCCATCTCTGATTCCGCACATCTGATTCCCTGCCTCTGATTCCCCACCTCTGATTCCCTATATCTGATTCCTCGCCTCTGTTTCCCCGCCTCTCATTCCCCGCCTCTGTTTCCCCATATCTAATTCCCCACCTCAGATGCCCCAACTCTGATACCCCACCTCTGATTCCCCAGCTCCCATTCCCCGCCTCTGATTCCCCGCATCCGATTCCCCATATCTGATTCCCCGCCTCTGTTTCTCCGCCTTTGATTCCCCGCCTCTGTTTCCCCATATCTGATTCCCCGCCTCTGATTCCCAACTATGATTCCCCGCCTCTGATTCCCCAGCTCTGATTCCCCGCCTCTGATTCCCCGCGTTCTATTCCCTGCCTCTGATTCCCCGCCTGTGATTCCCCATCTCTGATTCACCACCTCTGATTCCCCACCTCTGATTCCCCATATCTAATTCCCCGCCTCTGTTTGCCCGCCTCTGATTCCCCGCCTCTGTTTCCCCATATCTGATTCCACGTGTCCGATTCCCTGCCTCTGATTCCCCGCCTCTGTTTCCCCGCCTCTGATTCCCTGCCACTGATTCCCTGCCCCTGATACCCCACCTCTGATTCCCCATATCTGATTCCCTTCCTCTGTTTCCCCGCCTCTGATTCCCCGCCTCTGATTCCCCATATCTGATTCCCCGCCTCTGATTCCCCAACTCTGATTCCCCGCCTCTGATTCCCCAGCTCTGAATCCCCGCCTCTGATTCCCCGCGTCTGTTTCCCCGCCTCTGATTCCCCGCCTCTGTTTCCCCATATCTAAGTCCCCGACTCTGATTCCCCAACTCTGATTCCCCACCTCTGATTCCCCAGCTCTGATTCCCCGCCTCTGATTCCCCGCATCTGATTCCCTGCATCTGATTCCCAGCCTCTGATTCCCTGCCTCTGATTCCCAACCTCTGATTCCCCACCTCTGATTCCCCATATATGATTCCCCGCCTCTGTTTCCCCGCCTCTGATTCCCCGCCTCTGTTTCCCCATATCTGATTCCCGGCCTCTGATTCTCCGCCTCTGATTCCCCGCCTCTGATTCCCTGCCTCTGATTCCCCATCTCCGATTCCGCACATCGGATTCCCTGCCTCTGATTCCCCGCCTCTGATTCCCCGCCTCTGATTCCCTGCTTCTGATTCCCAACCTCTGATTCCCCACCTCTGATTCCCCATATCTGATTCCCCGCCTCTGTTTCCCCGCCTCTGATTCCCCGCCTCTGATTCCCCAACTCTGAATCCCCGCCTCTGATTCCCCAGCTCTGATTCCCCGCCTCTGATTCCCCGCATCTGATTCCCTGCCTCTGATTCCCCGCCTCTGATTCCAGGCCTCTGATTCCCAGCATCTGATTCCGGCCTCTGATTCCCGGCCTCTGATTCCCTGCTTCTGATTCTGATTCCCTGCCTCTGATTCCCCATCTCTGATTCCGCACATCTGATTCCTTGCCTCTGATTCCCCACCTCTGATTCCCCATATCTGATTCCCCGCCTGGGTTTCCCCGCCTCTGATTCCCCGCCTCTGTTTCCCAATATCTAAGTCCCCGCCTCTGATTCCCCAAATCTGATTCCCCACCTCTGATTCCCCACCTCTGATTCCCCATATCTGATTCCCCGCCTCTGTTTCCCCGCCACGGATTCCCCGCCTCTGTTTCCCCATATCTGATTCCCTGCCTCTGATTCCCCATCTCCGATTCCGCACATCGGATTCTCTGCCTCTGATTCCCCGCCTCTGATTCCCCGCCTCTGATTCCCTGCTTCTGATTCCCAACCTCTGATTCCCCACCTCTGATTCCACATATCTGATTCCCCGCCTCTGTTTCCCCGCCTCTGATTCCCCGCCTCTGATTCCCCAACTCTGAATCCCCGCCTCTGATTCCCCAGCTCTGATTCCCCGCCTCTGATTCCCCGCATCTGATTCCCTGCCTCTGATTCCCCGCCTCTGATTCCAGGCCTCTGATTCCCAGCATCTGAGTCCGGCCTCTGATTCCCGGCCTCTGATTCCCTGCTTCTGATTCTGATTCCGTGCCTCTGATTCCCCATCTCTGATTCCGCACATCTGATTCCTTGCCTCTGATTCCCCACCTCTGATTCCCCATATCTGATTCCCCGCCTGGGTTTCCCCGCCTCTGATTCCCCGCCTCTGTTTCCCAATATCTAAGTCCCCGCCTCTGATTCCCCAAATCTGATTCCCCACCTCTGATTCCCCAGCTCTGATTCCCCGCATCTGATTCCCCGCATCTGATTCCCTGCATCTGATTCCAAGCCTCTGATTCCCTGCCTCTGATTCCCAACCTCTGATTCCCCACCTCTGATTCCCCATATCTGATTCCCCGCCTCTGTTTCCCCGCCTCGGATTCCCCGCCTCTGTTTCCCCATATCTGATTCCCGGCCTCTGATTCCCCGCATCTGATTCCCCGCCTCTGATTCCCTGCCTCTGATTCCCCATCTCCGATTCCGCACATCTGATTCCCTTCCTCTGATTCCCCGCCTCTGATTTTCCGCCTCTGATTCCCTGCCTCTGATTCCCAACCTCGGATTCCCCACCTCTGATTCCCCATATCTGATTCCCCGCCTCTGTTTCCCCGCCTCTGATTCCCCACCTCTGATTCCCAACTCTGATTCCCCGCCTCTGATTCCCCAGCTCTGATTCCCCGTGTTTGATTCCCTGCCTCTTATTCCCTGCCCTGATTCCCCATCTCTGTTTCACCGCCTTTGATTCGCCACCTCTGATTCCCAATATCTGATTCCCCGCCTCAGTTTCCCGGACTCTGATTCCCTGCCTCTGATTCCCAACCTCTGATTCCACACCTCTGATTCCCCATATCTGATTCCCCGCCTCTATTTCCCCATATCTGATTCCCCGCCTCTGATTCCCCAACTCTGATTCCCTGCCTCTGATTCCCCAGCTCTGATTCCCCGACTCTGATTCCCGGCATCCGATTCCCTGCCTCTGATTCCCCGCCTCTGATTCCCCATCTCTGATTCCCCGCCTCTGATTCCCCGTGTCTGATTCCCTGCCTTTGATTCCCCGCCTCTGATTCCCCGCCTCTGATTCCCTGCCACTGATTCCCTGCCCCTGATTCCCCACCTCTGATTCCCCACATCTGATTCCCCGCCTCTGTTTCCCCGCCTCTGATTCCCCGCCTCTGATTCCCCATATCTGATTCCCTGCCTCTGATTCCCCAACTCTGATTCCCCGCCTCTGATTCCCCAGCTCTGAATCCCCGCCTCTGATTCCCCGCGTCTGATTCCCTGCCTCTGATTCCCCGCCTTGATTCCCCATCTCTGATTCACAACCTCTGATTCCCCACCTCTGATTCCCTATATTTGATTCCCCGCCTCTGTTTCCCCGCCTCTGATTCCCCGCCTCTGATTCCCCATATCTGATTCCCCGCCTCTGATTGCCCACCTCTAATTCCCAGCCTCTGATTCGCCAGCTCTGATTCCCCGCCTCTGATTCCCCGCATCTGATTCCCTGCCTCTGATTCCCCGCCTCTGATTCCCCATCTCTGATTCACCGCCTTTGATTCGCCACCTCTGATTCCCCATATCTGATTCCCCACCTCTGATTCCCGGCCTCTTATTCCCAGCATCTGATTCCCGGCCTCTGATTCCCGGCCTCTGATTTCCCGCTTCTGATTCTGTTTCCCTGCCTCTTATTCCCCATCTCTGATTCCGCACATCTGATTCCCTGCCTCTGATTCCCCACCTCTGATTCCCCATATCTGATTCCCCGCCTCTGTTTCCCCGCCTCTGATTCCCCGCCTCTGTTTCCCTATATCTAATTCCCCACCTCTGATGCCCCAACTCTGATTCCCCGCCTCTGATTCCCCAGCTCTGATTCCCCGCCTCTGATTCCCTGCATCCGATTCCCCATATCTGATTCCCCGCCTCTGTTTCACCGCCTCTGATTCCCCGCCTCTGTTTCCCCATATCTGATTCCCGCCTCTGATTCCCAACTATGAATCCCCTCCTCTGATTCCCCAGCTCTGATTCCCTGCCTCTGATTCCCCGCGTTCTATTCCCTGCCTCTGATTCCCCGCCTGTGATTCCCCATCACTGATTCACCACCTCTGATTCCCTACCTCTGATTCCCCATATCTAATTCCCCGCCTCTGTTTGCCCGCCTCTGATTCCCCGCCTCTGTTTCCCCATATCTGATTCCCCGCCTCTGAATCCCCAACTCTGATTCCCTGCCTCAGATTCCCCAGCTCTGATTCCCCGCCTTTGATTCCCCCCGTCTGATTCCCAGCCTCTGAATCCCCGTGTCTGATTTCCTGCCTCTGATTCCCCGCCTCTGATTCCCCATCTCTGATTCTCCGCCTCTGATTCCCCACCTCTGATTCCCCCTCTCTGATTCCGCACATCCAATTCCCTGCCTCTGATTCCCCAACTCTGATTACCCACCTCTGATTCCCCAGCTCTGATTCCCCGCCTCAGATTCCCCGCGTTTGATTCCCTGCCTCTGATTCCCCGCCTCTGATTCCCTGCCTCTGATTACCCATATCTGATTCCCCGCCTCTGATTCCCCAACTCTGATTCCCCGCTTCTGATTCCCCAGCTCTGAATCCCCGCCTCTGATTCCCCGCGTCTGATTCCCTGCCTCTGATTCCCCGCCTCTGATTCCCCATCTGTGATTCACAACCTCTGATGCCCCACCTCTGATTCCCCATATCTGATTCCCTGCCTCTGTTTCCCCGCCTCTGATTCCCCACCTCTGTTTCCCCATATCTGATTCCCCGCCTCTGATTCCCCAACACTAATACCCCGCCTCTGATTCCCCAGCTCTGATTCCCCGCCTCTGATTCCCCGCATCTGATTCCCTGCCTCTGATTCCCCGCCTCTGATTCCAGGCCTCTGATTCCAAGCATCTGATTCCGGCCTCTGATTCCCGGCCTCTGATTCCCTGCTTCTGATTCTGATTCCCTGCCTCTGATTCCCCATCTCTGATTCCGCACATCTGATTCCCTGCCTCTGATTCCCCACCTCTGATTCCCCATATCTGATTCCCCGCCTCTGTTTCCCCGCCTCTGATTCCCCGCCTCTGTTTCCCAATATCTAAGTCCCCACCTCTGATTCCCCAAATCTGATTCCCCACCTCTGATTCCCCAGCTCTGATTCCCCGCCTCTGATTCCCCGCATCTGATACCCTGCATCTGATTCCAAGCCTGTGATTCCCTGCCTCTGATTCCCAACCTCTGATTCCCCACCTCTGATTCCCCATATCTGATTCCCCGCCTCTGTTTCCCTGCCTCGGATTCCCCGCCTCTGTTTCCCCATATCTGATTCCCGGCCTCTGATTCCCCGCCTCTGATTCCCCATATCTGATTCCCTGCCTCTGATTCCCCAACTCTGATTCCCCGCCTCAGATTCCCCAGCTCTGAATCCCCGCCTCTGATTCCCCGCGTCTGATTCCCTGCCTCTGATTCCCCGCCTTGATTCCCCATCTCTGATTCACAACCACTGATTCCCCACCTCTGATTCCCTATATTTGATTCCCCGCCTCTGTTTCCCCGCCTCTGATTCCCCGCCTCTGATTCCCCATATCTGATTCCCCGCCTCTGATTGCCCACCTCTGATTCCCCGCCTCTGATTCGCCAGCTCTGATTCCCCGCCTCTGATTCCCCGCCTCTGATTCCCCGCATCTGATTCCCTGCCTCTGATTCCCCGCCTCTGATTCCCCATCTCTGATTCACCGCCTTTGATTCGCCACCTCTGATTCCCCATATCTGATTCCCCACCTCTGTTTCCCCGCCTCTGATTCCCCGCCTCTGATTCTCCATATCTCATTCCCCGCCTCTGTTTCCCCGCCTCTGATTCCCCGCCTCTGATTCCCCAACTCTGATTCCCCGCCTCTGATTCCCCAGCTCTGAATCCCCGCCTCTGATTCCCCGCGTCTGATTCCCTGCCTCTGATTCCCCGCCTTGATTCCCCATCTCTGATTCACAACCTCTGATTCACCACCTCTGATTCCCTATATTTGATTCCCCACCTCTGATGCCCCAACTCTGATTCCCCGCCTCTGATTCCCCAGCTCTGATTCCCCGCCTCTGATTCCCCGCATCCGATTCCCCATATCTGATTCCCCGCCTCTGTTTCCCCGCCTCTGATTCCCCGCCTCTGTTTCCCCATATCTGATTCCCCGCCTCTGATTCCCAACTATGATTCCCCGCCTCTGATTCCCCAGCTCTGATTCCCTGCCTCTGATTCCTTGCGTTCTATTCCCTGCCTCTGATTCCCCGCCTGTGATTCCCCATCACTGATTCACCACCTCTGATTCCCCACATCTGATTCCCCATATCTAATTCCCCGCCTCTGTTTGCCCGCCTCTGATACCCCGCCTCTGTTTCCCCATATCTGATACCCCGTCTCTGAATCCCCAACTCTGATTCCCTGCCTCTGATTCCCCAGCTCTGATTCCCCGCCTTTGATTCCCCCCGTCTGATTCCCAGCCTCTGAATCCCCGTGTCTGATTTCCTGCCTCTGATTCCCCGCCTCTGATTCCCCATCTCTGATTCACCGCCTCTGATTCCCCACCTCTGATTCCCCATCTCTGATTCCGCACATCCGATTCCCTGCCTCTGAATCCCCAACTCTGATTCCCCGCCTCTGATTCCCCATCTCTGATTCCCCACCTCTGATTCCCCGTGTCTGATTCCCTGCCTCTGATTCCCCGCCTCTGAATACCAGCCTCTGATTCCCCATATCTGATTCCCCGCCTCTGATTCCCTGCCTCTGATTCCCCAGCTCTGATTCCCCGCCTTTGATTCCCCCCGTCTGATTCCCAGCCTCTGAATCCCCGTGTCTGATTTCCTGCCTCTGATTCCCCGCCTCTGATTCCCCATCTCTGATTCACCGCCTCTGATTCCCCATCTCTGATTCCCCACCTCTGATTCCCCGTGTCTGATTCCCCGTGTCTGATTCCCTGCCTCTGATTCCACGCCTCTGATTCCCCATATCTGATTCCCTGCCACTGATTCCCCGCCTCTGATTCCCCATCTCTGATTCACCACCTCTGATTCCCGGCCTCTGATTGCCCACCCCTGATTCCCCGCCTCTGATTCGCCAGCTATGATTCCCCCCCTCTGATTCCCCGCGTCTGATTCCCCGCCTCTGATTCCCCAACTCTAATACCCCGCCTCTGATTCCCCAGCTCTGATTCCCCTCCTCTGATTCCCCGCATCTGATTCCCTGCCTCTGATTCCACGCCTCTGATTCCAGGCCTCTGATTCCCAACCTCTGATTCCCCACCTCTGATTCCCAATATCTGATTCCCCACCTCTGTTTCACCGCCTCTGATTCCCCGCCTCTGTTTCCCCATATCTGATTCCCCGCCTCTGATTCCCCAACTCTGATTCCGCGCCTGTGATTCCCCAGCTCTGATTCCCCGCCTCTGATTCCCCATATCTGATTCCCATCCTCTGATTGCCCACCTCTGATTCCCCGCCTCTGATTCGCCAGCTCTGATTCCCCGCCTCTGATTCCCCGCATCTGATTCCCTGCCTCTGATTCCCCGCCTCTGATTCCCCATCTCTGATTCCCCGCCTGTGATTCCCCAGCTCTGATTCCCCGCCTCTAATTCCCCAGCTCTGATTCCCAGCCTCTGATTCCCCGTGTTTGATCCCCTGCCTCTGATTACCTTCCTCTGATTCCCGGCCACTGATACCCCGCTTCTGATTCTGATTCCCTGCCTCTGATTCCCCATCTCTGATTCACCACATCTAATTCCCTGCCTCTGATTCCACGCCCCTGATTCCCCACCTCTGATTCCCCATATCTGAATCCCCGCCTCTGTATCCACGCCTCTGATTCCCTGCCTCTGATTCCCAACCTCTGATTCCCCACCCCTGATTCCCCATATCTGATTCCCCGCCTCTGTTTCCCTGCCTCTGATTCCCCGCCCCTGTTTCCCCATATCTGATTCCCCGCCTCTGATTCCCCAACTCTGATTCCCCGCCTCTGATTCCCCAGCTCTGATTCCCCGCCTCTGATTCCCCGTGTTTGATTCCCTGCCTCTGATTCCCCGCCTCTGATTCCCCATCTCTGATTCACCGCCTTTGATTCGCCACCTCTGATTCCCCATATCTGATTCCCCACCTCTGTTACCCCGCCTCTGATTCCCCGCCTCTGATTCCCCATATATCATTCCCCGCCTCTGAATCCCCATCTCTGATTCCCGGACTCTGATTCCCCACCTCTGATTCCTGGCCTCTTATTCCCGGCATCTGAATCCCGGCCTCTGATTCCCGGCCTCTGATTCCCCGCTTCTGATTCTGATTCCCTGCCTCTGATTCCCCATCTCTGATTCCGCACATCTGATTCCCTGCCTCTGATTCCCCACCTCTGATTCCCCATATCTGATTCCTCGCCTCTGTTTCCCCGCCTCTGATTCCCCGCCTCTGTTTCCCCATATCTAATTCCCCACCTCAGACGCCCCAACTCTGATACCCCGCCTCTGATTCCCCAGCTCCCATTCCCCGCATCTGATTCCCCGCATCCGATTCCCCATATCTGATTCCCCGCCTCTGTTTCCCCGCCTTTGATTCCCCGCCTCTGTTTCCCCATATCTGATTCCCCGCCTCTGATTCCCAACTATGATTCCCCGCCTCTGATTCCCCAGCTCTGATTCCCCGCCTCTGATTCCCCGCGTTCTATTCCCTGCCTCTGATTCCCCGCCTGTGATTCCCCATCTCTGATTCACCACCTCTGATTCCCCACCTCTGATTCCCCATATCTAATTCCCCGCCTCTGTTTGCCCGCCTCTGATTCCCCGCCTCTGTTTCCCCATATCTGATTCTACGTGTCTGATTCCCTGCCTCTGATTCCCCGCCTCTGTTTCCCCGCCTCTGATTCCCTGCCACTGATTCCCTGCCCCTGATACCCCACCTCTGATTCCCCATATCTGATTCCCTGCCTCTGTTTCCCCGCCTCTGATTCCCCGCCTCTGATTCCCCATATCTGATTCCCCGCCTCTGATTCCCCAACTCTGATTCCCCGCCTCTGATTCCCCAGCTCTGAATCCCCGCCTCTGATTCCCCGCGTCTGTTTCCCCGCCTCTGATTCCCCGCCTCTGTTTCCCCATATCTAAGTCCCCGACTCTGATTCCCCAACTCTGATTCCCCACCTCTGATTCCCCAGCTCTGATTCCCCGCCTCTGATTCCCCGCATCTGATTCCCTGCATCTGATTCCCAGCCTCTGATTCCCTGCCTCTGATTCCCAACCTCTGATTCCCCACCTCTGATTCCCCATATCTGATTCCCCGCCTCTGTTTCCCCGCCTCTGATTCCCCGCCTCTGATTCCCCATATCTGATTCCCGGCCTCTGATTCTCCGCCTCTGATTCCCCGCCTCTGATTCCCTGCCTCTGATTCCCCATCTCCGATTCCGCACATCGGATTCCCTGCCTCTGATTCCCCGCCTCTGATTCCCCGCCTCTGATTCCCTGCCCCTGATACCCTGCCCCTGATACCCCACCTCTGATTCCCCATATCTGATTCCCTGCCTCTGTTTCCCCGCCTCTGATTCCCCGCCTCTGATTCCCCATATCTGATTCCCCGCCTCTGATTCCCCAACTCTGATTCCCCGCCTCTGATTCCCCAGCTCTGAATCCCTGCCTCTGATTCCCCGCCTTGATTCCCCATCTCTGATTCACAACCTCTGATTCCCCACCTCTGATTCCCTATATTTGATTCCCCACCTCTGATGCCCCAACTCTGATTCCCCACCTCTGATTCCCCAGCTCTGATTCCCCGCCTCTGATTCCCCGCATCCGATTCCCCATATCTGATTCCCCGCCTCTGTTTCCCCGCCTCTGATTCCCCGCCTCTGTTTCCCCATATCTGATTCCCCGCCTCTGATTCCCAACTATGATTCCCCGCCTCTGATTCCCCAGCTCTGATTCCCTGCCTCTGATTCCCTGCGTTCTATTCCCTGCCTCTGATTCCCCGCCTGTGATTCCCCATCACTGATTCACCACCTCTGATTCCCCACATCTGATTCCCCATATCTAATTCCCCGCCTCTGTTTGCCCGCCTCTGATTCCCCGCCTCTGTTTCCCCATATCTGATTCCCCGTCTCTGAATCCCCAACTCTGATTCCCTGCCTCTGATTCCCCAGCTCTGATTCCCCGCCTTTGATTCCCCCCGTCTGATTCCCAGCCTCTGAATCCCCGTGTCTGATTTCCTGCCTCTGATTCCCCGCCTCTGATTCCCCATCTCTGATTCACCGCCTCTGATTCCCCACCTCTGATTCCCCAACTCTGATTCCGCACATCCGATTCCCTGCCTCTGAATCCCCAACTCTGATTCCCCGCCTCTGATTCCCCATCTCTGATTCCCCACCTCTGATTCCCCGTGTCTGATTACCTGCCTCTGATTCCCCGCCTCTGAATACCAGCCTCTGATTCCCCATATCTGATTCCCCGCCTCTGATTCCCTGCCTCTGATTCCCCAGCTCTGATTCCCCGCCTTTGATTCCCCCCGTCTGATTCCCAGCCTCTGAATCCCCGTGTCTTATTTCCTGCCTCTGATTCCCCGCCTCTGATTCCCCATCTCTGATTCACCGCCTCTGATTCCCCATCTCTGATTCCCCACCTCTGATTCCCCGTGTCTGATTCCCCGTGTCTGATTCCCTGCCTCTGATTCCACGCCTCTGATTCCCCATATCTGATTCCCTGCCACTGATTCCCCGCCTCTGATTCCCCATCTCTGATTCACCACCTCTGATTCCCGGCCTCTGATTGCCCACCCCTGATTCCCCGCCTCTGATTCGCCAGCTATGATTCCCCCCCTCTGATTCCCCGCGTCTGATTCCCCGCCTCTGATTCCCCAACTCTAATACCCCGCCTCTGATTCCCCAGCTCTGATTCCCCTCCTCTGATTCCCCGCATCTGATTCCCTGCCTCTGATTCCACGCCTCTGATTCCAGGCCTCTGATTCCCAACCTCTGATTCCCCACCTCTGATTCCCAATATCTGATTCCCCGCCTCTGTTTCACCGCCTCTGATTCCCCGCCTCTGTTTCCCCATATCTGATTCCCCGCCTCTGATTCCCCAACTCTGATTCCCCGCCTGTGATTCCCCAGCTCTGATTCCCCGCCTCTGATTCCCCATATCTGATTCCCATCCTCTGATTGCCCACCTCTGATTCCCCGCCTCTGATTCGCCAGCTCTGATTCCCCGCCTCTGATTCCCCGCATCTGATTCCCTGCCTCTGATTCCCCGCCTCTGATTCCCCATCTCTGATTCCCCGCCTGTGATTCCCCAGCTCTGATTCCCCGCCTCTAATTCCCCAGCTCTGATTCCCAGCCTCTGATTCCCCGTGTTTGATCCCCTGCCTCTGATTACCTTCCTCTGATTCCCGGCCACTGATACCCCGCTTCTGATTCTGATTCCCTGCCTCTGATTCCCCATCTCTGATTCACCACATCTAATTCCCTGCCTCTGATTCCACGCCCCTGATTCCCCACCTCTGATTCCCCATATCTGAATCCCCGCCTCTGTTTCCACGCCTCTGATTCCCTGCCTCTGATTCCCAACCTCTGATTCCCCACCCCTGATTCCCCATATCTGATTCCCCGCCTCTGTTTCCCTGCCTCTGATTCCCCGCCCCTGTTTCCCCATATCTGATTCCCCGCCTCTGATTCCCCAGCTCTGATTCCCCGCCTCTGATTCCCCAGCTCTGATTCCCCGCCTCTGATTCCCCGTGTTTGATTCCCTGCCTCTGATTCCCCGCCTCTGATTCCCCATCTCTGATTCACCGCCTTTGATTCGCCACCTCTGATTCCCCATATCTGATTCCCCACCTCTGTTACCCCGCCTCTGATTCCCCGCCTCTGATTCCCCATATATCATTCCCCGCCTCTGAATCCCCATCTCTGATTCCCGGACTCTGATTCCCCACCTCTGATTCCCGGCCTCTTATTCCCGGCATCTGAATCCCGGCCTCTGATTCCCGGCCTCTGATTCCCCGCTTCTGATTCTGATTCCCTGCCTCTGATTCCCCACCTCTGATTCCCCACCTCTGATTCCCCAGCTCTGATTCCCCGCCTCTGATTCCCCGCATCTGATTCCCTGCATCTGATTCCCAGCCTCTGATTCCCTGCCTCTGATTCCCAACCTCTGATTCCCCGCCTCTGATTCCCCAGCTCTGATTCCCCGCCTCTGATTCCCTGCCTCTGATTCCCCGCCTCTGATTCCAGGCCTCTGATTCCCAGCATCTGATTCCGGCCTCTGATTCCCGGCCTCTGATTCCCTGCTTCTGATTCTGATTCCCTGCCTCTGATTCCCCATCTCTGATTCCGCACATCTGATTCCTTGCCTCTGATTCCCCACCTCTGATTCCCCATATCTGATTCCCCACCTCTGATTCCCCAGCTCTGATTCCCCGCCTCTGATTCCCCAGCTCTGATTCCCCGCCTCTGATTCCCCGCATCTGATTCCCTGCATCTGATTCCCAGCCTCTGATTCCCTGCCTCTGATTCCCAACCTCTGATTCCCCACCTCTGATTCCCCATATCTGATTCCCCGCCTCTGTTTCCCCGCCTCTGATTCCCCGCCTCTGTTTCCCCATATCTGATTCCCGGCCTCTGATTCTCCGCCTCTGATTCCCCGCCTCTGATTCCCTGCCTCTGATTCCCCATCTCCGATTCCGCACATCGGATTCCCTGCCTCTGATTCCCCGCCTCTGATTCCCCGCCTCTGATTCCCTGCTTCTGATTCCCAACCTCTGATTCCCCACCTCTGATTCCCCATATCTGATTCCCCGCCTCTGTTTCCCCGCCTCTGATTCCCCGCCTCTGATTCCCCAACTCTGAATCCCCGCCTCTGATTCCCCAGCTCTGATTCCCCGCCTCTGATTCCCCGCATCTGATTCCCTGCCTCTGATTCCCCGCCTCTGATTCCAGGCCTCTTATTCCCAGCATCTGATTCCGGCCTCTGATTCCCGGCCTCTGATTCCCTGCTTCTGATTCTGATTCCCTGCCTCTGATTCCCCATCTCTGATTCCGCACATCTGATTCCTTGCCTCTGATTCCCCACCTCTGATTCCCCATATCTGATTCCCCGCCTGGGTTTCCCCGCCTCTGATTCCCCGCCTCTGTTTCCCAATATCTAAGTCCCCGCCTCTGATTCCCCAAATCTGATTCCCCACCTCTGATTCCCCACCTCTGATTCCCCATATCTGATTCCCCGCCTCTGTTTCCCCGCCTCGGATTCCCCGCCTCTGTTTCCCCATATCTGATTCCCTGCCTCTGATTCCCCATCTCCGATTCCGCACATCGGATTCTCTGCCTCTGATTCCCCGCCTCTGATTCCCCGCCTCTGATTCCCTGCTTCTGATTCCCAACCTCTGATTCCCCACCTCTGATTCCCCATATCTGATTCCCCGCCTCTGTTTCCCCGCCTCTGATTCCCCGCCTCTGATTCCCCAACTCTGAATCCCCGCCTCTGATTCCCCAGCTCTGATTCCCCGCCTCTGATTCCCCGCATCTGATTCCCTGCCTCTGATTCCCCGCCTCTGATTCCAGGCCTCTGATTCCCAGCATCTGAGTCCGGCCTCTGATTCCCGGCCTCTGATTCCCTGCTTCTGATTCTGATTCCCTGCCTCTGATTCCCCATCTCTGATTCCGCACATCTGATTCCTTGCCTCTGATTCCCCACCTCTGATTCCCCATATCTGATTCCCCGCCTGGGTTTCCCCGCCTCTGATTCCCCGCCTCTGTTTCCCAATATCTAAGTCCCCACCTCTGATTCCCCAAATCTGATTCCCCACCTCTGATTCCCCAGCTCTGATTCCCCGCATCTGATTCCCCGCATCTGATTCCCTGCATCTGATTCCAAGCCTCTGATTCCCTGCCTCTGATTCCCAACCTCTGATTCCCCACCTCTGATTCCCCATATCTGATTCCCCGCCTCTGTTTCCCCGCCTCGGATTCCCCGCCTCTGTTTCCCCATATCTGATTCCCGGCCTCTGATTCCCCGCCTCTGATTCCCCGCCTCTGATTCCCTGCCTCTGATTCCCCATCTCCGATTCCGCACATCTGATTCCCTTCCTCTGATTCCCCGCCTCTGATTTTCCGCCTCTGATTCCCTGCCTCTGATTCCCAACCTCGGATACCGCACCTCTGATTCCCCATATCTGATTCCCCGCCTCTGTTTCCCCGCCTCTGATTCCCCACCTCTGATTCCCAACTCTGATTCCCCGCCTCTGATTCCCCAGCTCTGATTCCCCGTGTTTGATTCCCTGCCTCTTATTCCCTGCCCTTATTCCCCATCTCTGTTTCACCGCCTTTGATTCGCCACCTCTGATTCCCAATATCTGATTCCCCGCCTCAGTTTCCCGGACTCTGATTCCCTGCCTCTGATTCCCAACCTCTGATTCCACACCTCTGATTCCCCATATCTGATTCCCCGCCTCTATTTCCCCATATCTGATTCCCCGCCTCTGATTCCCCAACTCTGATTCCCTGCCTCTGATTCCCCAGCTCTGATTCCCCGACTCTGATTCCCGGCATCCGATTCCCTGCCTCTGATTCCCCGCCTCTGATTCCCCATCTCTGATTCCCCGCCTCTGATTCCCCGTGTCTGATTCCCTGCCTTTGATTCCCCGCCTCTGATTCCCCGCCTCTGATTCCCTGCCACTGATTCCCTGCCCCTGATTCCCCGCCTCTGATTCCCCATATCTGATTCCCTGCCTCTGATTCCCCAACTCTGATTCCCCGCCTCTGATTCCCCAGCTCTGAATCCTCGCCTCTGATTCCCCGCGTCTGATTCCCTGCCTCTGATTCCCCGCCTTGATTCCCCATCTCTGATTCACAACCTCTGATTCCCCACCTCTGATTCCCTATATTTGATTCCCCGCCTCTGTTTCCCCGCCTCTGATTCCCCACCTCTGATTCCCCATATCTGATTCCCCGCCTCTGATTGCCCACCTCTAATTCCCAGCCTCTGATTCGCCAGCTCTGATTCCCCGCCTCTGATTCCCCGCATCTGATTCCCTGCCTCTGATTCCCCGCCTCTGATTCCCCATCTCTGATTCAGCGCCTTTGATTCGCCACCTCTGATTCCCCATATCTGATTCCCCACCTCTGATTCCCGGCCTCTTATTTACAGCATCTGATTCCCGGCCTCTGATTCCCGGCCTCTGATTCCCCGCTTCTGATTCTGATTCCCTGCCTCTTATTCCCCATCTCTGATTCCGCACATCTGATTCCCTGCCTCTGATTCCCCACCTCTGATTCCCCATATCTGATTCCCCGCCTCTGTTTCCCCGCCTCTGATTCCCCGCCTCTGTTTCCCTATATCTAATTCCCCACCTCTGATGCCCCAACTCTGATTCCCCACCTCCGATTCCCCAGCTCTGATTCCCCGCCTCTGATTCCCTGCATCCGATTCCCCATATCTGATTCCCCGCCTCTGTTTCACCGCCTCTGATTCCCCGCCTCTGTTTCCCCATATCTGATTCCCGCCTCTGATTCCCAACTATGAATCCCCTCCTCTGATTCCCCAGCTCTGATTCCCTGCCTCTGATTCCCCGCGTTCTATTCCCTGCCTCTGATTCCCCGCCTGTGATTCCCCATCACTGATTCACCACCTCTGATTCCGTACCTCTGATTCCCCATATCTAATTCCCCGCCTCTGTTTGCCCGCCTCTGATTCCCCGCCTCTGTTTCCCCATATCTGATTCCCCGCCTCTGAATCCCCAACTCTGATACCCTGCCTCAGATTCCCCAGCTCTGATTCCCCGCCTTTGATTCCCCCCGTCTGATTCCCAGCCTCTGAATCCCCGTGTCTGATTTCCTGCCTCTGATTCCCCGCCTCTGATTCCCCATCTCTGATTCTCCGCCTCTGATTCCCCACCTCTGATTCCCCCTCTCTGATTCCGCACATCCAATTCCCTGCCTCTGATTCCCCAACTCTGATTACCCACCTCTGATTCCCCAGCTCTGATTCCCCGCCTCAGATTCCCCGCGTTTGATTCCCTGCCTCTGATTCCCCGCCTCTGATTCCCTGCCTCTGATTATCCATATCTGATTCCCCGCCTCTGATTCCCCAACTCTGATTCCCCGCTTCTGATTCCCCAGCTCTGAATCCCCGCCTCTGATTCCCCGCGTCTGATTCCCTGCCTCTGATTCCCCATCTGTGATTCACAACCTCTGATGCCCCACCTCTGATTCCCCATATCTGATTCCCTGCCTCTGTTTCCCCGCCTCTGATTCCCCACCTCTGTTTCCCCATATCTGATTCCCCGCCTCTGATTCCCCAACTCTAATACCCCGCCTCTGATTCCCCAGCTCTGATTCCCCGCCTCTGATTCCCCGCATCTGATTCCCTGCCTCTGATTCCCCGCCTCTGATTCCAGGCCTCTGATTCCAAGCATCTGATTCCGGCCTCTGATTCCCGGCCTCTGATTCCCTGCTTCTGATTCTGATTCCCTGCCTCTGATTCCCCATCTCTGATTCTGCACATCTGATTCCCTGCCTCTGATTCCCCACCTCTGATTCCCCATATCTGATTCCCCGCCTCTGTTTCCCCGCCTCTGATTCCCCGCCTCTGTTTCCCAATATCTAAGTCCCCACCTCTGATTCCCCAAATCTGATTCCCCACCTCTGATTCCCCAGCTCTGATTCCCCGCCTCTGATTCCCCGCATCTGATACCCTGCATCTGATTGCAAGCCTGTGATTCCCTGCCTCTGATTCCCAACCTCTGATTCCCCACCTCTGATTCCCCATATCTGATTCCCCGCCTCTGTTTCCCTGCCTCGGATTCCCCGCCTCTGTTTCCCCATATCTGATTCCCGGCCTCTGATTCCCCGCCTCTGATTCCCCATATCTGATTCCCTGCCTCTGATTCCCCAACTCTGATTCCCCGCCTCAGATTCCCCAGCTCTGAATCCCCGCCTCTGATTCCCCGCGTCTGATTCCCTGCCTCTGATTCCCCGCCTTGATTCCCCATCTCTGATTCACAACCTCTGATTCCCCACCTCTGATTCCCTATATTTGATTCCCCGCCTCTGTTTCCCCGCCTCTGATTCCCCGCCTCTGATTCCCCATATCTGATTCCCCGCCTCTGATTGCCCACCTCTGATTCCCCGCCTCTGATTCGCCAGCTGTGATTCCCCGCCTCTGATTCCCCGCCTCTGATTCCCCGCATCTGATTCCCTGCCTCTGATTCCCCGCCTCTGATTCCCCATCTCTGATTCACCGCCTTTGATTCGCCACCTCTGATTCCCCATATCTGATTCCCCACCTCTGTTTCCCCGCCTCTGATTCCCCGCCTCTGATTCTCCATATCTCATTCCCCGCCTCTGAATCCCCATCTCTGATTCCCGGACTCTGATTCCCCTCCTCTGATTCCCGGCCTCTTATTCCCAGCATCTGATTCCCGGCCTCTGATTCCCGGCCTCTGATTCCCCGCTTCTGATTCCCTGCCTCTGATTCCCCATCTCTGATTCCGCACATCTGATTCACTGCCTCTGATTCCCCACCTCTGATTCCCCATATCTGATTCCCCGCCTCTGTTTCCCCGCCTCTGATTCCCCGCCTCTGTTTCCCTATATCTAATTCCCCACCTCTGATGCCCCAACTCTGATTCCCCGCCTCTGATTCCCCAGCTCTGATTCCCCGCCTCTGATTCCCTGCATCCGATTCCCCATATCTGTTTCCCCGCCTCTGTTTCCTCGTCTCTGATTCCCCGCCTCTGTTTCCCCATATCTGATTCCCGCCTCTGATTCCCAACTATGATTCCCCGCCTCTGATTCCCCAGCTCTGATTTCCTGCCTCTGATTCCCCGCGTTCTATTCCCTGCCTCTGATTCCCCGCCTGTGATTCCCCATCACTGATTCACCACCTCTGATTCCCTACCTCTGATTCCCCATATCTAATTCCCCGCCTCTGTTTGCCCGCCTCTGATTCCCCGCCTCTGTTTCCCCATATCTGATTCCCTGCCTCTGATTCCTCACCTCTGATTCCCCATATCTGATTCCTCGCCTCTGTTTCCCCGCCTCTGATTCCCCGCCTCTGTTTCCCCATATCTAATTCCCCACCTCAGATGCCCCAAATCTGATACCCCGCCTCTGATTCCCCAGCTCCCATTCCCCGCCTCTGATTCCCCGCATCCGATTCCCCATATCTGATTCCCCGCCTCTGTTTCCCCGCCTTTGATTCCCCGCCTCTGTTTCCCCATATCTGATTCCCCGCCTCTGATTCCCAACTATGATTCCCCGCCTCTGATTCCCCAGCTCTGATTCCCCGCCTCTGATTCCCTGCATCCGATTCCCCATATCTGATTCCCCGCCTCTGTTTCACCGCCTCTGATTCCCCGCCTCTGTTTCCCCATATCTGATTCCCGCCTCTGATTCCCAACTATGAATCCCCTCCTCTGATTCCCCAGCTCTGATTCCCTGCCTCTGATTCCCCGCGTTCTATTCCCTGCCTCTGATTCCCCGCCTGTGATTCCCCATCACTGATTCACCACCTCTGATTCCCTACCTCTGATTCCCCATATCTAATTCCCCGCCTCTGTTTGCCCGCCTCTGATTCCCCGCCTCTGTTTCCCCATATCTGATTCCCCGCCTCTGAATCCCCAACTCTGATTCCCTGCCTCAGATTCCCCAGCTCTGATTCCCCGCCTTTGATTCCCCCCGTCTGATTCCCAGCCTCTGAATCCCCGTGTCTGATTTCCTGCCTCTGATTCCCCGCCTCTGATTCCCCATCTCTGATTCACCGCCTCTGATTCCCCACCTCTGATTCCCCCTCTCTGATTCCGCACATCCAATTCCCTGCCTCTGATTCCCCAACTCTGATTACCCACCTCTGATTCCCCAGCTCTGATTCCCCGCCTCAGATTCCCCGCGTCTGATTCCCTGCCTCTGATTCCCCGCCTCTGATTCCCTGCCTCTGATTACCCATATCTGATTCCCCGCCTCTGATTCCCCAACTCTGATTCCCCGCTTCTGATTCCCCAGCTCTGAATCCCCGCCTCTGATTCCCCGCGTCTGATTCCCTGCCTCTGATTCCCCGCCTCTGATTCCCCATCTGTGATTCACAACCTCTGATGCCCCACCTCTGATTCCCCATATCTGATTCCCTGCCTCTGTTTCCCCGCCTCTGATTCCCCACCTCTGTTTCCCCATATCTGATTCCCCGCCTCTGATTCCCCAACTCTAATACCCCGCCTCTGATTCCCCAGCTCTGATTCCCCGCCTCTGATTCCCCGCATCTGATTCCCTGCCTCTGATTCCCCGCCTCTGATTCCAGGCCTCTGATTCCAAGCATCTGATTCCGGCCTCTGATTCCCGGCCTCTGATTCCCTGCTTCTGATTCTGATTCCCTGCCTCTGATTCCCCATCTCTGATTCCGCACATCTGATTCCCTGCCTCTGATTCCCCACCTCTGATTCCCCATATCTGATTCCCCGCCTCTGTTTCCCCGCCTCTGATTCCCCGCCTCTGTTTCCCAATATCTAAGTCCCCACCTCTGATTCCCCAAATCTGATTCCCCACCTCTGATTCCCCAGCTCTGATTCCCCGCCTCTGATTCCCCGCATCTGATACCCTGCATCTGATTCCAAGCCTGTGATTCCCTGCCTCTGATTCCCAACCTCTGATTCCCCACCTCTGATTCCCCATATCTGATTCCCCGCCTCTGTTTCCCCGCCTCGGATTCCCCGCCTCTGTTTCCCCATATCTGATTCCCGGCCTCTGATTCCCCGCCTCTGATTCCCCATATCTGATTCCCTGCCTCTGATTCCCCAACTCTGATTAACCGCCTCAGATTCCCCAGCTCTGAATCCCCGCCTCTGATTCCCCGCGTCTGAATCCCTGCCTCTGATTCCCCGCCTTGATTCCCCATCTCTGATTCACAACCTCTGATTCCCCACCTCTGATTCCCTATATTTGATTCCCCGCCTCTGTTTCCCCGCCTCTGATTCCCCGCCTCTGATTCCCCATATCTGATTCCCCGCCTCTGATTGCCCACCTCTGATTCCCCGCCTCTGATTCGCCAGCTCTGATTCCCCGCCTCTGATTCCCAGCCTCTGATTCCCCATCTCTGATTCACCGCCTTTGATTCGCCACCTCTGATTCCCCATATCTGATTCCCCACCTCTGTTTCCCCGCCTCTGATTCCCCGCCTCTGATTCTCCATATCTCATTCCCCGCCTCTGAATCCCCATCTCTCATTCCCGGACACTGATTCCCCTCCTCTGATTCCCGGCCTCTTATTCCCAGCATCTGATTCCCGGCCTCTGATTCCCGGCCTCTGATTCCCCGCCTCTGATTCCCTGCCTCTTATTCCCCATCTCTGATTCCGCACATCTGATTCACTGCCTCTGATTCCCCACCTCTGATTCCCCATATCTGATTCCCCGCCTCTGTTTCCCCGCCTCTGATTCCCCGCCTCTGTTTCCCTATATCTAATTCCCCACCTCTGATGCCCCAACTCTGATTCCCCGCCTCTGATTCCCCAGCTCTGATTCCCCGCCTCTGATTCCCTGCATCCGATTCCCCATATCTGATTCCCCGCCTCTGTTTCCTCGCCTCTGATTCCCCGCCTCTGTTTCCCCATATCTGATTCCCGCCTCTGATTCCCAACTATGATTCCCCGCCTCTGATTCCCCAGCTCTGATTTCCTGCCTCTGATTCCCCGCGTTCTATTCCCTGCCTCTGATTCCCCGCCTGTGATTCCCCATCACTGATTCACCACCTCTGATTCCCTACCTCTGATTCCCCATATCTGATTCCCCGCCTCTGATTCCCCGCCTCTGATTCCCCAACTCTGATTCCCCGCTTCTGATTCCCCAGCTCTGAATCCCCGCCTCTGATTCCCCGCGTCTGATTCCCTGCCTCTGATTCCCCGCCTCTGATTCCCCATCTGTGATTCACAACCTCTGATGCCCCACCTCTGATTCCCCATATCTGATTCCCTGCCTCTGTTTCCCCGCCTCTGATTCCCCACCTCTGTTTCCCCATATCTGATTCCCCGCCTCTGATTCCCCAACTCTAATACCCCGCCTCTGATTCCCCAGCTCTGATTCCCCGCCTCTGATTCCCCGCATCTGATTCCCTGCCTCTGATTCCCCGCCTCTGATTCCAGGCCTCTGATTCCAAGCATCTGATTCCGGCCTCTGATTCCCGGCCTCTGATTCCCTGCTTCTGATTCTGATTCCCTGCCTCTGATTCCCCATCTCTGATTCTGCACATCTGATTCCCTGCCTCTGATTCCCCACCTCTGATTCCCCATATCTGATTCCCCGCCTCTGTTTCCCCGCCTCTGATTCCCCGCCTCTGTTTCCCAATATCTAAGTCCCCACCTCTGATTCCCCAAATCTGATTCCCCACCTCTGATTCCCCAGCTCTGATTCCCCGCCTCTGATTCCCCGCATCTGATACCCTGCATCTGATTGCAAGCCTGTGATTCCCTGCCTCTGATTCCCAACCTCTGATTCCCCACCTCTGATTCCCCATATCTGATTCCCCGCCTCTGTTTCCCTGCCTCGGATTCCCCGCCTCTGTTTCCCCATATCTGATTCCCGGCCTCTGATTCCCCGCCTCTGATTCCCCATATCTGATTCCCTGCCTCTGATTCCCCAACTCTGATTCCCCGCCTCAGATTCCCCAGCTCTGAATCCCCGCCTCTGATTCCCCGCGTCTGATTCCCTGCCTCTGATTCCCCGCCTTGATTCCCCATCTCTGATTCACAACCTCTGATTCCCCACCTCTGATTCCCTATATTTGATTCCCCGCCTCTGTTTCCCCGCCTCTGATTCCCCGCCTCTGATTCCCCATATCTGATTCCCCGCCTCTGATTGCCCACCTCTGATTCCCCGCCTCTGATTCGCCAGCTGTGATTCCCCGCCTCTGATTCCCCGCCTCTGATTCCCCGCATCTGATTCCCTGCCTCTGATTCCCCGCCTCTGATTCCCCATCTCTGATTCACCGCCTTTGATTCGCCACCTCTGATTCCCCATATCTGATTCCCCACCTCTGTTTCCCCGCCTCTGATTCCCCGCCTCTGATTCTCCATATCTCATTCCCCGCCTCTGAATCCCCATCTCTGATTCCCGGACTCTGATTCCCCTCCTCTGATTCCCGGCCTCTTATTCCCAGCATCTGATTCCCGGCCTCTGATTCCCGGCCTCTGATTCCCCGCTTCTGATTCCCTGCCTCTGATTCCCCATCTCTGATTCCGCACATCTGATTCACTGCCTCTGATTCCCCACCTCTGATTCCCCATATCTGATTCCCCGCCTCTGTTTCCCCGCCTCTGATTCCCCGCCTCTGTTTCCCTATATCTAATTCCCCACCTCTGATGCCCCAACTCTGATTCCCCGCCTCTGATTCCCCAGCTCTGATTCCCCGCCTCTGATTCCCTGCATCCGATTCCCCATATCTGTTTCCCCGCCTCTGTTTCCTCGTCTCTGATTCCCCGCCTCTGTTTCCCCATATCTGATTCCCGCCTCTGATTCCCAACTATGATTCCCCGCCTCTGATTCCCCAGCTCTGATTTCCTGCCTCTGATTCCCCGCGTTCTATTCCCTGCCTCTGATTCCCCGCCTGTGATTCCCCATCACTGATTCACCACCTCTGATTCCCTACCTCTGATTCCCCATATCTAATTCCCCGCCTCTGTTTGCCCGCCTCTGATTCCCCGCCTCTGTTTCCCCATATCTGATTCCCTGCCTCTGATTCCTCACCTCTGATTCCCCATATCTGATTCCTCGCCTCTGTTTCCCCGCCTCTGATTCCCCGCCTCTGTTTCCCCATATCTAATTCCCCACCTCAGATGCCCCAACTCTGATACCCCGCCTCTGATTCCCCAGCTCCCATTCCCCGCCTCTGATTCCCCGCATCCGATTCCCCATATCTGATTCCCCGCCTCTGTTTCCCCGCCTTTGATTCCCCGCCTCTGTTTCCCCATATCTGATTCCCCACCTCTGATTCCCAACTATGATTCCCCGCCTCTGATTCCCCAGCTCTGATTCCCCGCCTCTGATTCCCTGCATCCGATTCCCCATATCTGATTCCCCGCCTCTGTTTCACCGCCTCTGATTCCCCGCCTCTGTTTCCCCATATCTGATTCCCGCCTCTGATTCCCAACTATGAATCCCCTCCTCTGATTCCCCAGCTCTGATTCCCTGCCTCTGATTCCCCGCGTTCTATTCCCTGCCTCTGATTCCCCGCCTGTGATTCCCCATCACTGATTCACCACCTCTGATTCCCTACCTCTGATTCCCCATATCTAATTCCCCGCCTCTGTTTGCCCGCCTCTGATTCCCCGCCTCTGTTTCCCCATATCTGATTCCCCGCCTCTGAATCCCCAACTCTGATTCCCTGCCTCAGATTCCCCAGCTCTGATTCCCCGCCTTTGATTCCCCCCGTCTGATTCCCAGCCTCCGAATCCCCGTGTCTGATTTCCTGCCTCTGATTCCCCGCCTCTGATTCCCCATCTCTGATTCACCGCCTCTGATTCCCCACCTCTGATTCCCCCTCTCTGATTCCGCACATCCAATTCCCTGCCTCTGATTCCCCAACTCTGATTACCCACCTCTGATTCCCCAGCTCTGATTCCCCGCCTCAGATTCCCCGCGTCTGATTCCCTGCCTCTGATTCCCCGCCTCTGATTCCCTGCCTCTGATTACCCATATCTGATTCCCCGCCTCTGATTCCCCAACTCTGATTCCCCGCTTCTGATTCCCCAGCTCTGAATCCCCGCCTCTGATTCCCCGCGTCTGATTCCCTGCCTCTGATTCCCCGCCTCTGATTCCCCATCTGTGATTCACAACCTCTGATGCCCCACCTCTGATTCCCCATATCTGATTCACTGCCTCTGTTTCCCCGCCTCTGATTCCCCACCTCTGTTTCCCCATATCTGATTCCCCGCCTCTGATTCCCCAACTCTAATACCCCGCCTCTGATTCCCCAGCTCTGATTCCCCGCCTCTGATTCCCCGCATCTGATTCCCTGCCTCTGATTCCCCGCCTCTGATTCCAGGCCTCTGATTCCAAGCATCTGATTCCGGCCTCTGATTCCCGGCCTCTGATTCCCTGCTTCTGATTCTGATTCCCTGCCTCTGATTCCCCATCTCTGATTCCGCACATCTGATTCCCTGCCTCTGATTCCCCACCTCTGATTCCCCATATCTGATTCCCCGCCTCTGTTTCCCCGCCTCTGATTCCCCGCCTCTGTTTCCCAATATCTAAGTCCCCACCTCTGATTCCCCAAATCTGATTCCCCACCTCTGATTCCCCAGCTCTGATTCCCCGCCTCTGATTCCCCGCATCTGATACCCTGCATCTGATTCCAAGCCTGTGATTCCCTGCCTCTGATTCCCAACCTCTGATTCCCCACCTCTGATTCCCCATATCTGATTCCCCGCCTCTGTTTCCCCGCCTCGGATTCCCCGCCTCTGTTTCCCCATATCTGATTCCCGGCCTCTGATTCCCCGCCTCTGATTCCCCATATCTGATTCCCTGCCTCTGATTCCCCAACTCTGATTCACCGCCTCAGATTCCCCAGCTCTGAATCCCCGCCTCTGATTCCCCGCGTCTGAATCCCTGCCTCTGATTCCCCGCCTTGATTCCCCATCTCTGATTCACAACCTCTGATTCCCCACCTCTGATTCCCTATATTTGATTCCCCGCCTCTGTTTCCCCGCCTCTGATTCCCCGCCTCTGATTCCCCATATCTGATTCCCCGCCTCTGATTGCCCACCTCTGATTCCCCGCCTCTGATTCGCCAGCTCTGATTCCCCGCCTCTGATTCCCAGCCTCTGATTCCCCATCTCTGATTCACCGCCTTTGATTCGCCACCTCTGATTCCCCATATCTGATTCCCCACCTCTGTTTCCCCGCCTCTGATTCCCCGCCTCTGATTCTCCATATCTCATTCCCCGCCTCTGAATCCCCATCTCTCATTCCCGGACACTGATTCCCCTCCTCTGATTCCCGGCCTCTTATTCCCAGCATCTGATTCCCGGCCTCTGATTCCCGGCCTCTGATTCCCCGCCTCTGATTCCCTGCCTCTTATTCACCATCTCTGATTCCGCACATCTGATTCACTGCCTCTGATTCCCCACCTCTGATTCCCCATATCTGATTCCCCGCCTCTGTTTCCCCGCCTCTGATTCCCCGCCTCTGTTTCCCTATATCTAATTCCCCACCTCTGATGCCCCAACTCTGATTCCCCGCCTCTGATTCCCCAGCTCTGATTCCCCGCCTCTGATTCCCTGCATCCGATTCCCCATATCTGATTCCCCGCCTCTGTTTCCTCGCCTCTGATTCCCCGCCTCTGTTTCCCCATATCTGATTCCCGCCTCTGATTCCCAACTATGATTCCCCGCCTCTGATTCCCCAGCTCTGATTTCCTGCCTCTGATTCCCCGCGTTCTATTCCCTGCCTCTGATTCCCCGCCTGTGATTCCCCATCACTGATTCACCACCTCTGATTCCCTACCTCTGATTCCCCATATCTAATTCCCCGCCTCTGTTTGCCCGCCTCTGATTCCCCGCCTCTGTTTCCCCATATCTGATTCCCCGTGTCTGATTCCCTGCCTCTGATTCCCCGCCTCTGTTTCCCCGCCTCTGATTCCCTGCCACTGATTCCCTGCCCCTGATACCCCACCTCTGATTCCCCATATCTGATTCCCTGCCTCTGTTTCCCCGTCTCTGATTCCCCGCCTCTGATTCCCCATATCTGATTCCCCGCCTCTGATTCCCCAACTCTGATTCCCCGCCTCTGATTCCCCAGCTCTGAATCCCCGCCTCTGATTCCCCGCGTCTGTTTCCCCGCCTCTGATTCCCCGCCTCTGTTTCCCCATATCTAAGTCCCCGACTCTGATTCCCCAACTCTGATTCCCCACCTCTGATTCCCCAGCTCTGATTCCCCGCCTCTGATTCCCCGCATCTGATTCCCTGCATCTGATTCCCAGCCTCTGATTCCCTGCCTCTGATTCCCAACCTCTGATTCCCCACCTCTGATTCCCCATATCTGATTCCCCGCCTCTGTTTCCCCGCCTCTGATTCCCCGCCTCTGTTTCCCCATATCTGATTCCCGGCCTCTGATTCTCCGCCTCTGATTCCCCGCCTCTGATTCCCTGCCTCTGATTCCCCATCTCTGATTCCGCACATCGGATTCCCTGCCTCTGATTCCCCGCCTCTGATTCCCCGCCTCTGATTCCCTGCTTCTGATTCCCAACCTCTGATTCCCCACCTCTGATTCCCCATATCTGATTCCCCGCCTCTGTTTCCCCGCCTCTGATTCCCCGCCTCTGATTCCCCAACTCTGATTCCCCGCCTCTGATTCCCCAGCTCTGAATCCCCGCCTCTGATTCCCCGCGTCTGATTCCCTGCCTCTGATTCCCCGCCTTGATTCCCCATCTCTGATTCACAACCTCTGATTCACCACCTCTGATTCCCTATATTTGATTCCCCACCTCTGATGCCCCAACTCTGATTCCCCGCCTCTGATTCCCCAGCTCTGATTCCCCGCCTCTGATTCCCCGCATCCGATTCCCCATATCTGATTCCCCGCCTCTGTTTCCCCGCCTCTGATTCCCCGCCTCTGTTTCCCCATATCTGATTCCCCGACTCTGATTCCCAACTATGATTCCCCGCCTCTGATTCCCCAGCTCTGATTCCCTGCCTCTGATTCCCTGCGTTCTATTCCCTGCCTCTGATTCCCCATCTCTGATTCACCGCCTCTGATTCCCCATCTCTGATTCCCCACCTCTGATTCCCCGTGTCTGATTCCCCGTGTCTGATTCCCTGCCTCTGATTCCACGCCTCTGATTCCCCATATCTGATTCCCTGCCACTGATTCCCCGCCTCTGATTCCCCATCTCTGATTCACCACCTCTGATTCCCGGCCTCTGATTGCCCACCCCTGATTCCCCGCCTCTGATTCGCCAGCTATGATTCCCCCCCTCTGATTCCCCGCGTCTGATTCCCCGCCTCTGATTCCCCAACTCTAATACCCCGCCTCTGATTCCCCAGCTCTGATTCCCCTCCTCTGATTCCCCGCATCTGATTCCCTGCCTCTGATTCCACGCCTCTGATTCCAGGCCTCTGATTCCCAACCTCTGATTCCCCACCTCTGATTCCCAATATCTGATTCCCCGCCTCTGTTTCACCGCCTCTGATTCCCCGCCTCTGTTTCCCCATATCTGATTCCCCGCCTCTGATTCCCCAACTCTGATTCCCCGCCTGTGATTCCCCAGCTCTGATTACCCGCCTCTGATTCCCCATATCTGATTCCCATCCTCTGATTGCCCACCTCTGATTCCCCGCCTCTGATTCGCCAGCTCTGATTCCCCGCCTCTGATTCCCCGCATCTGATTCCCTGCCTCTGATTCCCCGCCTCTGATTCCCCATCTCTGATTCCCCGCCTGTGATTCCCCAGCTCTGATTCCCCGCCTCTAATTCCCCAGCTCTGATTCCCAGCCTCTGATTCCCCGTGTTTGATCCCCTGCCTCTGATTACCTTCCTCTGATTCCCGGCCACTGATACCCCGCTTCTGATTCTGATTCCCTGCCTCTGATTCCCCATCTCTGATTCACCACATCTAATTCCCTGCCTCTGATTCCACGCCCCTGACTCCCCACCTCTGATTCCCCATATCTGAATCCCCGCCTCTGTTTCCACGCCTCTGATTCCCTGCCTCTGATTCCCAACCTCTGATTCCCCACCCCTGATTCCCCATATCTGATTCCCCGCCTCTGTTTCCCTGCCTCTGATTCCCCGCCCCTGTTTCCCCATATCTGATTCCCCGCCTCTGATTCCCCAACTCTGATTCCCCGCCTCTGATTCCCCAGCTCTGATTCCCCGCCTCTGATTCCCCGTGTTTGATTCCCTGCCTCTGATTCCCCGCCTCTGATTCCCCATCTCTGATTCACCGCCTTTGATTCGCCACCTCTGATTCCCCATATCTGATTCCCCACCTCTGTTACCCCGCCTCTGATTCCCCGCCTCTGATTCCCCATATATCATTCCCCGCCTCTGAATCCCCATCTCTGATTCCCGGACTCTGATTCCCCACCTCTGATTCCCGGCCTCTTATTCCCGGCATCTGAATCCCGGCCTCTGATTCCCGGCCTCTGATTCCCCGCTTCTGATTCTGATTCCCTGCCTCTGATTCCCCATTTCTGATTCCGCACATCTGATTCCCTGCCTCTGATTCCCCACCTCTGATTCCCCATATCTGATTCCTCGCCTCTGTTTCCCCGCCTCTGATTCCCCGCCTCTGTTTCCCCATATCTAATTCCCCACCTCAGATGCCCCAACTCTGATACCCCGCCTCTGATTCCCCAGCTCCCATTCCCCGCATCTGATTCCCCGCATCCGATTCCCCATATCTGATTCCCCGCCTCTGTTTCCCCGCCTTTGATTCCCCGCCTCTGTTTCCCCATATCTGATTCCCCGCCTCTGATTCCCAACTATGATTCCCCGCCTCTGATTCCCCAGCTCTGATTCCCCGCCTCTTATTCCCCGCGTTCTATTCCCTGCCTCTGATTCCCCGCCTGTGATTCCCCATCTCTGATTCACCACCTCTGATTCCCCACCTCTGATTCCCCATATCTAATACCCCGCCTCTGTTTGCCCGCCTCTGATTCCCCGCCTCTGTTTCCCCATATCTGATTCCACGTGTCTGATTCCCTGCCTCTGATTCCCCGCCTCTGTTTCCCCGCCTCTGATTCCCTGCCACTGATTCCCTGCCCCTGATACCCCACCTCTGATTCCCCATATCTGATTCCCTGCCTCTGTTTCCCCGCCTCTGATTCCCCGCCTCTGATTCCCCATATCTGATTCCCCGCCTCTGATTCCCCAACTCTGATTCCCCGCCTCTGATTCCCCATCTCTGAATCCCCGCCTCTGATTCCCCGCGTCTGTTTCCCCGCCTCTGATTCCCCGCCTCTGTTTCCCCATATCTAAGTCCCCGACTCTGATTCCCCAACTCTGATTCCCCACCTCTGATTCCCCAGCTCTGATTCCCCGCCTCTGATTCCCCGCATCTGATTCCCTGCATCTGATTCCCAGCCTCTGATTCCCTGCCTCTGATTCCCAACCTCTGATTCCCCACCTCTGATTCCCCATATCTGATTCCCCGCCTCTGTTTCCCCGCCTCTGATTCCCCGCCTCTGTTTCCCCATATCTGATTCCCGGCCTCTGATTCTCCGCCTCTGATTCCCCGCCTCTGATTCCCTGCCTCTGATTCCCCATCTCCGATTCCGCACATCGGATTCCCTGCCTCTGATTCCCCGCGTCTGATTCCCCGCCTCTGATTCCCTGCTTCTGATTCCCAACCTCTGATTCCCCACCTCTGATTCCCCATATCTGATTCCCCGCCTCTGTTTCCCCGCCTCTAATTCCCCGCCTCTGATTCCCCAACTCTGAATCCCCGCCTCTGATACCCCAGCTCTGATTCCCCGCCTCTGATTCCCCGCATCTGATTCCCTGCCTCTGATTCCCCGCCTCTGATTCCAGGCCTCTGATTCCCAGCATCTGATTCCAGCCTCTGATTCCCGGCCTCTGATTCCCTGCTTCTGATTCTGATTCCCTGCCTCTGATTCCCCATCTCTGATTCCGCACATCTGATTCCTTGCCTCTGATTCCCCACCTCTGATTCCCTGCTTCTGATTCCCCGCCTGGGTTTCCCTGCCTCTGATTCCCCGCCTCTGTTTCCCAATATCTAAGTCCCCGCCTCTGATTCCCCAAATCTGATTCCCCACCTCTGATTCCCCACCTCTGATTCCCCATATCTGATTCCCCGCCTCTGTTTCCCCGCCTCGGATTCCCCGCCTCTGTTTCCCCATATCTGATTCCCTGCCTCTGATTCCCCATCTCCGATTCCGCACATCGGATTCCCTGCCTCTGATTCCCCGCCTCTGATTCCCCGCCTCTGATTCCCTGCTTCTGATTCCCAACCTCTGATTCCCCACCTCTGATTCCCCATATCTGATTCCCCGCCTCTGTTTCCCCGCCTCTGATTCCCCGCCTCTGATTCCCCAACTCTGAATCCCCGCCTCTGATTCCCCAGCTCTGATTCCCCGCCTCTGATTCCCCGCATCTGATTCCCTGCCTCTGATTCCCCGCCTCTGATTCCAGGCCTCTGATTCCCAGCATCTGATTCCAGCCTCTGATTCACGGCCTCTGATTCCCTGCTTCTGATTCTGATTCCCTGCCTCTGATTCCCCATCTCTGATTCCGCACATCTGATTCCTTGCCTCTGATTCCCCACCTCTGATTCCCTGCTTCTGATTCCCCGCCTGGGTTTCCCTGCCTCTGATTCCCCGCCTCTGTTTCCCAATATCTAAGACCCCGCCTCTGATTCCCCAAATCTGATTCCGCACCTCTGATTCCCCACCTCTGATTCCCCATATCTGATTCCCCGCCTCTGTTTCCCCGCCTCGGATTCCCCGCCTCTGTTTCCCCATATCTGATTCCCTGCCTCTGATTCCCCATCTCCGATTCCGCACATCGGATTCCCTGCCTCTGATTCCCCGCCTCTGATTCCCCGCCTCTGATTCCCTGCTTCTGATTCCCAACCTCTGATTCCCCACCTCTGATTCCCCATATCTGATTCCCCGCCTCTGTTTCCCCGCCTCTGATTCCCCGCCTCTGATTCCCCAACTCTGAATCCCCGCCTCTGATTCCCCAGCTCTGATTCCCCGCCTCTGATTCCCCGCATCTGATTCCCTGCCTCTGATTCCCCGCCTCTGATTCCAGGCCTCTGATTCCCTGCTTCTGATTCTGATTCCCTGCCTCTGATTCCCCATCTCTGATTCCGCACATCTGATTCCTTGCCTCTGATTCCCCACCTCTGATTCCCCATATCTGATTCCCCGCCTGGGTTTCCCCGCCTCTGAATCCCCGCCTCTGTTTCCCAATATCTAAGTCCCCGCCTCTGATTCCCCAAATCTGATTCCCCACCTCTGATTCCCCAGCTCTGATTCCCCGCATCTGATTCCCCGCATCTGATTCCCTGCATCTGATTCCAAGCCTCTGATTCCCTGCCTCTGATTCCCAACCTCTGATTCCCCACCTCTGATTCCCCATATCTGATTCCCCGCCTCTGTTTCCCCGCCTCGTATTCCCCGCCTCTGTTTCCCCATATCTGATTCCCGGACTCTGATTCCCCGCCTCTGATTCCCCGCCTCTGATTCCCTGCCTCTGATTCCCCATCTCCGATTCCGCACATCTGATTCCCTTCCTCTGATTCCCCGCCTCTGATTTTCCGCCTCTGATTCCCTGCCTCTGATTCCCAACCTCGGATTCCCCACCTCTGATTCCCCATATCTGATTCCCCGCCCCTGTTTCCCCGCCTCTGATTCCCAACTCTGATTCCCCGCCTCTGATTCCCCAGCTCTGATTCCCCGTGTTTGATTCCCTGCCTCTTATTCCCTGCCCTGATTCCCCATCTCTGTTTCACCGCCTTTGATTCGCCACCTCTGATTCCCAATATCTGATTCCCCGCCTCAGTTTCCCGGACTCTGATTCCCTGCCTCTGATTCCCAACCTCTGATTCCACACCTCTGATTCCCCATATCTGATTCCCCGCCTCTATTTCCCCATATCTGATTCCCCGCCTCTGATTCCCCAACTCTGATTCCCTGCCTCTGATTCCCCAACTCTGATTCCCCAACTCTGATTCCCGGCATCCGATTCCCTGCCTCTGATTCCCCGCCTCTGATTCCCCATCTCTGATTCCCCGCCTCTGATTCCCCGTGTCTGATTCCCTGTCTTTGATTCCCCGCCTCTGATTCCCCGCCTCTGATTCCCTGCCACTGATTCCCTGCCCCTGATTCCCCACCTCTGATTCCCCACATCTGATTCCCCGCCTCTGTTTCCCCGCCTCTGATTCCCCGCCTCTGATTCCCCATATCTGATTCCCTGCCTCTGATTCCCCAACTCTGATTCCCCGCCTCTGATTCCCCAGCTCTGAATCCCCGCCTCTGATTCCCCGCGTCTGATTCCCTGCCTCTGATTCCCCGCCTTGATTCCCCATCTCTGATTCACAACCTCTGATTCCCCACCTCTGATTCCCTATATTTGATTCCCCGCCTCTGTTTCCCCGCCTCTGATTCCCCGCCTCTGATTCCCCATATCTGATTCCCCGCCTCTGATTGCCCACCTCTAATTCCCAGCCTCTGATTCGCCAGCTCTGATTCCCCGCCTCTGATTCCCCGCATCTGATTCCCTGCCTCTGATTCCCCGCCTCTGATTCCCCATCTCTGATTCACCGCCTTTGATTCGCCACCTCTGATTCCCCATATCTGATTCCCCACCTCTGATTCCCGGCCTCTTATTCCCAGCATCTGATTCCCGGCCTCTGATTCCCGGCCTCTGATTCCCCGCTTCTGATTCTGATTCCCTGCCTCTTATTCCCCATCTCTGATTCCGCACATCTGATTCCCTGCCTCTGATTCCCCACCTCTGATTCCCCATATCTGATTCCCCGCCTCTGTTTCCCCGCCTCTGATTCCCCGCCTCTGTTTCCCTATATCTAATTCCCCACTTCTGATGCCCCAACTCTGATTCCCCGCCTCTGATTCCCCAGCTCTGATTCCCCGCCTCTGATTCCCTGCATCCGATTCCCCATATCTGATTCCCCGCCTCTGTTTCACCGCCTCTGATTCCCCGCCTCTGTTTCCCCATATCTGATTCCCGCCTCTGATTCCCAACTATGAATCCCCTCCTCTGATTCCTCAGCTCTGATTCCCTGCCTCTGATTCCCCGCGTTATATTCCCTGCCTCTGATTCCCCGCCTGTGATTCCCCATCACTGATTCACCACCTCTGATTCCCTACCTCTGATTCCCCATATCTAATTCCCCGCCTCTGTTTGCCCGCCTCTGATTCCCCGCCTCTGTTTCCCCATATCTGATTCCCAGCCTCTGAATCCCCAACTCTGATTCCCTGCCTCAGATTCCCCAGCTCTGATTCCCCGCCTTTGATTCCCCCCGTCTGATTCCCAGCCTCTGAATCCCCGTGTCTGATTTCCTGCCTCTGATTCCCCGCCTCTGATTCCCCATCTCTGATTCCCCGCCTCTGATTCCCCATATCTGATTCCCTGCCTCTGATTCCCCAACTCTGATTCCCCGCCTCAGATTCCCCAGCTCTGAATCCCCGCCTCTGATTCCCCGCGTCTGATTCCCTGCCTCTGATTCCCCGCCTTGATTCCCCATCTCTGATTCACAATCTCTGATTCCCCACCTCTGATTCCCTATATTTGATTCCCCGCCTCTGTTTCCCCGCCTCTGATTCCCCGCCTCTGATTCCCCATATCTGATTCCCCGCCTCTGATTGCCCACCTCTGATTCCCCGCCTCTGATTCGCCAGCTCTGATTCCCCGCCTCTGATTCCCCGCATCTGATTCCCTGCCTCTGATTCCCCGCCTCTGATTCCCCATCTCTGATTCACCGCCTTTGATTCGCCACCTCTGATTCCCCATATCTGATTCCCCACCTCTGTTTCCCCGCCTCTGATTCCCCGCCTCTGATTCTCCATATCTCATTCCCCGCCTCTGAATCCCCATCTCTGATTCCCGGACTCTGATTCCCCTCCTCTGATTCCCGGCCTCTTATTCCCAGCATCTGATTCCCGGCCTCTGATTCCCGGCCTCTGATTCCCCGCTTCTGATTCCCTGCCTCTGATTCCCCATCTCTGATTCCGCACATCTGATTCACTGCCTCTGATTCCCCACCTCTGATTCCCCATATCTGATTCCCCGCCTCTGTTTCCCCGCCTCTGATTCCCCGCCTCTGTTTCCCTATATCTAATTCCCCACCTCTGATGCCCCAACTCTGATTCCCCGCCTCTGATTCCCCAGCTCTGATTCCCCGCCTCTGATTCCCTGCATCCGATTCCCCATATCTGATTCCCCGCCTCTGTTTCCTCGCCTCTGATTCCCCGCCTCTGTTTCCCCATATCTGATTCCCGCCTCTGATTCCCAACTATGATTCCCCGCCTCTGATTCCCCAGCTCTGATTCCCTGCCTCTGATTCCCCGCGTTCTATTCCCTACCTCTGATTCCCCGCCTGTGATTCCCCATCACTGATTCACCACCTCTGATTCCCTACCTCTGATTCCCCATATCTAATTCCCCGCCTCTGTGTGCCCGCCTCTGATTCCCCGCCTCTGTTTCCCCATATCTGATTCCCCGCCTCTGAATCCCCAACTCTGATTCCCTGCCTCAGATTCCCCAGCTCTGATGCCCCGCCTTTGATTCCCACCGTCTGATTCCCAGCCTCTGAATCCCCGTGTCTGATTTGCTGCCTCTGATTCCCCGCCTCTGATTCCCCATCTCTGATTCACCACCTCTGATTCCCCACCTCTGATTCCCCATCTCTGATTCCGCACATCCAATTCCCTGCCTCTGATTCCCCAACTCTGATTCCCCACCTCTGATTCCCCAGCTCTGATTCCCCGCCTCAGATTCCCCGCGTCTGATTCCCTGCCTCTGATTCCCAGCCTCTGATTCCACACCTCTGATTCCCCATATCTGATTCCCCGCCTCTATTTCCCCATATCTGATTCCCCGCCTCTGATTCCCCAACTCTGATTCCCTGCCTCTGATTCCCCAACTCTGATTCCCCAACTCTGATTCCCGGCATCCGATTCCCTGCCTCCGATTCCCCGCCTCTGATTCCCCATCTCTGATTCCCCGCCTCTGATTCCCCGTGTCTGATTCCCTGTCTTTGATTCCCCGCCTCTGATTACCCGCCTCTGATTCCCTGCCACTGATTCCCTGCCCCTGATTCCCCACCTCTGATTCCCCACATCTGATTCCCCGCCTCTGTTTCCCCGCCTCTGATTCCCCGCCTCTGATTCCCCATATCTGATTCCCTGCCTCTGATTCCCCAACTCTGATTCCCCGCCTCTGATTCCCCAGCTCTGAATCCCCGCCTCTGATTCCCCGCGTCTGATTCCCTGCCTCTGATTCCCCGCCTTGATTCCCCATCTCTGATTCACAACCTCTGATTCCCCACCTCTGATTCCCTATATTTGATTCCCCACCTCTGTTTCCCCGCCTCTGATTCCCCGCCTCTGATTCCCCATATCTGATTCCCCGCCTCTGATTGCCCACCTCTAATTCCCAGCCTCTGATTCGCCAGCTCTGATTCCCCGCCTCTGATTCCCCGCATCTGATTCCCTGCCTCTGATTCCCCGCCTCTGATTCCCCATCTCTGATTCACCGCCTTTGATTCGCCACCTCTGATTCCCCATATCTGATTCCCCACCTCTGATTCCCGGCCTCTTATTCCCAGCATTTGATTCCCGGCCTCTGATTCCCGGCCTCTGATTCCCCGCTTCTGATTCTGATTCCCTGCCTCTTATTCCCCATCTCTGATTCCGCACATCTGATTCCCTGCCTCTGATTCCCCACCTCTGATTCCCCATATCTGATTCCCCGCCTCTGTTTCCCCGCCTCTGATTCCCCGCCTCTGTTTCCCTATATCTAATTCCCCACTTCTGATGCCCCAACTCTGATTCCCCGCCTCTGATTCCCCAGCTCTGATTCCCCGCCTCTGATTCCCTGCATCCGATTCCCCATATCTGATTCCCCGCCTCTGTTTCACCGCCTCTGATTCCCCGCCTCTGTTTCCCCATATCTGATTCCCGCCTCTGATTCCCAACTATGAATCCCCTCCTCTGATTCCCCAGCTCTGATTCCCTGCCTCTGATTCCCCGCGTTCTATTCCCTGCCTCTGATTCCCCGCCTGTGATTCCCCATCACTGATTCACCACCTCTGATTCCCTACCTCTGATTCCCCAAATCTAATTCCCCGCCTCTGTTTGCCCGCCTCTGATTCCCCGCCTCTGTTTCCCCATATCTGATTCCCAGCCTCTGAATCCCCAACTCTGATTCCCTGCCTCAGATTCCCCAGCTCTGATTCCCCGCCTTTGATTCCCCCCGTCTGATTCCCAGCCTCTGAATCCCCGTGTCTGATTTCCTGCCTCTGATTCCCCGCCTCTGATTTCCCATCTCTGATTCACCGCCTCTGATTCCCACCTCTGATTCCCCCTCTCTGATTCCGCACATCCAATTCCCTGCCTCTGATTCCCCAACTCTGATTACCCACCTCTGATTCCCCAGCTCTGATTCCCCGCCTCAGATTCCCCGCGTCTGATTCCCTGCCTCTGATTCCCCGCCTCTGATTCCCTGCCTCTGATTACCCATATCTGATTCCCCGCCTCTGATTCCCCAACTCTGATTCCCCGCTTCTGATTCCCCAGCTCTGAATCCCCGCCTCTGATTCCCCGCGTCTGATTCCCTGCCTCTGATTCCCCGCCTCTGATTCCCCATCTGTGATTCACAACCTCTGATGCCCCACCTCTGATTCCCCATATCTTATTCCCTGCCTCTGTTTCCCCGCCTCTGATTCCCCACCTCTGTTTCCCCATATCTGTTTCCCCGCCTCTGATTCCCCACCTCTGTTTCCCCATATCTGATTCCCCGCCTCTGATTCCCCAACTCTAATACCCCGCCTCTGATTCCCCAGCTCTGATTCCCCGCCTCTGATTCCCCGCATCTGATTCCCTGCCTCTGATTCCCCGCCTCTGATTCCAGGCCTCTGATTCATAGCATCTGATTCCGGCCTCTGATTCCCGGCCTCTGATTCCCTGCTTCTGATTCTGATTCCCTGCCTCTGATTCCCCATCTCTGATTCCGCACATCTGATTCCCTGCCTCTGATTCCCCACCTCTGATTCCCCAGCTCTGATTCCCCGCCTCTGATTCCCCGCATCTGATACCCTGCATCTGATTCCAAGCCTGTGATTCCCTGCCTCTGATTCCCAACCTCTGATTCCCCACCTCTGATTCCCCACCTCTGATTCCCCATATCTGATTCCCCGCCTCTGTTTCCCCGCCTCGGATTCCCCGCCTCTGTTTCCCCATATCTGATTCCCGGCCTCTGATTCCCCGCCTCTGATTCCCCATATCTGATTCCCTGCCTCTGATTCCCCAACTCTGATTCCCCGCCTCAGATTCCCCAGCTCTGAATCCCCGCCTCTGATTCCCCGCGTCTGATTCCCTGCCTCTGATTCCCCGCCTTGATTCCCCATCTCTGATTCACAATCTCTGATTCCCCACCTCTGATTCCCTATATTTGATTCCCCGCCTCTGTTTCCCCGCCTCTGATTCCCCGCCTCTGATTCCCCATATCTGATTCCCCGCCTCTGATTGCCCACCTCTGATTCCCCGCCTCTGATTCGCCAGCTCTGATTCCCCGCCTCTGATTCCCCGCATCTGATTCCCTGCCTCTGATTCCCCACCTCTGATTCCCCATCTCTGATTCACCGCCTTTGATTCGCCACCTCTGATTCCCCATATCTGATTCCCCACCTCTGTTTCCCCGCCTCTGATTCCCCGCCTCTGATTCTCCATATCTCATTCCCCGCCTCTGAATCCCCATCTCTGATTCCCGGACTCTGATTCCCCTCCTCTGATTCCCGGCCTCTTATTCCCAGCATCTGATTCCCGGCCTCTGATTCCCGGCCTCTGATTCCCCGCTTCTGATTCCCTGCCTCTGATTCCCCATCTCTGATTCCGCACATCTGATTCACTGCCTCTGATTCCCCACCTCTGATTCCCCATATCTGATTCCCCGCCTCTGTTTCCCCACCTCTGATTCCCCGCCTCTGTTTCCCTATATCTAATTCCCCACCTCTGATGCCCCAACTCTGATTCCCCGCCTCTGATTCCCCAGCTCTGATTCCCCGCCTCTGATTCCCTGCATCCGATTCCCCATATCTGATTCCCCGCCTCTGTTTCCTTGCCTCTGATTCCCCGCCTCTGTTTCCCCATATCTGATTCCCGCCTCTGATTCCCAACTATGATTCCCCGCCTCTGATTCCCCAGCTCTGATTCCCTGCCTCTGATTCCCCGCGTTCTATTCCCTACCTCTGATTCCCCGCCTGTGATTCCCCATCACTGATTCACCACCTCTGATTCCCTACCTCTGATTCCCCATATCTAATTCCCCGCCTCTGTGTGCCCGCCTCTGATTCCCCGCCTCTGTTTCCCCATATCTGATTCCCCGCCTCTGAATCCCCAACTCTGATTCCCTGCCTCAGATTCCCCAGCTCTGATGCCCCGCCTTTGATTCCCCCCGTCTGATTCCCAGCCTCTGAATCCCCGTGTCTGATTTGCTGCCTCTGATTCCCCGCCTCTGATTCCCCATCTCTGATTCACCACCTCTGATTCCCCACCTCTGATTCCCCATCTCTGATTCCGCACATCCAATTCCCTGCCTCTGATTCCCCAACTCTGATTCCCCACCTCTGATTCCCCAGCTCTGATTCCCCGCCTCAGATTCCCCGCGTCTGATTCCCTGCCTCTGATTCCCAGCCTCTGATTCCCTGCCTCTGATTCCCCATATTTGATTCCCCGCCTCTGATTCCCCAACTCTGATTCCCCGCTTCTGATTCCCCAGCTCTGAATCCCTGCCTCTGATTCCCCGCGTCTGATTCCCTGCCTCTGATTCCCCGCCTCTGATTCCCCATCTGTGATTCACAACCTCTGATGCCCCACCTCTGATTCCCCATATCTGATTCCCCGCCTCTGTTTCCCCGCCTCTGATTCCCCGCCTCTGATTCCAGGCCTCTGATTCCCATCATCTGATTCCGGCCTCTGATTCCCGGCCTCTGATTCCCTGCTTCTGATTCTGATTCCCTGCCTCTGATTCCCCATCTCTGATTCCGCACATCTGATTCCCTGCCTCTGATTCCCCACCTCTGATTCCCCATATCTGATTCCCCGCCTCTGTTTCCCCGCCTCTGATTCCCCGCCTCTGTTTCCCAATATCTAAGTCCCCACCTCTGATTCCCCAAATCTGATTCCCCACCTCTGATTCCCCAGCTCTGATTCCCCGCCTCTGATTCCCCGCATCTTATTCCCTGCATCTGATTCCAAGCCTCTGATTCCCTGCCTCTGATTCCCAACCTCTGATTCCCCACCTCTGATTCCCCATATCTGATTCCCCGCCTCTGTTTCCCCGCCTCGGATTCCCCGCCTCAGTTTCCCCATATCTGATTCCCGGCCTCTGATTCCCCGCCTCTGATTCCCCACCTCTGATTCCCTGCCTCTGATTCCCCATCTCCGATTCCCTGCCTCTGATTCCCAACCTCTGATTCCCCACCTCTGATTCCCCGTGTTTGATTCCCTGCCTCTGATTCCCTGCCCTGATTCCCCATCTCTGTTTCACCGCCTTTGATTCGCCACCTCTGATTCCACATATCTGATTCCCCGCCTCTGTTTCCCCGACTCTGATTCCCTTCCTCTGATTCCCAACCTCTGATTCCACACCTCTGATTCCCCATATCTGATTCCCCGCCTCTATTTCCCCATATCTGAATCCCCGCCTCTGATACCCCAACTCTGATTCCCCGCCTCTGATTCCCCAGCTCTGATTCCCCGACTCTGATTCCCGGCGTCCGATTCCCTGCCTCTGATTCCCCGCCTCTGATTCCCCATCTCTGATTCCCCGCCTCTGATTCCCCGTGTCTGATTCCCTGCCTCTGATTCCCCGCCTCTGATTCCCCGCCTCTGATTCCCTGACACTGAATCCCTGCCCCTGATTCCCCACCTCTGATTCCCCATATCTGATTCCCCGCCTCTGTTTCCCCGCCTCTGATTCCCCGCCTCTGATTCCCCATATCTGATTCCCTGCCTCTGATTCCCCAACTCTGATTCCCCGCCTCTGATTCCCCAGCTCTGAATCCCCGCCTCTGATTCCCCGTGTCTGATTCCCTGCCTCTGATTCCCCGCCTTGATTCACCATCTCTGATTCACAACCTCTGATTCCCCACCTCTGATTCCCTATATTTGATTCCCCGCCTCTGTTTCCCCGCCTCTGATTCCCCGCCTCTGATTCCCCATATCTGATTCCCCGCCTCTGATTGCCCACCTCTGATTCCCCGCCTCTGATTCGCCAGCTCTGATTCCCCGCCTCTGATTCCCCGCATCTGATTCCCTGCCTCTGATTCCCCGCCTCTGATTCCCCATCTCTGATTCACCGCCTTTGATTCGCCACCTCTGATTCCCCATATCTGATTCCCCACCTCTGTTTCCCGGCCTCTGATTCCCCGCCTCTGATTCTCCATATCTCATTCCCCGCCTCTGAATCCCCATCTCTGATTCCCGGACTCTGATTCCCCACCTCTGATTCCCGGCCTCTTATTCCCAGCATCTGATTCCCTGCCTCTGATTCCCGGCCACTGATACCCCGCTTCTGATTCTGATTCCCTGCCTCTGATTCCCCATCTCTGATTCACCACATCTAATTCCCTGCCTCTGATTCCACGCCCCTGATTCCCCACCTCTGATTCCCCATATCTGAATCCCCGCCTCTGTTTCCACGCCTCTGATTCCCTGCCTCTGATTCCCAACCTCTGATTCCCCACCCCTGATTCCCCATATCTGATTCCCCGCCTCTGTTTCCCTGCCTCTGATTCCCCGCCCCTGTTTCCCCATATCTGATTCCCCGCCTCTGATTCCCCAACTCTGATTCCCCGCCTCTGATTCCCCAGCTCTGATTCCCCGCCTCTGATTCCCCGTGTTTGATTCCCTGCCTCTGATTCCCCGCCTCTGATTCCCCATCTCTGATTCACCGCCTTTGATTCGCCACCTCTGATTCCCCATATCTGATTCCCCACCTCTGTTACCCCGCCTCTGATTCCCCGCCTCTGATTCCCCATATATCATTCCCCGCCTCTGAATCCCCATCTCTGATTCCCGGACTCTGATTCCCCACCTCTGATTCCCGGCCTCTTATTCCCGGCATCTGAATCCCGGCCTCTGATTCCCGGCCTCTGATTCCCCGCTTCTGATTCTGATTCCCTGCCTCTGATTCCCCATCTCTGATTCCGCACATCTGATTCCCTGCCTCTGATTCCCCACCTCTGATTCCCCATATCTGATTCCTCGCCTCTGTTTCCCCGCCTCTGATTCCCCGCCTCTGTTTCCCCATATCTAATTCCCCACCTCAGATGCCCCAACTCTGATACCCCGCCTCTGATTCCCCAGCTCCCATTCCCCGCCTCTGATTCCCCGCATCCGATTCCCCATATCTGATTCCCCGCATCTGTTTCCCCGCCTTTGATTCCCCGCCTCTGTTTACCCATATCTGATTCCCCGCCTCTGATTCCCAACTATGATTCCCCGCCTCTGATTCCCCAGCTCTGATTCCCCGCCTCTGATTCCCCGCGTTCTATTCCCTGCCTCTGATTCCCCGCCTGTGATTCCCCATCTCTGATTCACCACCTCTGATTCCCCACCTCTGATTCCCCATATCTAATTCCCCGCCTCTGTTTGCCCGCCTCTGATTCCCCGCCTCTGTTTCCCCATATCTGATTCCCCGTGTCTGATTCCCTGCCTCTGATTCCCCGCCTCTGTATCCCCGCCTCTGATTCCCTGCCACTGATTCCCTGCCCCTGATACCCCACCTCTGATTCCCCATATCTGATTCCCTGCCTCTGTTTCCCCGCCTCTGATTCCCCGCCTCTGATTCCCCATATCTGATTCCCCGCCTCTGATTCCCCAACTCTGATTCCCCGCCTCTGATTCCCCAGCTCTGAATCCCCGCCTCTGATTCCCCGCGTCTGTTTCCCCGCCTCTGATTCCCTGCCTCTGTTTCCCCATATCTAAGTCCCCGACTCTGATTCCCCAACTCTGATTCCCCACCTCTGATTCCCCAGCTCTGATTCCCCGCCTCTGATTCCCCGCATCTGATTCCCTGCATCTGATTCCCAGCCTCTGATTCCCTGCCTCTGATTCCCAACCTCTGATTCCCCACCTCTGATTCCCCATATCTGATTCCCCGCCTCTGTTTCCCCGCCTCTGATTCCCCGCCTCTGTTTCCCCATATCTGATTCCCGGCCTCTGATTCTCCGCCTCTGATTCCCCGCCTCTGATTCCCTGCCTCTGATTCCCCATCTCCGATTCCGCACATCGGATTTCCTGCCTCTGATTCCCCGCCTCTGATTCCCCGCCTCTGATTCCCTGCTTCTGATTCCCAACCTCTGATTCCCCACCTCTGATTCCCCATATCTGATTCCCCGCCTCTGTTTCCCCGCCTCTGATTCCCCGCCTCTGATTCCACAACTCTGAATCCCCGCCTCTGATTCCCCAGCTCTGATTCCCCGCCTCTGATTCCCCGCATCTGATTCCCCGCCTCTGATTCCCAGCATCTGATTCCGGCCTCTGATTCCCGGCCTCTGATTCCCTGCTTCTGATTCTGATTCCCTGCCTCTGATTCCCCATCTCTGATTCCGCACATCTGATTCCTTGCCTCTGATTCCCCACCTGTGATTCCCCATATCTGATTCCCCGCCTGGGTTTCCCCGCCTCTGATTCCCCGCCTCTGTTTCCCAATATCTAAGTCCCCGCCTCTGATTCCCCAAATCTGATTCCCCACCTCTGATTCCCCAGCTCTGATTCCCCGCCTCTGATTCCCCGCATCTGATTCCCTGCATCTGATTCCACGCCTCTGATTCCCTGCCTCTGATTCCCAACCTCTGATTCCCCACCTCTGATTCCCCATATCTGATTCCCCGCCTTGTTTCCCCGCCTCGGATTCCCCGCCTCTGTTTCCCCATATCTGATTCCCGGCCTCTGATTCCCCGCCTCTGATTCCCCGCCTCTGATTCCCTGCCTCTGATTCCCCATCTCCGATTCCGCACATCTGATTCCCTTCCTCTGATTCCCCGCCTCTGATTTTCCGCCTCTGATTCCCTGCCTCTGATTCCCAACCTCGGATTCCCCACCTCTGATTCCCCATATCTGATTCCCCGCCTCTGTTTCCCCGCCTCTGATTCCCCGCCTCTGATTCCCAACTCTGATTCCCCGCCTCTGATTCCCCACCCCTGATTCCCCATATCTGATTCCCCGCCTCTGTTTCCCTGCCTCTGATTCCCCGCCCCTGTTTCCCCATTTCTGATTCCCCGCCTCTGATTCCCCAACTCTGATTCCCTTCCTCTGATTCCCCGCCTCTGATTTTCCGCCTCTGATTCCCTGCCTCTGATTCCCAACCTCGGATTCCCCACCTCTGATTCCCCATATCTGATTCCCCGCCTCTGTTTCCCCGCCTCTGATTCCCCGCCTCTGATTCCCAACTCTGATTCCCCGCCTCTGATTCCCCAGCTCTGATTCCCCGTGTTTGATTCCCTGCCTCTGATTCCCTGCCCTGATTCCCCATCTCTGTTTCACCGCCTTTGATTCGCCATCTCTGATTCCCAATATCTGATTCCCCGTCTCAGTTTCCCGGACTCTGATTCCCTGCCTCAGATTCCCAACCTCTGATTCCACACCTCTGATTCCCCATATCTGATTCCCCGCCTCTATTTCTCCATATCTGATTCCCCGCCTCTGATTCCCCAACTCTGATTCCCCGCCTCTGATTCCCCAGCTCTGATTCCCCGACTCTGATTCCCGGCATCCGATTCCCTGCCTCTGATTCCCCGCCTCTGATTCCCCATCTTTGATTCCCCGCCTCTGATTCCCCGCCTCTGATTCCCTGCCACTGATTCCCTGCCCCTGATTCCCCACCTCTGATTCCCCACATCTGATTCCCCGCCTCTGTTTCCCCGCCTCTGATTCCCCGCCTCTGATTCCCCATATCTGATTCCCTGCCTCTGATTCCCCAACTCTGATTCCCCGCCTCTGATTCCCCAGCTCTGAATCCCCGCCTCTGATTCCCCGCGTCTGATTCCCTGCCTCTGATTAGCCGCCTTGATTCCCCATCTCTGATTCACAACCTCTGATTCCCCACCTCTGATTCCCTATATTTGATTCCCCGCCTCTGTTTCCCCGCCTCTGATTCCCCGCCTCTGATTCCCCATATCTGATTCCCCGCCTCTGATTGCCCACCTCTAATTCCCAGCCTCTGATTCGCCAGCTCTGATTCCCCGCCTCTGATTCCCCGCATCTGATTCCCTGCCTCTGATTCCCCGCCTCTGATTCCCCATCTCTGATTCACCGCCTTTGATTCGCCACCTCTGATTCCCCATATCTGATTCCCCACCTCTGATTCCCGGCCTCTTATTCCCAGCATCTGATTCCCGGCCTCTGATTCCCGGCCTCTGATTCCCCGCTTCTGATTCTGATTCCCTGCCTCTTATTCCCCATCTCTGATTCCGCACATCTGATTCCCTGCCTCTGATTCCCCACCTCTGATTCCCCATATCTGATTCCCCGCCTCTGTTTCCCCGCCTCTGATTCCCCGCCTCTGATTCCCCAACTCTGATTCCCCGCCTCTGATTCCCCAGCTCTGAATCCCCGCCTCTGATTCCCCGCGTCTGATTCCCTGCCTCTGATTCCCCGCCTTGATTCCCCATCTCTGATTCACAACCTCTGATTCACCACCTCTGATTCCCTATATTTGATTCCCCACCTCTGATGCCCCAACTCTGATTCCCCGCCTCTGATTCCCCAGCTCTGATTCCCCGCCTCTGATTCCCCGCATCCGATTCCCCATATCTGATTCCCCGCCTCTGTTTCCCCGCCTCTGATTCCCCGCCTCTGTTTCCCCATATCTGATTCCCCGACTCTGATTCCCAACTATGATTCCCCGCCTCTGATTCCCCAGCTCTGATTCCCTGCCTCTGATTCCCTGCGTTCTATTCCCTGCCTCTGATTCCCCGCCTGTGATTCCCCATCACTGATTCACCACTTCTGTTTCCCCACATCTGATTCCCCATATCTAATTCCCCGCCTCTGTTTGCCCGCCTCTGATACCCCGCCTCTGTTTCCCCATATCTGATTCCCCGTCTCTGAATCCCCAACTCTGATTCCCTGCCTCTGATTCCCCAGCTCTGATTCCCCGCCTTTGATTCCCCCCGTCTGATTCCCAGCCTCTGAATCCCCGTGTCTGATTTCCTGCCTCTGATTCCCCGCCTCTGATTCCCCATCTCTGATTCACCGCCTCTGATTCCCCACCTCTGATTCCCCATCTCTGATTCCGCACATCCGATTCCCTGCCTCTGAATCCCCAACTCTTATTCTCCGCCTCTGATTCCCCATCTCTGATTCCCCACCTCTGATTCCCCGTGTCTGATTCCCTGCCTCTGATTCCCCGCCTCTGAATACCAGCCTCTGATTCCCCATATCTGATTCCCCGCCTCTGATTCCCTGCCTCTGATTCCCCAGCTCTGATTCCCCGCCTTTGATTCCCCCCGTCTGATTCCCAGCCTCTGAATCCCCGTGTCTGATTTCCTGCCTCTGATTCCCCGCCTCTGATTCCCCATCTCTGATTCACCGCCTCTGATTCCCCATCTCTGATTCCCCACCTCTGATTCCCCGTGTCTGATTCCCCGTGTCTGATTCCCTGCCTCTGATTCCACGCCTCTGATTCCCCATATCTGATTCCCTGCCACTGATTCCCCGCCTCTGATTCCCCATTTCTGATTCACCACCTCTGATTCCCGGCCTCTGATTGCCCACCCCTGATTCCCCGCCTCTGATTCGCCAGCTATGATTCCCCCCCTCTGATTCCCCGCGTCTGATTCCCCGCCTCTGATTCCCCAACTCTAATACCCCGCCTCTGATTCCCCAGCTCTGATTCCCCTCCTCTGATTCCCCGCATCTGATTCCCTGCCTCTGATTCCACGCCTCTTATTCCAGGCCTCTGATTCCCAACCTCTGATTCCCCACCTCTGATTCCCAATATCTGATTCCCCGCCTCTGTTTCACCGCCTCTGATTCCCCGCCTCTGTTTCCCCATATCTGATTCCCCGCCTCTGATTCCCCAACTCTGATTCCCCGCCTGTGATTCCCCAGCTCTGATTACCCGCCTCTGATTCCCCATATCTGATTCCCATCCTCTGATTGCCCACCTCTGATTCCCCGCCTCTGATTCGCCAGCTCTGATTCCCCGCCTTTGATTCCCCGCATCTGATTCCCTGCCTCTGATTCCCCGCCTCTGATTCCCCATCTCTGATTCCCCGCCTGTGATTCCCCAGCTCTGATTCCCCGCCTCTAATTCCCCAGCTCTGATTCCCAGCCTCTGATTCCCCGTGTTTGATCCCCTGCCTCTGATTACCTTCCTCTGATTCCCGGCCACTGATACCCCGCTTCTGATTCTGATTCCCTGCCTCTGATTCCCCATCTCTGATTCACCACATCTAATTCCCTGCCTCTGATTCCACACCCCTGACTCCCCACCTCTGATTCCCCATATCTGAATCCCTGCCTCTGTTTCCACGCCTCTGATTCCCTGCCTCTGATTCCCAACCTCTGATTCCCCACCCCTGATTCCCCATATCTGATTCCCCGCCTCTGTTTCCCTGCCTCTGATTCCCCGCCCCTGTTTCCCCATATCTGATTCCCCGCCTCTGATTCCCCAACTCTGATTCCCCGCCTCTGATTCCCCAGCTCTGATTCCCCGCCTCTGATTCCCCGTGTTTGATTCCCTGCCTCTGATTCCCCGCCTCTGATTCCCCATCTCTGATTCACCGCCTTTGATTCGCCACCTCTGATTCCCCATATCTGATTCCCCACCTCTGTTACCCCGCCTCTGATTCCCCGCCTCTGATTCCCCATATATCATTCCCCGCCTCTGAATCCCCATCTCTGATTCCCGGACTCTGATTCCCCACCTCTGATTCCCGGCCTCTTATTCCCGGCATCTGAATCCCGGCCTCTGATTCCCGGCCTCTGATTCCCCGCTTCTGATTCTGATTCCCTGCCTCTGATTCCCCATCTCTGATTCCGCACATCTGATTCCCTGCCTCTGATTCCCCACCTCTGATTCCCCATATCTGATTCCTCGCCTCTGTTTCCCCGCCTCTGATTCCCCGCCTCTGTTTCCCCATATCTAATTCCCCACCTCAGATGCCCCAACTCTGATACCCCGCCTCTGATTCCCCAGCTCCCATTCCCCGCATTTGATTCCCCGCATCCGATTCCCCATATCTGATTCCCCGCCTCTGTTTCCCCGCCTTTGATTCTCCGCCTCTGTTTCCCCATATCTGATTCCCCGCCTCTGATTCCCAACTATGATTCCCCGCCTCTGATTCCCCAGCTCTGATTCCCCGCCTCTGTTTCCCCGCCTCTGATTCCCCGCCTCTGTTTCCCCATATCTGATTCCCCGACTCTGATTCCCAACTATGATTCCCCGCCTCTGATTCCCCAGCTCTGATTCCCTGCCTCTGATTCCCTGCGTTCTATTCCCTGCCTCTGATTCCCCGCCTGTGATTCCCCATCACTGATTCACCACTTCTGATTCCCCACATCTGATTCCCCATATCTAATTCCCCGCCTCTGTTTGCCCGCCTCTGATACCCCGCCTCTGTTTCCCCATATCTGATTCCCCGTCTCTGAATCCCCAACTCTGATTCCCTGCCTCTGATTCCCCAGCTCTGATTCCCCGCCTTTGATTCCCCCCGTCTGATTCCCAGCCTCTGAATCCCCGTGTCTGATTTCCTGCCTCTGATTCCCCGCCTCTGATTCCCCATCTCTGATTCACCGCCTCTGATTCCCCACCTCTGATTCCCCATCTCTGATTCCGCACATCCGATTCCCTGCCTCTGAATCCCCAACTCTGATTCTCCGCCTCTGATTCCCCATCTCTGATTCCCCACCTCTGATTCCCCGTGTCTGATTCCCTGCCTCTGATTCCCCGCCTCTGAATACCAGCCTCTGATTCCCCATATCTGATTCCCCGCCTCTGATTCCCTGCCTCTGATTCCCCAGCTCTGATTCCCCGCCTTTGATTCCCCCCGTCTGATTCCCAGCCTCTGAATCCCCGTGTCTGATTTCCTGCCTCTGATTCCCCGCCTCTGATTCCCCATCTCTGATTCACCGCCTCTGATTCCCCATCTCTGATTCCCCACCTCTGATTCCCCGTGTCTGATTCCCCGTGTCTGATTCCCTGCCTCTGATTCCACGCCTCTGATTCCCCATATCTGATTCCCTGCCACTGATTCCCCGCCTCTGATTCCCCATCTCTGATTCACCACCTCTGATTCCCGGCCTCTGATTGCCCACCCCTGATTCCCCGCCTCTGATTCGCCAGCTATGATTCCCCCCCTCTGATTCCCCGCGTCTGATTCCCCGCCTCTGATTCCCCAACTCTAATACCCCGCCTCTGATTCCCCAGCTCTGATTCCCCTCCTCTGATTCCCCGCATCTGATTCCCTGCCTCTGATTCCACGCCTCTGATTCCAGGCCTCTGATTCCCAACCTCTGATTCCCCACCTCTGATTCCCAATATCTGATTCCCCGCCTCTGTTTCACCGCCTCTGATTCCCCGCCTCTGTTTCCCCATATCTGATTCCCCGCCTCTGATTCCCCAACTCTGATTCCCCGCCTGTGATTCCCCAGCTCTGATTACCCGCCTCTGATTCCCCATATCTGATTCCCATCCTCTGATTGCCCACCTCTGATTCCCCGCCTCTGATTCGCCAGCTCTGATTCCCCGCCTCTGATTCCCCGCATCTGATTCCCTGCCTCTGATTCCCCGCCTCTGATTCCCCATCTCTGATTCCCCGCCTGTGATTCCCCAGCTCTGATTCCCCGCCTCTAATTCCCCAGCTCTGATTCCCAGCCTCTGATTCCCCGTGTTTGATCCCCTGCCTCTGATTACCTTCCTCTGATTCCCGGCCACTGATACCCCGCTTCTGATTCTGATTCCCTGCCTCTGATTCCCCATCTCTGATTCACCACATCTAATTCCCTGCCTCTGATTCCACGCCCCTGACTCCCCACCTCTGATTCCCCATATCTGAATCCCCGCCTCTGTTTCCACGCCTCTGATTCCCTGCCTCTGATTCCCAACCTCTGATTCCCCACCCCTGATTCCCCATATCTGATTCCCCGCCTCTGTTTCCCTGCCTCTGATTCCCCGCCCCTGTTTCCCCATATCTGATTCCCCGCCTCTGATTCCCCAACTCTGATTCCCCGCCTCTGATTCCCCAGCTCTGATTCCCCGCCTCTGATTCCCCGTGTTTGATTCCCTGCCTCTGATTCCCCGCCTCTGATTCCCCATCTCTGATTCACCGCCTTTGATTCGCCACCTCTGATTCCCCATATCTGATTCCCCACCTCTGTTACCCCGCCTCTGATTCCCCGCCTCTGATTCCCCATATATCATTCCCCGCCTCTGAATCCCCATCTCTGATTCCCGGACTCTGATTCCCCACCTCTGATTCCCGGCCTCTTATTCCCGGCATCTGAATCCCGGCCTCTGATTCCCGGCCTCTGATTCCCCGCTTCTGATTCTGATTCCCTGACTCTGATTCCCCATCTCTGATTCCGCACATCTGATTCCCTGCCTCTGATTCCCCACCTCTGATTCCCCATATCTGATTCCTCGCCTCTGTTTCCCCGCCTCTGATTCCCCGCCTCTGTTTCCCCATATCTAATTCCCCACCTCAGATGCCCCAACTCTGATACCCCGCCTCTGATTCCCCAGCTCCCATTCCCCGCATCTGATTCCCCGCATCCGATTCCCCATATCTGATTCCCCGCCTCTGTTTCCCCGCCTTTGATTCCCCGCCTCTGTTTCCCCATATCTGATTCCCCGCCTCTGATTCCCAACTATGATTCCCCGCCTCTGATTCCCCAGCTCTGATTCCCCGCCTCTGATTCCCCGCGTTCTATTCCCTGCCTCTGATTCCCCGCCAGTGATTCCCCATCTCTGATTCACCACCTCTGATTCCCCACCTCTGATTCCCCATATCTAATACCCCGCCTCTGTTTGCCCGCCTCTGATTCCCCGCCTCTGTTTCCCCATATCTGATTCCACGTGTCTGATTCCCTGCCTCTGATTCCCCGCCTCTGTTTCCCCGCCTCTGATTCCCTGCCACTGATTCCCTGCCCCTGATACCCCACCTCTGATTCCCCATATCTGATTCCCTGCCTCTGTTTCCCCGCCTCTGATTCCCCGCCTCTGATTCCCCATATCTGATTCCCCGCCTCTGATTCCCCAACTCTGATTCCCCGCCTCTGATTCCCCAGCTCTGAATCCCCGCCTCTGATTCCCCGCGTCTGTTTCCCCGCCTCTGATTCCCCGCCTCTGTTTCCCCATATCTAAGTCCCCGACTCTGATTCCCCAACTCTGATTCCCCACCTCTGATTCCCCAGCTCTGATTCCCCGCCTCTGATTCCCCGCATCTGATTCCCTGCATCTGATTCCCAGCCTCTGATTCCCTGCCTCTGATTCCCAACCTCTGATTCCCCACCTCTGATTCCCCATATCTGATTCCCCGCCTCTGTTTCCCCGCCTCTGATTCCCCGCCTCTGTTTCCCCATATCTGATTCCCGGCCTCTGATTCTCCGCCTCTGATTCCCCGCCTCTGATTCCCTGCCTCTGATTCCCCATCTCCGATTCCGCACATCGGATTCCCTGCCTCTGATTCCCCGCCTCTGATTCCCCGCCTCTGATTCCCTGCTTCTGATTCCCAACCTCTGATTCCCCACCTCTGATTCCCCATATCTGATTCCCCGCCTCTGTTTCCCCGCCTCTAATTCCCCGCCTCTGATTCCCCAACTCTGAATCCCCGCCTCTGATTCCCCAGCTCTGATTCCCCGCCTCTGATTCCCCGCATCTGATTCCCTGCCTCTGATTCCCCGCCTCTGATTCCAGGCCTCTGATTCCCAGCATCTGATTCCAGCCTCTGATTCCCGGCCTCTGATTCCCTGCTTCTGATTCTGATTCCCTGCCTCTGATTCCCCATCTCTGATTCCGCACATCTGATTCCTTGCCTCTGATTCCCCACCTCTGATTCCCTGCTTCTGATTCCCCGCCTGGGTTTCCCTGCCTCTGATTCCCCGCCTCTGTTTCCCAATATCTAAGTCCCCGCCTCTGATTCCCCAAATCTGATTCCCCACCTCTGATTCCCCACCTCTGATTCCCCATATCTGATTCCCCGCCTCTGTTTCCCCGCCTCGGATTCCCCGCCTCTGTTTCCCCATATCTGATTCCCTGCCTCTGATTCCCCATCTCCGATTCCGCACGTCGGATTCCCTGCCTCTGATTCCCCGCCTCTGATTCCCCGCCTCTGATTCCCTGCTTCTGATTCCCAACCTCTGATTCCCCACCTCTGATTCCCCATATCTGATTCCCCGCCTCTGTTTCCCCGCCTCTGATTCCCCGCCTCTGATTCCCCAACTCTGAATCCCCGCCTCTGATTCCCCAGCTCTGATTCCCCGCCTCTGATTCCCCGCATCTGATTCCCTGCCTCTGATTCCCCGCCTCTGATTCCAGGCCTCTGATTCCCAGCATCTGATTCCAGCCTCTGATTCCCGGCCTCTGATTCCCTGCTTCTGATTCTGATTCCCTGCCTCTGATTCCCCATCTCTGATTCCGCACATCTGATTCCTTGCCTCTGATTCCCCACCTCTGATTCCCTGCTTCTGATTCCCCGCCTGGGTTTCCCTGCCTCTGATTCCCCGCCTCTGTTTCCCAATATCTAAGACTCCGCCTCTGATTCCCCAAATCTGATTCCGCACCTCTGATTCCCCACCTCTGATTCCCCATATCTGATTCCCCGCCTCTGTTTCCCCGCCTCGGATTCCCCGCCTCTGTTTCCCCATATCTGATTCCCTGCCTCTGATTCCCCATCTCCGATTCCGCACATCGGATTCCCTGCCTCTGATTCCCCGCCTCTGATTCCCCGCCTCTGATTCCCTGCTTCTGATTCCCAACCTCTGATTCCCCACCTCTGATTCCCCATATCTGATTCCCCGCCTCTGTTTCCCCGCCTCTGATTCCCCGCCTCTGATTCCCCAACTCTGAATCCCCGCCTCTGATTCCCCAGCTCTGATTCCCCGCCTCTGATTCCCCGCATCTGATTCCCTGCCTCTGATTCCCCGCCTCTGATTCCAGGCCTCTGATTCCCTGCTTCTGATTCTGATTCCCTGCCTCTGATTCCCCATCTCTGATTCCGCACATCTGATTCCTTGCCTCTGATTCCCCACCTCTGATTCCCCATATCTGATTCCCCGCCTGGGTTTCCCCGCCTCTGAATCCCCGCCTCTGTTTCCCAATATCTAAGTCCCCGCCTCTGATTCCCCAAATCTGATTCCCCACCTCTGATTCCCCAGCTCTGATTCCCCGCATCTGAATCCCCGCATCTGATTCCCTGCATCTGATTCCAAGCCTCTGATTCCCTGCCTCTGATTCCCAACCTCTGATTCCCCACCTCTGATTCCCCATATCTGATTCCCCGCCTCTGTTTCCCCGCCTCGGATTCCCCGCCTCTGTTTCCCCATATCTGATTCCCGGACTCTGATTCCCCGCCTCTGATTCCCCGCCTCTGATTCCCTGCCTCTGATTCCCCATCTCCGATTCCGCACATCTGATTCCCTTCCTCTGATTCCCCGCCTCTGATTTTCCGCCTCTGATTCCCTGCCTCTGATTCCCAACCTCGGATTCCCCACCTCTGATTCCCCATATCTGATTCCCCGCCCCTGTTTCCCCGCCTCTGATTCCCAACTCTGATTCCCCGCCTCTGATTCCCCAGCTCTGATTCCCCGTGTTTGATTCCCTGCCTCTTATTCCCTGCCCTGATTCCCCATCTCTGTTTCACCGCCTTTGATTCGCCACCTCTGATTCCCAATATCTGATTCCCCGCCTCAGTTTCCCGGACTCTGATTCCCTGCCTCTGATTCCCAACCTCTGATTCCACACCTCTGATTCCCCATATCTGATTCCCCGCCTCTATTTCCCCATATCTGATTCCCCGCCTCTGATTCCCCAACTCTGATTCCCTGCCTCTGATTCCCCAACTCTGATTCCCCAACTCTGATTCCCGGCATCCGATTCCCTGCCTCTGATTCCCCGCCTCTGATTCCCCATCTCTGATTCCCCGCCTCTGATTCCCCGTGTCTGATTCCCTGTCTTTGATTCCCCGCCTCTGATTCCCCGCCTCTGATTCCCTGCCACTGATTCCCTGCCCCTGATTCCCCACCTCTGATTCCCCACATCTGATTCCCCGCCTCTGTTTCCCCGCCTCTGATTCCCCGCCTCTGATTCCCCATATCTGATTCCCTGCCTCTGATTCCCCAACTCTGATTCCCCGCCTCTGATTCCCCAGCTCTGAATCCCCGCCTCTGATTCCCCGCGTCTGATTCCCTGCCTCTGATTCCCCGCCTTGATTCCCCATCTCTGATTCACAACCTCTGATTCCCCACCTCTGATTCCCTATATTTGATTCCCCGCCTCTGTTTCCCCGCCTCTGATTCCCCGCCTCTGATTCCCCATATCTGATTCCCCGCCTCTGATTGCCCACCTCTAATTCCCAGCCTCTGATTCGCCAGCTCTGATTCCCCGCCTCTGATTCCCCGCATCTGATTCCCTGCCTCTGATTCCCCGCCTCTGATTCCCCATCTCTGATTCACCGCCTTTGATTCGCCACCTCTGATTCCCCATATCTGATTCCCCACCTCTGATTCCCGGCCTCTTATTCCCAGCATCTGATTCCCGGCCTCTGATTCCCGGCCTCTGATTCCCCGCTTCTGATTCTGATTCCCTGCCTCTTATTCCCCATCTCTGATTCCGCACATCTGATTCCCTGCCTCTGATTCCCCACCTCTGATTCCCCATATCTGATTCCCCGCCTCTGTTTCCCCGCCTCTGATTCCCCGCCTCTGTTTCCCTATATCTAATTCCCCACTTCTGATGCCCCAACTCTGATTCCCCGCCTCTGATTCCCCAGCTCTGATTCCCCGCCTCCGATTCCCTGCATCCGATTCCCCATATCTGATTCCCCGCCTCTGTTTCACCGCCTCTGATTCCCCGCCTCTGTTTCCCCATATCTGATTCCCGCCTCTGATTCCCAACTATGAATCCCCTCCTCTGATTCCCCAGCTCTGATTCCCTGCCTCTGATTCCCCGCGTTCTATTCCCTGCCTCTGATTCCCCGCCTGTGATTCCCCATCACTGATTCACCACCTCTGATTCCCTACCTCTGATTCCCCAAATCTAATTCCCCGCCTCTGTTTGCCCGCCTCTGATTCCCCGCCTCTGTTTCCCCATATCTGATTCCCAGCCTCTGAATCCCCAACTCTGATTCCCTGCCTCAGATTCCCCAGCTCTGATTCCCCGCCTTTGATTCCCCCCGTCTGATTCCCAGCCTCTGAATCCCCGTGTCTGAGTTCCTGCCTCTGATTCCCCGCCTCTGATTCCCCATCTCTGATTCACCGCCTCTGATTCCCACCTCTGATTCCCCCTCTCTGATTCCGCACATCCAATTCCCTGCCTCTGATTCCCCAACTCTGATTACCCACCTCTGATTCCCCAGCTCTGATTCCCCGCCTCAGATTCCCCGCGTCTGATTCCCTGCCTCTGATTCCCCGCCTCTGATTCCCTGCCTCTGATTACCCATATCTGATTCCCCGCCTCTGATTCCCCAACTCTGATTCCCCGCTTCTGATTCCCCAGCTCTGAATCCCCGCCTCTGATTCCCCGCGTCTGATTCCCTGCCTCTGATTCCCCGCCTCTGATTCCCCATCTGTGATTCACAACCTCTGATGCCCCACCTCTGATTCCCCATATCTTATTCCCTGCCTCTGTTTCCCCGCCTCTGATTCCCCACCTCTGTTTCCCCATATCTGTTTCCCCGCCTCTGATTCCCCACCTCTGTTTCCCCATATCTGATTCCCCGCCTCTGATTCCCCAACTCTAATACCCCGCCTCTGATTCCCCAGCTCTGATTCCCCGCCTCTGATTCCCCGCATCTGATTCCCTGCCTCTGATTCCCCGCCTCTGATTCCAGGCCTCTGATTCATAGCATCTGATTCCGGCCTCTGATTCCCGGCCTCTGATTCCCTGCTTCTGATTCTGATTCCCTGCCTCTGATTCCCCATCTCTGATTCCGCACATCTGATTCCCTGCCTCTGATTCCCCACCTCTGATTCCCCAGCTCTGATTCCCCGCCTCTGATTCCCCGCATCTGATACCCTGCATCTGATTCCAAGCCTGTGATTCCCTGCCTCTGATTCCCAACCTCTGATTCCCCACCTCTGATTCCCCATATCTGATTCCCCGCCTCTGTTTCCCCGCCTCGGATTCCCCGCCTCTGTTTCCCCATATCTGATTCCCGGCCTCTGATTCCCCGCCTCTGATTCCCCATATCTGATTCCCTGCCTCTGATTCCCCAACTCTGATTCCCCGCCTCAGATTCCCCAGCTCTGAATCCCCGCCTCTGATTCCCCGCGTCTGATTCCCTGCCTCTGATTCCCCGCCTTGATTCCCCATCTCTGATTCACAATCTCTGATTCCCCACCTCTGATTCCCTATATTTGATTCCCCGCCTCTGTTTCCCCGCCTCTGATTCCCCGCCTCTGATTCCCCATATCTGATTCCCCGCCTCTGATTGCCCACCTCTGATTCCCCGCCTCTGATTCGCCAGCTCTGATTCCCCGCCTCTGATTCCCCGCATCTGATTCCCTGCCTCTGATTCCCCGCCTCTGATTCCCCATCTCTGATTCACCGCCTTTGATTCGCCACCTCTGATTCCCCATATCTGATTCCCCACCTCTGTTTCCCCGCCTCTGATTCCCCGCCTCTGATTCTCCATATCTCATTCCCCGCCTCTGAATCCCCATCTCTGATTCCCGGACTCTGATTCCCCTCCTCTGATTCCCGGCCTCTTATTCCCAGCATCTGATTCCCGGCCTCTGATTCCCGGCCTCTGATTCCCCGCTTCTGATTCCCTGCCTCTGATTCCCCATCTCTGATTCCGCACATCTGATTCACTGCCTCTGATTCCCCACCTCTGATTCCCCATATCTGATTCCCCGCCTCTGTTTCCCCGCCTCTGATTCCCCGCCTCTGTTTCCCTATATCTAATTCCCCACCTCTGATGCCCCAACTCTGATTCCCCGCCTCTGATTCCCCAGCTCTGATTCCCCGCCTCTGATTCCCTGCATCCGATTCCCCATATCTGATTCCCCGCCTCTGTTTCCTCGCCTCTGATTCCCCGCCTCTGTTTCCCCATATCTGATTCCCGCCTCTGATTCCCAACTATGATTCCCCGCCTCTGATTCCCCAGCTCTGATTCCCTGCCTCTGATTCCCCGCGTTCTATTCCCTACCTCTGATTCCCCGCCTGTGATTCCCCATCACTGATTCACCACCTCTGATTCCCTACCTCTGATTCCCCATATCTAATTCCCCGCCTCTGTGTGCCCGCCTCTGATTCCCCGCCTCTGTTTCCCCATATCTGATTCCCCGCCTCTGAATCCCCAACTCTGATTCCCTGCCTCAGATTCCCCAGCTCTGATGCCCCGCCTTTGATTCCCCCCGTCTGATTCCCAGCCTCTGAATCCCCGTGTCTGATTTGCTGCCTCTGATTCCCCGCCTCTGATTCCCCATCTCTGATTCACCACCTCTGATTCCCCACCTCTGATTCCCCATCTCTGATTCCGCACATCCAATTCCCTGCCTCTGATTCCCCAACTCTGATTCCCCACCTCTGATTCCCCAGCTCTGATTCCCCGCCTCAGATTCCCCGCGTCTGATTCCCTGCCTCTGATTCCCAGCCTCTGATTCCCTGCCTCTGATTCCCCATATTTGATTCCCCGCCTCTGATTCCCCAACTCTGATTCCCCGCTTCTGATTCCCCAGCTCTGAATCCCTGCCTCTGATTCCCCGCGTCTGATTCCCTGCCTCTGATTCCCCGCCTCTGATTCCCCATCTGTGATTCACAACCTCTGATGCCCCACCTCTGATTCCCCATATCTGATTCCCCGCCTCTGTTTCCCCGCCTCTGATTCCCCGCCTCTGATTCCAGGCCTCTGATTCCCATCATCTGATTCCGGCCTCTGATTCCCGGCCTCTGATTCCCTGCTTCTGATTCTGATTCCCTGCCTCTGATTCCCCATCTCTGATTCCGCACATCTGATTCCCTGCCTCTGATTCCCCACCTCTGATTCCCCATATCTGATTCCCCGCCTCTGTTTCCCCGCCTCTGATTCCCCGCCTCTGTTTCCCAATATCTAAGTCCCCACCTCTGATTCCCCAAATCTGATTCCCCACCTCTGATTCCCCAGCTCTGATTCCTCGCCTCTGATTCCCCGCATCTTATTCCCTGCATCTGATTCCAAGCCTCTGATTCCCTGCCTCTGATTCCCAACCTCTGATTCCCCACCTCTGATTCCCCATATCTGATTCCCCGCCTCTGTTTCCCCGCCTCGGATTCCCCGCCTCAGTTTCCCCATATCTGATTCCCGGCCTCTGATTCCCCGCCTCTGATTCCCCACCTCTGATTCCCTGCCTCTGATTCCCCATCTCCGATTCCCTGCCTCTGATTCCCAACCTCTGATTCCCCACCTCTGATTCCCCGTGTTTGATTCCCTGCCTCTGATTCCCTGCCCTGATTCCCCATCTCTGTTTCACCGCCTTTGATTCGCCACCTCTGATTCCACATATCTGATTCCCCGCCTCTGTTTCCCCGACTCTGATTCCCTTCCTCTGATTCCCAACCTCTGATTCCACACCTCTGATTCCCCATATCTGATTCCCCGCCTCTATTTCCCCATATCTGAATCCCCGCCTCTGATACCCCAACTCTGATTCCCCGCCTCTGATTCCCCAGCTCTGATTCCCCGACTCTGATTCCCGGCGTCCGATTCCCTGCCTCTGATTCCCCGCCTCTGATTCCCCATCTCTGATTCCCCGCCTCTGATTCCCCGTGTCTGATTCCCTGCCTCTGATTCCCCGCCTCTGATTCCCCGCCTCTGATTCCCTGACACTGAATCCCTGCCCCTGATTCCCCACCTCTGATTCCCCATATCTGATTCCCCGCCTCTATTTCCCCGCCTCTGATTCCCCGCCTCTGATTCCCCATATCTGATTCCCTGCCTCTGATTCCCCAACTCTGATTCCCCGCCTCTGATTCCCCAGCTCTGAATCCCCGCCTCTGATTCCCCGTGTCTGATTCCCTGCCTCTGATTCCCCGCCTTGATTCACCATCTCTGATTCACAACCTCTGATTCCCCACCTCTGATTCCCTATATTTGATTCCCCGCCTCTGTTTCCCCGCCTCTGATTCCCCGCCTCTGATTCCCCATATCTGATTCCCCGCCTCTGATTGCCCACCTCTGATTCCCCGCCTCTGATTCGCCAGCTCTGATTCCCCGCCTCTGATTCCCCGCATCTGATTCCCTGCCTCTGATTCCACGCCTCTGATTCCCCATCTCTGATTCACCGCCTTTGATTCGCCACCTCTGATTCCCCATATCTGATTCCCCACCTCTGTTTCCCGGCCTCTGATTCCCCGCCTCTGATTCTCCATATCTCATTCCCCGCCTCTGAATCCCCATCTCTGATTCCCGGACTCTGATTCCCCACCTCTAATTCCCGGCCTCTTATTCCCAGCATCTGATTCCCTGCCTCTGATTCCCGGCCACTGATACCCCGCTTCTGATTCTGATTCCCTGCCTCTTATTCCCCATCTCTGATTCACCACATCTAATTCCCTGCCTCTGATTCCACGCCCCTGATTCCCCACCTCTGATTCCCCATATCTGAATCCCCGCCTCTGTTTCCACGCCTCTGATTCCCTGCCTCTGATTCCCAACCTGTGATTCCCCACCCCTGATTCCCCATATCTGATTCCCCGCCTCTGTTTCCCTGCCTCTGATTCCCCGCCCCTGTTTCCCGATATCTGATTCCCCGCCTCTGATTCCCCAACTCTGATTCCCCGCCTCTGATTCCCCAGCTCTGATTCCCCGCCTCTGATTCCCCGTGTTTGATTCCCTGCCTCTGATTCCCCGCCTCTGATTCCCCATCTCTGATTCACCGCCTTTGATTCGCCACCTCTGATTCCCCATATCTGATTCCCCACCTCTGTTACCCCGCCTCTGATTCCCCGCCTCTGATTCCCCATATATCATTCCCCGCCTCTGAATCCCCATCTCTGATTCCCGGACTCTGATTCCCCACCTCTGATTCCCGGCCTCTTATTCCCGGCATCTGAATCCCGGCCTCTGATTCCCGGCCTCTGATTCCCCGCTTCTGATTCTGATTCCCTGCCTCTGATTCCCCATCTCTGATTCCGCACATCTGATTCCCTGCCTCTGATTCCCCACCTCTGATTCCCCATATCTGATTCCTCGCCTCTGTTTCCCCGCCTCTGATTCCCCGCCTCTGTTTCCCCATATCTAATTCCCCACCTCAGATGCCCCAACTCTGATACCCCGCCTCTGATTCCCCAGCTCCCATTCCCCGCCTCTGATTCCCCGCATCCGATTCCCCATATCTGATTCCCCGCATCTGTTTCCCCGCCTTTGATTCCCCGCCTCTGTTTCCCCATATCTGATTCCCCGCCTCTGATTCCCAACTATGATTCCCCGCCTCTGATTCCCCAGCTCTGATTCCCCGCCTCTGATTCCCCGCGTTCTATTCCCTGCCTCTGATTCCCCGCCTGTGATTCCCCATCTCTGATTCACCACCTCTGATTCCCCACCTCTGATTCCCCATATCTAATTCCCCGCCTCTGTTTGCCCGCCTCTGATTCCCCGCCTCTGTTTCCCCATATCTGATTCCCCGTGTCTGATTCCCTGCCTCTGATTCCCCGCCTCTGTTTCCCCGCCTCTGATTCCCTGCCACTGATTCCCTGCCCCTGATACCCCACCTCTGATTCCCCATATCTGATTCCCTGCCTCTGTTTCCCCGCATCTGATTCCCCGCCTCTGATTCCCCATATCTGATTCCCCGCCTCTGATTCCCCAACTCTGATTCCCCGCCTCTGATTCCCCAGCTCTGAATCCCCGCCTCTGATTCCCCGCGTCTGTTTCCCTGCCTCTGATTCCCTGCCTCTGTTTCCCCATATCTAAGTCCCCGACTCTGATTCCCCAACTCTGATTCCCCACCTCTGATTCCCCAGCTCTGATTCCCCGCTTCTGATTCCCCGCATCTGATTCCCTGCATCTGATTCCCAGCCTCTGATTCCCTGCCTCTGATTCCCAACCTCTGATTCCCCACCTCTGATTCCCCATATCTGATTCCCCGCCTCTGTTTCCCCGCCTCTGATTCCCCGCCTCTGTTTCCCCATATCTGATTCCCGGCCTCTGATTCTCCTCCTCTGATTCCCCGCCTCTGATTCCCTGCCTCTGATTCCCCATCTCCGATTCCGCACATCGGATTTCCTGCCTCTGATTCCCCGCCTCTGATTCCCCGCCTCTGATTCCCTGCTTCTGATTCCCAACCTCTGATTCCCCACCTCTGATTCCCCATATCTGATTCCCCGCCTCTGTTTCCCCGCCTCTGATTCCCCGCCTCTGATTCCCCAACTCTGAATCCCCGCCTCTGATTCCCCAGCTCTGATTCCCCGCCTCTGATTCCCCGCATCTGATTCCCTGCCTCTGATTCCCCGCCTCTGATTCCAGGCCTCTGATTCCCAGCATCTGATTCCGGCCTCTGATTCCCGGCCTCTGATTCCCTGCTTCTGATTCTGATTCCCTGCCTCTGATTCCCCATCTCTGATTCCGCACATCTGATTCCTTGCCTCTGATTCCCCACCTCTGATTCCCCTATCTGATTCCCCGCCTGGGTTTCCCCGCCTCTGATTCCCCGCCTCTGTTTCCCAATATCTAAGTCCCCGCCTCTGATTCCCCAAATCTGATTCCCCACCTCTGATTCCCCAGCTCTGATTCCCCGCCTCTGATTCCCCGCATCTGATTCCCTGCATCTGATTCCACGCCTCTGATTCCCTGCCTCTGATTCCCAACCTCTGATTCCCCACCTCTGATTCCCCATATCTGATTCCCCGCCTCTGTTTCCCCGCCTCGGATTCCCCGCCTCTGTTTCCCCATATCTGATTCCCGGCCTCTGATTCCCCGCCTCTGATTCCCCGCCTCTGATTCCCTGCCTCTGATTCCCCATCTCCGATTCCGCACATCTGATTCCCTTCCTCTGATTCCCCGCCTCTCATTTTCCGCCTCTGATTCCCTGCCTCTGATTCCCAACCTCGGATTCCCCACCTCTGATTCCCCATATCTGATTCCCCGCCTCTGTTTCCCCGCCTCTGATTCCCCGCCTCTGATTCCCAACTCTGATTCCCCGCCTCTGATTCCCCACCCCTGATTCCCCATATCTGATTCCCCGCCTCTGTTTCCCTGCCTCTGATTCCCCGCCCCTGTTTCCCCATTTCTGATTCCCCGCCTCTGATTCCCCAACTCTGATTCCCTTCCTCTGATTCCCCGCCTCTGATTTTCCGCCTCTGATTCCCTGCCTCTGATTCCCAACCTCGGATTCCCCACCTCTGATTCCCCATATCTGATTCCCCGCCTCTGTTTCCCCGCCTCTGATTCCCCGCCTCTGATTCCCAACTCTGATTCCCCGCCTCTGATTCCCCAGCTCTGATTCCCCGTGTTTGATTCCCTGCCTCTGATTCCCTGCCCTGATTCCCCATCTCTGTTTCACCGCCTTTGATTCGCCATCTCTGATTCCCAATATCTGATTCCCCGTCTCAGTTTCCCGGACTCTGATTCCCTGCCTCTGATTCCCAACCTCTGATTCCACACCTCTGATTCCCCATATCTGATTCCCCGCCTCTATTTCTCCATATCTGATTCCCCGCCTCTGATTCCCCAACTCTGATTCCCCGCCTCTGATTCCCCAGCTCTGATTCCCCGACTCTGATTCCCGGCATCCGATTCCCTGCCTCTGATTCCCCGCCTCTGATTCTCCATCTTTGATTCCCCGCCTCTGATTCCCCGCCTCTGATTCCCTGCCACTGATTCCCTGCCCCTGATTCCCCACCTCTGATTCCCCACATCTGATTCCCCGCCTCTGTTTCCCCGCCTCTGATTCCCCGCCTCTGATTCCCCATATCTGATTCCCTGCCTCTGATTCCCCAACTCTGATTCCCCGCCTCTGATTCCCCAGCTCTGAATCCCCGCCTCTGATTCCCCGCGTCTGATTCCCTGCCTCTGATTCCCCGCCTTGATTCCCCATCTCTGATTCACAACCTCTGATTCCCCACCTCTGATTCCCTATATTTGATTCCCCGCCTCTGTTTCCCCGCCTCTGATTCCCCGCCTCTGATTCCCCATATCTGATTCCCCGCCTCTGATTGCCCACCTCTAATTCCCAGCCTCTGATTCGCCAGCTCTGATTCCCCGCCTCTGATTCCCCGCATCTGATTCCCTGCCTCTGATTCCCCGCCTCTGATTCCCCATCTCTGATTCACCGCCTTTGATTCGCCACCTCTGATTCCCCATATCTGATTCCCCACCTCTGATTCCCGGCCTCTTATTCCCAGCATCTGATTCCCGGCCTCTGATTCCCGGCCTCTGATTCCCCGCTTCTGATTCTGATTCCCTGCCTCTTATTCCCCATCTCTGATTCCGCACATCTGATTCCCTGCCTCTGATTCCCCACCTCTGATTCCCCATATCTGATTCCCCGCCTCTGTTTCCCCGCCTCTGATTCCCCGCCTCTGTTTCCCTATATCTAATTCCCCACCTCTGATGCCCCAACTCTGATTCCCCGCCTCTGATTCCCCAGCTCTGATTCCCCGCCTCTGATTCCCTGCATCCGATTCCCCATATCTGATTCCCCGCCTCTGTTTCACCGCCTCTGATTCCCCGCCTCTGTTTCCCCATATCTGATTACCGCCTCTGATTCCCAACTATGAATCCCCTCCTCTGATTCCCCAGCTCTGATTCCCTGCCTCTGATTCCCCGCGTTCTATTCCCTGCCTCTGATTCCCCGCCTGTGATTCCCCATCACTGATTCACCACCTCTGATTCCCTACCTCTGATTCCCCATATCTAATTCCCCGCCTCTGTTTGCCCGCCTCTGATTCCCCGCCTCTGTTTCCCCATATCTGATTCCCCGCCTCTGAATCCCCAACTCTGATTACCTGCCTCAGATTCCCCAGCTCTGATTCCCCGCCTTTGATTCCCCCCGTCTGATTCCCAGCCTCTGAATCCCCGTGTCAGATTTCCTGCCTCTGATTCCCCGCCTCTGATTCCCCATCTCTGATTCCCGGACTCTGATTCCCCGCCTCTGATTCCCCATCTCTGATTCCCCGCCTGTGATTCCCCAGCTCTGATTCCCCGCCTCTAATTCCCCAGCTCTGATTCCCAGCCTCTGATTCCCCGTGTTTGATCCCCTGCCTCTGATTACCTTCCTCTGATTCCCGGCCACTGATACCCCGCTTCTGATTCTGATTCCCTGCCTCTGATTCCCCATCTCTGATTCACCACATCTAATTCCCTGCCTCTGATTCCACGCCCCTGATTCCCTGCCTCTGATTCCCAACCTCTGATTCCCCACCCCTGATTCCCCATATCTGATTCCCCCCCTCTGTTTCCCTGCCTCTGATTCCCCGCCCCTGTTTCCCCATTTCTGATTCCCCGCCTCTGATTCCCCAACTCTGATTCCCCGCCTCTGATTCCCCAGCTCTGATTCCCCACCTCTGATTCCCCGTGTTTGATTCCCTGCCTCTGATTCCCCGCCTCTGATTCCCCATCTCTGATTCACCGCCTTTGATTCGCCACCTCTGATTCCCCATATCTGATTCCCCACCTCTGTTACCCCGCCTCTGATTCCCCGCCTCTGACTCCCCATATATCATTCCCCGCCTCTGAATCCCCATCTCTGATTCCCGGACTCTGATTCCCCACCTCTGATTCCCGGCCTCTTATTCCCGGCATCTGAATCCCGGCCTCTGATTCCCGGCCTCTGATTCCCCGCTTCTGATTCTGATTCCCTGCCTCTGATTCCCCATCTCTGATTCCGCACATCTGATTCCCTGCCTCTGATTCCCCACCTCTGATTCCCCATATCTGATTCCTCGCCTCTGTTTCCCCGCCTCTGATTCCCCGCCTCTGTTTCCCCATATCTAATTCCCCACCTCAGATGCCCCAACTCTGATACCCCGCCTCTGATTCCCCAGCTCCCATTCCCCGCATCTGATTCCCCGCATCCGATTCCCCATATCTGATTCCCCGCCTCTGTTTCCCCGCCTTTGATTCCCCGCCTCTGTTTCCCCATATCTGATTCCCCGCCTCTGATTCCCAACTATGATTCCCCGCCTCTGATTCCCCAGCTCTGATTCCCCGCCTCTGATTCCCCGCGTTCTATTCCCTGCCTCTGATTCCCCGCCTGTGATTCCCCATCTCTGATTCACCACCTCTGATTCCCCACCTCTGATTCCCCATATCTAATTCCCCGCCTCTGTTTGCCCGCCTCTGATTCCCCGCCTCTGTTTCCCCATATCTGATTCCACGTGTCTGATTCCCTGCCTCTGATTCCCCGCCTCTGTTTCCCCGCCTCTGATTCCCTGCCACTGATTCCCTGCCCCTGATACCCCACCTCTGATTCCCCATATCTGATTCCCTGCCTCTGTTTCCCCGCCTCTGATTCCCCGCCTCTGATTCCCCATATCTGATTCCCCGCCTCTGATTCCCCAACTCTGATTCCCCGCCTCTGATTCCCCAGCTCTGAATCCCCGCCTCTGATTCCCCGCGTCTGTTTCCCCGCCTCTGATTCCCCGCCTCTGTTTCCCCATATCTAAGTCCCCGACTCTGATTCCCCAACTCTGATTCCCCACCTCTGATTCCCCAGCTCTGATTCCCCGCCTCTGATTCCCCGCATCTGATTCCCTGCATCTGATTCCCAGCCTCTGATTCCCTGCCTCTGATTCCCAACCTCTGATTCCCCACCTCTGATTCCCCATATCTGATTCCCCGCCTCTGTTTCCCCGCCTCTGATTCCCCGCCTCTGTTTCCCCATATCTGATTCCCGGCCTCTGATTCTCCGCCTCTGATTCCCCGCCTCTGATTCCCTGCCTCTGATTCCCCATCTCCGATTCCGCACATCGGATTCCCTGCCTCTGATTCCCCGCCTCTGATTCCCCGCCTCTGATTCCCTGCTTCTGATTCCCAACCTCTGATTCCCCACCTCTGATTCCCCATATCTGATTCCCCGCCTCTGTTTCCCCGCCTCTGATTCCCCGCCTCTGATTCCCCAACTCTGAATCCCCGCCTCTGATTCCCCAGCTCTGATTCCCCGCCTCTGATTCCCCGCATCTGATTCCCTGCCTCTGATTCCCCGCCTCTGATTCCAGGCCTCTGATTCCCAGCATCTGATTCCGGCCTCTGATTCCCGGCCTCTGATTCCCTGCTTCTGATTCTGATTCCCTGCCTCTGATTCCCCATCTCTGATTCCGCACATCTGATTCCTTGACTCTGATTCCCCACCTCTGATTCCCTGCTTCTGATTCCCCGCCTGGGTTTCCCTGCCTCTGATTCCCCGCCTCTGTTTCCCAATATCTAAGTCCCCGCCTCTGATTCCCCAAAACTGATTCCCCACCTCTGATTCCCCACCTCTGATTCCCCATATCTGATTCCCCGCCTCTGTTACCCCGCCTCGGATTCCCCGCCTCTGTTTCCCCATATCTGATTCCCTGCCTCTGATTCCCCATCTCCGATTCCGCACATCGGATTCCCTGCCTCTGATTCCCCGCCTCTGATTCCCCGCCTCTGATTCCCTGCTTCTGATTCCCAACCTCTGATTCCCCACCTCTGATTCCCCATATCTGATTCCCCGCCTCTGTTTCCCCGCCTCTGATTCCCCGCCTCTGATTCCCCAACTCTGAATCCCCGCCTCTGAATCCCCAGCTCTGATTCCCCGCCTCTGATTCCCCGCATCTGATTCCCTGCCTCTGATTCCCCGCCTCTGATTCCAGGCCTCTGATTCCCAGCATCTGAGTCCGGCCTCTGATTCCCGGCCTCTGATTCCCTGCTTCTGATTCTGATTCCCTACCTCTGATTCCCCATCTCTGATTCCGCACATCTGATTCCTTGCCTCTGATTCCCCACCTCTGATTCCCCATATCTGATTCCCCGCCTGGGTTTCCCCGCCTCTGATTCCCCGCCTCTGTTTCCCAATATCTAAGTTCCCGCCTCTGATTCCCCAAATCTGATTCCCCACCTCTGATTCCCCAGCTCTGATTCCCCGCATCTGATTCCCCGCATCTGATTCCCTGCATCTGATTCCAAGCCTCTGATTCCCTGCCTCTGATTCCCAACCTCTGATTCCCCACCTCTGATTCCCCATATCTGATTCCCCGCCTCTGTTTCCCCGCCTCGGATTCCCCGCCTCTGTTTCCCCATATCTGATTCCCGGACTCTGATTCCCCGCCTCTGATTCCCCGCCTCTGATTCCCTGCCTCTGATTCCCCATCTCCGATTCCGCACATCTGATTCCCTTCCTCTGATTCCCCGCCTCTGATTTTCCGCCTCTGATTCCCTGCCTCTGATTCCCAACCTCGGATTCCCCACCTCTGATTCCCCATATCTGATTCCCCGCCCCTGTTTCCCCGCCTCTGATTCCCCACCTCTGATTCCCAACTCTGATTCCCCGCCTCTGATTCCCCAGCTCTGATTCCCCGTGTTTGTTTCCCTGCCTCTTATTCCCTGCCCTGATTCCCCATCTCTGTTTCACCGCCTTTGATTCGCCACCTCTGATTCCCAATATCTGATTCCCCGCCTCAGTTTCCCGGACTCTGATTCCCTGCCTCTGATTCCCAACCTCTGATTCCACACCTCTGATTCCCCATATCTGATTCCCCGCCTCTATTTCCCCATATCTGATTCCCCGCCTCTGATTCCCCAACTCAGATTCCCTGCCTCTGATTCCCCAACTCTGATTCCCCAACTCTGATTCCCGGCATCCGATTCCCTGCCTCTGATTCCCCGCCTCTGATTCCCCATCTCTGATTCCCCGCCTCTGATTCCCCGTGTCTGATTCCCTGCCTTTGATTCCCCGCCTCTGATTCCCCGCCTCTGATTCCCAGCCACTGATTCCCTGCCCCTGATTCCCCACCTCTGATTCCCCACATCTGATTCCCCGCCTCTGTTTCCCCGCCTCTGATTCCCCGCCTCTGATTCCCCATATCTGATTCCCTGCCTCTGATTCCCCAACTCTGATTCCCCGCCTCTGATTCCCCAGCTCTGAATCCCCGCCTCTGATTCCCCGCGTCTGATTCCCTGCCTCTGATTCCCCGCCTTGATTCCCCATCTCTGATTCACAACCTCTGATTCCCCACCTCTGATTCCCTATATTTGATTCCCCGCCTCTGTTTCCCCGCCTCTGATTCCCCGCCTCTGATTCCCCATATCTGTTTCCCCGCCTCTGATTGCCCACCTCTAATTCCCAGCCTCTGATTCGCCAGCTCTGATTCCCCGCCTCTGATTCCCCGCATCTGATTCCCTGCCTCTGATTCCCCGCCTCTGATTCCCCATCTCTGATTCACCGCCTTTGATTCGCCACCTCTGATTCCCCATATCTGATTCCCCACCTCTGATTCCCGGCCTCTTATTCCCAGCATCTGATTCCCGGCCTCTGATTCCCGGCCTCTGATTCCCCGCTTCTGATTCTGATTCCCTGCCTCTTATTCCCCATCTCTGATTCCGCACATCTGATTCCCTGCCTCTGATTCCCCACCTCTGATTCCCCATATCTGATTCCCCGCCTCTGTTTCCCCGCCTCTGATTCCCCGCCTCTGTTTCCCTATATCTAATTCCCCACTTCTGATGCCCCAACTCTGATTCCCCGCCTCTGATTCCCCAGCTCTGATTCCCCGCCTCTGATTCCCTGCATCCGATTCCCCATATCTGATTCCCCGCCTCTGTTTCACTGCCTCTGATTCCCCGCCTCTGTTTCCACATATCTGATTCCCGCCTCTGATTCCCAACTATGAATCCCCTCCTCTGATTCCCCAGCTCTGATTCCCTGCCTCTGATTCCCCGCATTCTATTCCCTGCCTCTGATTCCCCGCATTCTATTCCCTGCCTCTGATTCCCCGCCTGTGATTCCCCATCACTGATTCACCACCTCTGATTCCCTACCTCTGATTCCCCATATCTAATTCCCCGCCTCAGATTCCCCGCGTCTGATTCCCTGCCTCTGATTCCCCGCCTCTGATTCCCTGCCTCTGATTACCCATATCTGATTCCCCGCCTCTGATTCCCCAACTCTGATTCCCCGCTTCTGATTCCCCAGCTCTGAATCCCCGCCTCTGATTCCCCGCGTCTGATTCCCTGCCTCTGATTCCCCGCCTCTGATTCCCCATCTGTGATTCACAACCTCTGATGCCCCACCTCTGATTCCCCATATCTTATTCCCTGCCTCTGTTTCCCCGCCTCTGATTCCCCACCTCTGTTTCCCCATATCTGTTTCCCCGCCTCTGATTCCCCACCTCTGTTTCCCCATATCTGATTCCCCGCCTCTGATTCCCCAACTCTAATACCCCGCCTCTGATTCCCCAGCTCTGATTCCCCGCCTCTGATTCCCCGCATCTGATTCCCTGCCTCTGATTCCCCGCCTCTGATTCCAGGCCTCTGATTCATAGCATCTGATTCCGGCCTCTGATTCCCGGCCTCTGATTCCCTGCTTCTGATTTTGATTCCCTGCCTCTGATTCCCCATCTCTGATTCCGCACATCTGATTCCCCGCCTCTGATTCCCCGCATCTGATACCCTGCATCTGATTCCAAGCCTGTGATTCCCTGCCTCTGATTCCCAACCTCTGATTCCCTACCTCTGATTCCCCATATCTGATTCCCCGCCTCTGATTCCCGGCCTCTGATTCCCCATCTCTGATTCCGCACATCTGATTGCCCACCTCTGATTCCCCACCTCTGATTCCCCATATCTGATTCCCCGCCTCTGTTTCCCCGCCTCTGATTCCCCGCCTCTGTTTCCCTATATCTAATTCCCCACCTCTGATGCCCCAACTCTGATTCCCCGCCTCTGATTCCCCAGCTCTGAATCCCCGCCTCTGATTCCCTGCATCTGATTCCCTGCCTCTGATTCCCCGCCTTGATTCCCCATCTCTGATTCACAACCTCTGATTCCCAACTATGATTCCCCGCCTCTGATTCCCCAGCTCTGATTCCCTGCCTCTGATTCCCCGCGTTCTATTCCCTGCCTCTGATTCCCCGCCTGTGATTCCCCATCACTGATTCACCACCTCTGATTCCCTACCTCTGATTCCCCATATCTAATTCCCCGCCTCTGTTTGCCCGCCTCTGATTCCCCGCCTCTGTTTCCCCATATCTGATTCCCCGCCTCTGAATCCCCAACTCTGATTCCCTGCCTCAGATTCCCCAGCTCTGATGCCCCGCCTTTGATTCCCCCCGTCTGATTCCCAGCCTCTGAATCCCCGTGTCTGATTTGCTGCCTCTGATTCCCCGCCTCTGATTCCCCATCTCTGATTCACCACCTCTGATTCCCCACCTCTGATTCCCCATCTCTGATTCCGCACATCCAATTCCCTGCCTCTGATTCCCCAACTCTGATTCCCCACCTCTGATTCCCCAGCTCTGATTCCCCGCCTCAGATTCCCCGCGTCTGATTCCCTGCCTCTGATTCCCAGCCTCTGATTCCCTGCCTCTGATTCCCCATATTTGATTCCCCGCCTCTGATTCCCCAACTCTGATTCCCCGCTTCTGATTCCCCAGCTCTGAATCCCTGCCTCTGATTCCCCGCGTCTGATTCCCTGCCTCTGATTCCCCGCCTCTGATTCCCCATCTGTGATTCACAACCTCTGATGCCCCACCTCTGATTCCCCATATCTGATTCCCCGCCTCTGTTTCCCCGCCTCTGATTCCCCGCCTCTGATTCCCCATATCTGATTCCCCGCCTCTGATTGCCCACCTCTGATTCCCCGCGTCAGATACCCTGCCTCTGATTCCCCGCCTCTGATTCCCCATCTCTGATTCACCACCTCTGATTCCCGGCCTCTGATTCCCCATATCTGATTCCCTGCCTCTGTTTCCCCGCCTCTGATTCCCTACCTCTGTTTCCCCATGTCTGATTCCCCGCCTCTGATTCCCCAACTCTAATACCCCGCCTCTGATTCCCCAGCTCTGATTCCCCGCCTCTGATTCCCCGCATCTGATTCCCTGCCTCTGATTCCCCGCCTCTGATTCCAGGCCTCTGATTCCCATCATCTGATTCCGGCCTCTGATTCCCGGCCTCTGATTCCCTGCTTCTGATTCTGATTCCCTGCCTCTGATTCCCCATCTCTGATCCCGCACATCTGATTCCCTGCCTCTGATTCCCCACCTCTGATTCCCCATATCTGATTCCCCGCCTCTGTTTCCCCGCCTCTGATTCCCCGCCTCTGTTTCCCAATATCTAAGTCCCCACCTCTGATTCCCCAAATCTGATTCCCCACCTCTGATTCCCCAGCTCTGATTCCCCGCCTCTGATTCCCCGCATCTTATTCCCTGCATCAGATTCCAAGCCTCTGATTCCCTGCCTCTGATTCCCAACCTCTGATTCCCCACCTCTGATTCCCCATATCTGATTCCCCGCCTCTGTTTCCCCGCCTCGGATTCCCCGCCTCAGTTTCCCCATATCTGATTCCCGGCCTCTGATTCCCCGCCTCTGATTCCCCACCTCTGATTCCCTGCCTCTGATTCCCCATCTCCGATTCCCTGCCTCTGATTCCCATCCTCTGATTCCCCACCTCTGATTCCCCGTGTTTGATTCCCTGCCTCTGATTCCCTGCCCTGATTCCCCATCTCTGTTTCACCGCCTTTGATTCGCCACCTCTGATTCCACATATCTGATTCCCCGCCTCTGTTTCCCCGACTCTGATTCCCTTCCTCTGATTCCCAACCTCTGATTCCACACCTCTGATTCCCCATATCTGATTCCCCGCCTCTATTTACCCATATCTGAATCCCCGCCTCTGATTCCCCAACTCTGATTCCCCGTCTCTGATTCCCCAGCTCTGATTCCCCGACTCTGATTCCCGGCGTCCGATTCCCTGCCTCTGATTCCCCGCCTCTGATTCCCCATCTCTGATTCCCCGCCTCTGATTCCCCGTGTCTGATTCCCTGCCTCTGATTCCCCGCCTCTGATTCCCCGCCTCTGATTCCCTGACACTGAATCCCTGCCCCTGATTCCCCACCTCTGATTCCCCATATCTGATTCCCCGCCTCTGATTCCCCGCCTGTGATTCCCCGTGTCTGATTCCCTGCCTCTGATTCCCCGCCTTGATTCACCATCTCTGATTCACAACCTCTGATTCCCCAGCTCTGAATCCCCGCCTCTGATTCCCCGTGTCTGATTCCCTGCCTCTGATTCCCCGCCTTGATTCACCATCTCTGATTCACAACCTCTGATTCCCCACCTCTGATTCCCTATATTTGATTCCCCGCCTCTGTTTCCCCGCCTCTGATTCCCCGCCTCTGATTCCCCATATCTGATTCCCCGCCTCTGATTGCCCACCTCTGATTCCCCGCCTCTGATTCCCCACCTCTGATTCCCGGCCTCTTATTCCTGGCATCTGAATCCCGGCCTCTGATTCCCGGCCTCTGATTCCCCGCTTCTGATTCTGATTCCCCATCTCTGATTCCGCACATCTGATTCCCTGCCTCTGATTCCCCACCTCTGATTCCCCATATCTGATTCCTCGCCTCTGTTTCCCCGCCTCTGATTCCCCGCCTCTGTTTCCCCATATCTAATTCCCCACCTCAGATGCCCCAACTCTGATACCCCGCCTCTGATTCCCCAGCTCCCATTCCCCGCCTCTGATTCCCCGCATCCGATTCCCCATATCTGATTCCCCGCATCTGTTTCCCCGCCTTTGATTCCCCGCCTCTGTTTCCCCATATCTGATTCCCCGCCTCTGATTCCCAACTATGATTCCCCGCCTCTGATTCCCCAGCTCTGATTCCCCGCCTCTGATTCCCCGCGTTCTATTCCCTGCCTCTGATTCCCCGCCTGTGATTCCCCATCTCTGATTCACCACCTCTGATTCCCCACCTCTGATTCCCCATATCTAATTCCCCGCCTCTGTTTGCCCGCCTCTGATTCCCCGCCTCTGTTTCCCCATATCTGATTCCCCGTGTCTGATTCCCTGCCTCTGATTCCCCGCCTCTGTTTCCCCGCCTCTGATTCCCTGCCACTGATTCCCTGCCCCTGATACCCCACCTCTGATTCCCCATATCTGATTCCCTGCCTCTGTTTCCCCGCCTCTGATTCCCCGCCTCTGATTCCCCATATCTGATTCCCCGCCTCTGATTCGCCAGCTCTGATTCCCCGCCTCTGATTCCCCGCATCTGATTCCCTGCCTCTGATTCCCCGCCTCTGATTCCCCATCTCTGATTCACCGCCTTTGATTCGCCACCTCTGATTCCCCATATCTGATTCCCCACCTCTGTTTCCCGGCCTCTGATTCGCCGCCTCTGATTCTCCATATCTCATTCCCCGCCTCTGAATCCCCATCTCTGATTCCCGGACTCTGATTCCCCACCTCTGATTCCCGGCCTCTTATTCCCAGCATCTGATTCCCTGCCTCTGATTCCCGGCCACTGATACCCCGCTTCTGATTCTGATTCCCTGCCTCTGATTCCCCATCTCTGATACACCACATCTAATTCCCTGCCTCTGATTCCACGCCCCTGATTCCCCACCTCTGATTCCCCATATCTGAATCCCCGCCTCTGTTTCCACGCCTCTGATTCCCTGCCTCTGATTCCCAACCTCTGATTCCCCACCCCTGATTCCCCATATCTGATTCCCCGCCTCTGTTTCCCTGCCTCTGATTCCCCGCCCCTGTTTCCCCATATCTGATTCCCCGCCTCTGATTCCCCAACTCTGATTCCCCGCCTCTGATTCCCCAGCTCTGATTCCACGCCTCTGATTCCCCGTGTTTGATTCCCTGCCTCTGATTCCCCGCCTCTGATTCCCCATCTCTGATTCACCGCCTTTGATTCGCCACCTCTGATTCCCCATATCTGATTCCCCACCTCTGTTACCCCGCCTCTGATTCCCCGCCTCTGATTCCCCATATATCATTCCCCGCCTCTGAATCCCCATCTCTGATTCCCGGACTCTGATTCCCCACCTCTGATTCCCGGCCTCTTATTCCCGGCATCTGAATCCCGGCCTCTGATTCCCGGCCTCTGATTCCCCGCTTCTGATTCTGATTCCCTGCGTCTGATTCCCCATCTCTGATTCCGCACATCTGATTCCCTGCCTCTGATTCCCCACCTCTGATTCCCCATATCTGATTCCTCGCCTCTGTTTCCCCGCCTCTGATTCCCCGCCTCTGTTTCCCCATATCTAATTCCCCACCTCAGATGCCCCAACTCTGATACCCCGCCTCTGATTCCCCAGCTCCCATTCCCCGCCTCTGATTCCCCGCATCCGATTCCCCATATCTGATTCCCCGCATCTGTTTCCCCGCCTTTGATTCCCCGCCTCTGTTTCCCCATATCTGATTCCCCGCCTCTGATTCCCCATATCTGATTCCCCGCCTCTGATTGCCCACCTCTGATTCCCCGCCTCTGATTCGCCAGCTCTGATTCCCCGCCTCTGATTCCCCGCATCTGATTCCCTGCCTCTGATTCCCCGCCTCTGATTCCCCATCTCTGATTCACCGCCTTTGATTCGCCACCTCTGATTCCCCATATCTGATTCCCCACCTCTGTTTCCCCGCCTCTGATTCCCCGCCTCTGATTCTCCATATCTCATTCCCCGCCTCTGAATCCCCATCTCTGATTCCCGGACTCTGATTCCCCTCCTCTGATTCCCGGCCTCTTATTCCCGGCCTCTGATTCCCCGCTTCTGATTCCCTGCCTTGATTCCCCATCTCTGATGCCCCAACTCTGATTCCCCGCCTCTGATTCCCCAGCTCTGATTCCCCGCCTCTGATTCCCTGCATCCGATTCCCCATATCTGATTCCCCGCCTCTGTTTCCTCGCCTCTGATTCCCCGCCTCTGTTTCCCCATATCTGATTCCCGCCTCTGATTCCCAACTATGATTCCCCGCCTCTGATTCCCCAGCTCTGATTCCCTGCCTCTGATTCCCCGCGTTCTATTCCCTGCCTCTGATTCCCCGCCTGTGATTCCCCATCACTGATTCACCACCTCTGATTCCCTACCTCTGATTCCCCATATCTAATTCCCCGCCTCTGTTTGCCCGCCTCTGATTCCCCGCCTCTGTTTCCCATATCTGATTCCCCGCCTCTGAATCCCCAACTCTGATTCCCTGCCTCAGATTCCCCAGCTCTGATGCCCCGCCTTTGATTCCCCCCGTCTGATTCCCAGCCTCTGAATCCCCGTGTCTGATTTGCTGCCTCTGATTCCCCGCCTCTGATTCCCCATCTCTGATTCACCACCTCTGATTCCCCACCTCTGATTCCCCATCTCTGATTCCGCACATCCAATTCCCTGCCTCTGATTCCCCAACTCTGATTCCCCACCTCTGATTCCCCAGCTCTGATTCCCCGCCTCAGATTCCCCGCGTCTGATTCCCTGCCTCTGATTCCCAGCCTCTGATTCCCTGCCTCTGATTCCCCATATTTGATTCCCCGCCTCTGATTCCCCAACTCTGATTCCCCGCTTCTGATTCCCCAGCTCTGAATCCCTGCCTCTGATTCCCCGCGTCTGATTCCCTGCCTCTGATTCCCCGCCTCTGATTCCCCATCTGTGATTCACAACCTCTGATGCCCCACCTCTGATTCCCCATATCTGATTCCCCGCCTCTGTTTCCCCGCCTCTGATTCCCCGCCTCTGATTCCCCATATCTGATTCCCCGCCTCTGATTGCCCACCTATGATTCCCCGCGTCAGATACCCTGCCTCTGATTCCCCGCCTCTGATTCCCCATCTCTGATTCACCACCTCTGATTCCCGGCCTCTGATTCCCCATATCTGATTCCCTGCCTCTGTTTCCCCGCCTCTGATTCCCTACCTCTGTTTCCCCATGTCTGATTCCCCGCCTCTGATTCCCCAACTCTAATACCCCGCCTCTGATTCCCCAGCTCTGATTCCCCGCCTCTGATTCCCCGCATCTGATTCCCTGCCTCTGATTCCCCGCCTCTGATTCCAGGCCTCTGATTCCCATCATCTGATTCCGGCCTCTGATTCCCGGCCTCTGATTCCCTGCTTCTGATTCTGATTCCCTGCCTCTGATTCCCCATCTCTGATTCCGCACATCTGATTCCCTGCCTCTGATTCCCCACCTCTGATTCCCCATATCTGATTCCCCGCCTCTGTTTCCCCGCCTCTGATTCCCCGCCTCTGTTTCCCAATATCTAAGTCCCCACCTCTGATTCCCCAAATCTGATTCCCCACCTCTGATTCCCCAGCTCTGATTCCCCGCCTCTGATTCCCCGCATCTTATTCCCTGCATCTGATTCCAAGCCTCTGATTCCCTGCCTCTGATTCCCAACCTCTGATTCCCCACCTCTGATTCCCCATATCTGATTCCCCGCCTCTGTTTCCCCGCCTCGGATTCCCCGCCTCAGTTTCCCCATATCTGATTCCCGGCCTCTGATTCCCCGCCTCTGATTCCCCACCTCTGATTCCCTGCCTCTGATTCCCCATCTCCGATTCCCTGCCTCTGATTCCCATCCTCTGATTCCCCACCTCTGATTCCCCGTGTTTGATTCCCTGCCTCTGATTCCCTGCCCTGATTCCCCATCTCTGTTTCACCGCCTTTGATTCGCCACCTCTGATTCCACATATCTGATTCCCCGCCTCTGTTTCCCCGACTCTGATTCCCTTCCTCTGATTCCCAACCTCTGATTCCACACCTCTGATTCCCCATATCTGATTCCCCGCCTCTATTTCCCCATATCTGAATCCCCGCCTCTGATTCCCCAATTCTGATTCCCCGTCTCTGATTCCCCAGCTCTGATTCCCCGACTCTGATTCCCGGCGTCCGATTCCCTGCCTCTGATTCCCCGCCTCTGATTCCCCATCTCTGATTCCCCGCCTCTGATTCCCCGTGTCTGATTCCCTGCCTCTGATTCCCCGCCTCTGATTCCCCGCCTCTGATTCCCTGACACTGAATCCCTGCCCCTGATTCCCCACCTCTGATTCCCCATATCTGATTCCCCTCCTCTGATTCCCCGCCTGTGATTCCCCGTGTCTGATTCCCTGCCTCTGATTCCCCGCCTTGATTCACCATCTCTGATTCACAACCTCTGATTCCCCAGCTCTGAATCCCCGCCTCTGATTCCCCGTGTCTGATTCCCTGCCTCTGATTCCCCGCCTTGATTCACCATCTCTGATTCACAACCTCTGATTCCCCACCTCTGATTCCCTATATTTGATTCCCCGCCTCTGTTTCCCCGCCTCTGATTCCCCGCCTCTGATTCCCCATATCTGATTCCCCGCCTCTGATTGCCCACCTCTGATTCCCCGCCTCTGATTCCCCACCTCTGATTACCGGCCTCTTATTCCCGGCATCTGAATCCCGGCCTCTGATTCCCGGCCTCTGATTCCCGCTTCTGATTCTGATTCCCTGCCTCTGATTCCCCATCTCTGATTCCGCACATCTGATTCCCTGCCTCTGATTCCCCACCTCTGATTCCCCATATCTGATTCCTCGCCTCTGTTTCCCCGCCTCTGATTCCCCGCCTCTGTTTCCCCATATCTAATTCCCCACCTCAGATGCCCCAACTCTGATACCCCGCCTCTGATTCCCCAGCTCCCATTCCCCGCCTCTGATTCCCCGCATCCGATTCCCCATATCTGATTCCCCGCATCTGTTTCCCCGCCTTTGATTCCCCGCCTCTGTTTCCCCATATCTGATTCCCCGCCTCTGATTCCCAACTATGATTCCCCGCCTCTGATTCCCCAGCTCTGATTCCCCGCCTCTGATTCCCCGCGTTCTATTCCCTGCCTCTGATTCCCCGCCTGTGATTCCCCATCTCTGATTCACCACCTCTGATTCCCCACCTCTGATTCCCCATATCTAATTCCCCGCCTCTGTTTGCCCGCCTCTGATTCCCCGCCTCTGTTTCCCCATATCTGATTCCCCGTGTCTGATTCCCTGCCTCTGATTCCCCGCCTCTGTTTCCCCGCCTCTGATTCCCTGCCACTGATTCCCTGCCCCTGATACCCCACCTCTGATTCCCCATATCTGATTCCCTGCCTCTGTTTCCCCGCCTCTGATTCCCCGCCTCTGATTCCCCATATCTGATTCCCCGCCTCTGATTCGCCAGCTCTGATTCCCCGCCTCTGATTCCCCGCATCTGATTCCCTGCCTCTGATTCCCCGTCTCTGATTCCCCATCTCTGATTCACCGCCTTTGATTCGCCACCTCTGATTCCCCATATCTGATTCCCCACCTCTGTTTCCCGGCCTCTGATTCGCCGCCTCTGATTCTCCATATCTCATTCCCCGCCTCTGAATCCCCATCTCTGATTCCCGGACTCTGATTCCCCACCTCTGATTCCCGGCCTCTTATTCCCAGCATCTGATTCCCTGCCTCTGATTCCCGGCCACTGATACCCCGCTTCTGATTCTGATTCCCTGCCTCTGATTCCCCATCTCTGATTCACCACATCTAATTCCCTGCCTCTGATTCCACGCCCCTGATTCCCCACCTCTGATTCCCCATATCTGAATCCCCGCCTCTGTTTCCACGCCTCTGATTCCCTGCCTCTGATTCCCAACCTCTGATTCCCCACCCCTGATTCCCCATATCTGATTCCCCGCCTCTGTTTCCCTGCCTCTGATTCCCCGCCCCTGTTTCCCCATATCTGATTCCCCGCCTCTGATTCCCCAACTCTGATTCCCCGCCTCTGATTCCCCAGCTCTGATTCCACGCCTCTGATTCCCCGTGTTTGATTCCCTGCCTCTGATTCCCCGCCTCTGATTCCCCATCTCTGATTCACCGCCTTTGATTCGCCACCTCTGATTCCCCATATCTGATTCCCCACCTCTGTTACCCCGCCTCTGATTCCCCGCCTCTGATTCCCCATATATCATTCCCCGCCTCTGAATCCCCATCTCTGATTCCCGGACTCTGATTCCCCACCTCTGATTCCCGGCCTCTTATTCCCGGCATCTGAATCCCGGCCTCTGATTCCCGGCCTCTGATTCCCCGCTTCTGATTCTGATTCCCTGCGTCTGATTCCCCATCTCTGATTCCGCACATCTGATTCCCTGCCTCTGATTCCCCACCTCTGATTCCCCATATCTGATTCCTCGCCTCTGTTTCCCCGCCTCTGATTCCCCGCCTCTGTTTCCCCATATCTAATTCCCCACCTCAGATGCCCCAACACTGATACCCCGCCTCTGATTCCCCAGCTCCCATTCCCCGCCTCTGATTCCCCGCATCCGATTCCCCATATCTGATTCCCCGCATCTGTTTCCCCGCCTTTGATTCCCCGCCTCTGTTTCCCCATATCTGATTCCCCGCCTCTGATTCCCAACTATGATTCCCCGCCTCTGATTCCCCAGCTCTGATTCCCTGCCTCTGATTCCCCGCGTTCTATTCCCTGCCTCTGATTCCCCGCCTGTGATTCCCCATCTCTGATTCACCACCTCTGATTCCCCACCTCTGATTCCCCATATCTAATTCCCCGCCTCTGTTTGCCCGCCTCTGATTCCCCGCCTCTGTTTCCCCATATCTGATTCCCCGTGTCTGATTCCCTGCCTCTGATTCCCCGCCTCTGTTTCCCCGCCTCTGATTCCCTGCCACTGATTCCCTGCCCCTGATACCCCACCTCTGATTCCCCATATCTGATTCCCTGCCTCTGTTTCCCCGCCTCTGATTCCCCGCCTCTGATTCCCCATATCTGATTCCCCGCCTCTGATTCCCCAACTCTGATTCCCCGCCTCTGATTCCCCAGCTCTGATTCCCCGCCTCTGATTCCCCGCATCTGATTCCCTGCCTCTGATTCCCCGCCTCTGATTCCAGGCCTCTGATTCCCATCATCTGATTCCGGCCTCTGATTCCCGGCCTCTGATTCCCTGCTTCTGATTCTGATTCCCTGCCTCTGATTCCCCATCTCTGATTCCGCACATCTGATTCCCTGCCTCTGATTCCCAACCTCTGATTCCCCATATCTGATTCCCCGCCTCTGTTTCCCCGCCTCTGATTCCCCGCCTCTGTTTCCCAATATCCAAGTCCCCACCTCTGATTCCCCAAATCTGATTCCCCACCTCTGATTCCCCAGCTCTGATTACCCGCCTCTGATTCCCCGCATCTTATTCCCTGCATCTGATTCCAAGCCTCTGATTCCCTGCCTCTGATTCCCAACCTCTGATTCCCCACCTCTGATTCCCCATATCTGATTCCCCGCCTCTGTTTCCCCGCCTCGGATTCCCCGCCTCAGTTTCCCCATATCTGATTCCCGGCCTCTGATTCCCCGCCTCTGATTCCCCACCTCTGATTCCCTGCCTCTGATTCCCCATCTCCGATTCCCTGCCTCTGATTCCCATCCTCTGATTCCCCACCTCTGATTCCCCGTGTTTGATTCCCTGCCTCTGATTCCCTGCCCTGATTCCCCATCTCTGTTTCACCGCCTTTGATTCGCCACCTCTGATTCCACATATCTGATTCCCCGCCTCTGTTTCCCCGACTCTGATTCCCTTCCTCTGATTCCCAACCTCTGATTCCACACCTCTGATTCCCCATATCTGATTCCCCGCCTCTATTTCCCCATATCTGAATCCCCGCCTCTGATTCCCCAACTCTGATTCCCCGTCTCTGATTCCCCAGCTCTGATTCCCCGACTCAGATTCCCGGCGTCCGATTCCCTGCCTCTGATTCCCCGCCTCTGATTCCCCATCTCTGATTCCCCGCCTCTGATTCCCCGTGTCTGATTCCCTGCCTCTGATTCCCCGCCTCTGATTCCCCGCCTCTGATTCCCTGACACTGAATCCCTGCCCCTGATTCCCCACCTCTGATTCCCCATATCTGATTCCCCGCCTCTGTTTCCCCGCCTCTGATTCCCCGCCTCTGATTCCCCATATCTGATTCCCTGCCTCTGATTCCCCAACTCTGATTCCCCGCCTCTGATTCCCCAGCTCTGAATCCCCGCCTCTGATTCCCCGTGTCTGATTCCCTGCCTCTGATTCCCCGCCTTGATTCACCATCTCTGATTCACAACCTCTGATTCCCCACCTCTGATTCCCTATATTTGATTCCCCGCCTCTGTTTCCCCGCCTCTGATTCCCCGCCTCTGATTCCCCATATCTGATTCCCCGCCTCTGATTGCCCACCTCTGATTCCCCGCCTCTGATTCGCCAGCTCTGATTCCCCGCCTCTGATTCCCCGCATCTGATTCCCTGCCTCTGATTCCCCGCCTCTGATTCCCCATCTCTGATTCACCGCCTTTGATTCGCCACCTCTGATTCCCCATATCTGATTCCCCACCTCTGTTTCCCGGCCTCTGATTCGCCGCCTCTGATTCTCCATATCTCATTCCCCGCCTCTGAATCCCCATCTCTGATTCCCGGACTCTGATTCCCCACCTCTGATTCCCGGCCTCTTATTCCCAGCATCTGATTCCCTGCCTCTGATTCCCGGCCACTGATACCCCGCTTCTGATTCTGATTCCCTGCCTCTGATTCCCCATCTCTGATTCACCACATCTAATTCCCTGCCTCTGATTCCACGCCCCTGATTCCCCACCTCTGATTCCCCATATCTGAATCCCCGCCTCTGTTTCCACGCCTCTGATTCCCTGCCTCTGATTCCCAACCTCTGATTCCCCACCCCTGATTCCCCATATCTGATTCCCCGCCTCTGTTTCCCTGCCTCTGATTCCCAGCCCCTGTTTCCCCATATCTGATTCCCCGCCTCTGATTCCCCAACTCTGATTCCCCGCCTCTGATTCCCCAGCTCTGATTCCCCGCCTCTGATTCCCCGTGTTTGATTCCCTGCCTCTGATTCCACGCCTCTGATTCCCCATCTCTGATTCACCGCCTTTGATTCGCCACCTCTGATTCCCCATATCTGATTCCCCACCTCTGTTACCCCGCCTCTGATTCCCCGCCTCTGATTCCCCATATATCATTCCCCGCCTCTGAATCCCCATCTCTGATTCCCGGACTCTGATTCCCCACCTCTGATTCCCGGCCTCTTATTCCCGGCATCTGAATCCCGGCCTCTGATTCCCGGCCTCTGATTCCCCGCTTCTGATTCTGATTCCCTGCCTCTGATTCCCCATCTCTGATTCCGCACATCTGATTCCCTGCCTCTGATTCCCCACCTCTGATTCCCCATATCTGATTCCTCGCCTCTGTTTCCCCGCCTCTGATTCCCCGCCTCTGTTTCCCCATATCTAATTCCCCACCTCAGATGCCCCAACTCTGATACCCCGCCTCTGATTCCCCAGCTCCCATTCCCCGCCTCTGATTCCCCGCATCCGATTCCCCATATCTGATTCCCCGCATCTGTTTCCCCGCCTTTGATTCCCCGCCTCTGTTTCCCCATATCTGATTCCCCGCCTCTGATTCCCAACTATGATTCCCCGCCTCTGATTCCCCAGCTCTGATTCCCCGCCTCTGATTCCCCGCGTTCTATTCCCTGCCTCTGATTCCCCGCCTGTGATTCCCCATCTCTGATTCACCACCTCTGATTCCCCACCTCTGATTCCCCATATCTAATTCCCCGCCTCTGTTTGCCCGCCTCTGATTCCCCGCCTCTGTTTCCCAATATCTGATTCCCCGTGTCTGATTCCCTGCCTCTGATTCCCCGCCTCTGTTTCCCCGCCTCTGATTCCCTGCCACTGATTCCCTGCCCCTGATAACCCACCTCTGATTCCCCATATCTGATTCCCTGCCTCTGTTTCCCCGCCTCTGATTCCCCGCCTCTGATTCCCCATATCTGATTCCCCGCCTCTGATTCCCCAACTCTGATTCCCCGCCTCTGATTCCCCAGCTCTGAATCCCCGCCTCTGATTCCCCGCGTCTGTTTCCCCGCCTCTGATTCCCCGCCTCTGTTTCCCCATATCTAAGTCCCCGACTCTGATTCCCCAACTCTGATTCCCCACCTCTGATTCCCCAGCTCTGATTCCCCGCCTCTGATTCCCCGCATCTGATTCCCTGCATCTGATTCCCAGCCTCTGATTCCCTGCCTCTGATTCCCAACCTCTGATTCCCCACCTCTGATTCACCATATCTGATTCCCCGCCTCTGTTTCCCCGCCTCTGATTCCCCGCCTCTGTTTCCCCATATCTGATTCCCGGCCTCTGATTCTCCGCCTCTGATTCCCCGCCTCTGATTCCCTGCCTCTGATTCCCCATCTCCGATTCCGCACATCGGATTTCCTGCCTCTGATTCCCCGCCTCTGATTCCCCGCCTCTGTTTCCCTGCTTCTGATTCCCAACCTCTGATTCCCCACCTCTGATTCCCCATATCTGATTCCCCACCTCTGTTTCCCCGCCTCTGATTCCCCGCCTCTGATTCCCCAACTCTGTATCCCCGCCTCTGATTCCCCAGCTCTGATTCCCCGCCTCTGATTCCCCGCATCTGATTCCCTGCCTCTGATTCCCCGCCTCTGATTCCAGGCCTCTGACTCCCAGCATCTGATTCCGGCCTCTGATTCCCGGCCTCTGATTCCCTGCTTCTGATTCTGATTCCCTGCCTCTGATTCCCCATCTCTGATTCCGCACATCTGATTCCTTGCCTCTGATTCCCCACCTCTGATTCCCCATATCTGATTCCCCGCCTGGGTTTCCCCGCCTCTGATTCCCCGCCTCTGTTTCCCAATATCTAAGTCCCCGCCTCTGATTCCCCAAATCTGATTCCCCACCTCTGATTCCCCAGCTCTGATTCCCCGCCTCTGATTCCCCGCATCTGATTCCCTGCATCTGATTCCAAGCCTCTGATTCCCTGCCTCTGATTCCCAACCTCTGATTCCCCACCTCTGATTCCCCATATCTGATTCCCCGCCTCTGTTTCCCCGCCTCGGATTCCCCGCCTCTGTTTCCCCATATCTGATTCCCGGCCTCTGATTCCCCGCCTCTGATTCCCCGCCTCTGATTCCCTGCCTCTGATTCCCCATCTCCGATTCCGCACATCTGATTCCCTTCCTCTGATTCCCCGCCTCTGATTTTCCGCCTCTGATTCCCTGCCTCTGATTCCCAACCTCGGATTCCCCACCTCTGATTCCCCATATCTGATTCCCCGCCTCTGTTTCCCCGCCTCTGATTCCCCGCCTCTGATTCCCAACTCTGATTCCCCGCCTCTGATTCCCCAGCTCTGATTCCCCGTGTTTGATTCCCTTCCTCTGATTCCCTGCCCTGATTCCCCATCTCTGTTTCACCGCCTTTGATTCACCATCTCTGATTCCCAATATCTGATTCCCCGTCTCAGTTTCCCGGACTCTGATTCCCTGCCTCTGATTCCCAACCTCTGATTCCACACCTCTGATTCCCCATATCTGATTCCCCGCCTCTATTTCTCCATATCTGATTCCCCGCCTCTGATTCCCCAACTCTGATTCCCCGCCTCTGATTCCCCAGCTCTGATTCCCCGACTCTGATTCCCGGCATCCGATTCCCTGCCTCTGATTCCCCGCCTCTGATTCCCCATCTTTGATTCCCCGCCTCTGATTCCCCGCCTCTGATTCCCTGCCACTGATTCCCTGCCCCTGATTCCCCACCTCTGATTCCCCACATCTGATTCCCCGCCTCTGTTTCCCCGCCTCTGATTCCCCGCCTCTGATTCCCCATATCTGATTCCCTGCCTCTGATTCCCCAACTCTGATTCCCCGCCTCTGATTCCCCAGCTCTGAATCCCCGCCTCTGATTCCCCGCGTCTGATTCCCTGCCTCTGATTCCCCGCCTTGATTCCCCATCTCTGATTCACAACCTCTGATTCCCCACCTCTGATTCCCTATATTTGATTCCCCGCCTCTGTTTCCCCGCCTCTGATTCCCCGCCTCTGATTCCCCATATCTGATTCCCCGCCTCTGATTGCCCACCTCTAATTCCCAGCCTCTGATTCGCCAGCTCTGATTCCCCGCCTCTGATTCCCCGCATCTGATTCCCTGCCTCTGATTCCCCGCCTCTGATTCCCCATCTCTGATTCACCGCCTTTGATTCGCCACCTCTGATTCCCCATATCTGATTCCCCACCTCTGATTCCCGGCCTCTTATTCCCAGCATCTGATTCCCGGCCTCTGATTCCCGGCCTCTGATTCCCCGCTTCTGATTCTGATTCCCTGCCTCTTATTCCCCATCTCTGATTCCGCACATCTGATTCCCTGCCTCTGATTCCCCACCTCTGATTCCCCATATCTGATTCTCCGCCTCTGTTTCCCCGCCTCTGATTCCCCACCTCTGTTTCCCTATATCTAATTCCCCACCTCTGATGCCCCAACTCTGATTCCCCGCATCTGATTCCCCAGCTCTGATTCCCCGCCTCTGATTCCCCGCCTCTGTTTCCCCATATCTAATTCCCCACCTCAGATGCCCCAACTCTGATACCCCGCCTCTGATTCCCCAGCTCCCATTCCCCGCCTCTGATTCCCCGCATCCGATTCCCCATATCTGATTCCCCGCATCTGTTTCCCCGCCTTTGATTCCCCGCCTCTGTTTCCCCATATCTGATTCCCCGCCTCTGATTCCCAACTATGATTCCCCGCCTCTGATTCCCCAGCTCTGATTCCCCGCCTCTGATTCCCCGCGTTCTATTCCCTGCCTCTGATTCCCCGCCTGTGATTCCCCATCTCTGATTCACCACCTCTGATTCCCCACCTCTGATTCCCCATATCTAATTCCCCGCCTCTGTTTGCCCGCCTCTGATTCCCCGCCTCTGTTTCCCCATATCTGATTCCCCGTGTCTGATTCCCTGCCTCTGATTCCCCGCCTCTGTTTCCCCGCCTCTGATTCCCTGCCACTGATTCCCTGCCCCTGATACCCCACCTCTGATTCCCCATATCTGATTCCCTGCCTCTGTTTCCCCGCCTCTGATTCCCCGCCTCTGATTCCCCATATCTGATTCCCCGCCTCTGATTCGCCAGCTCTGATTCCCCGCCTCTGATTCCCCGCATCTGATTCCCTGCCTCTGATTCCCCGTCTCTGATTCCCCATCTCTGATTCACCGCCTTTGATTCGCCACCTCTGATTCCCCATATCTGATTCCCCACCTCTGTTTCCCGGCCTCTGATTCGCCGCCTCTGATTCTCCATATCTCATTCCCCGCCTCTGAATCCCCATCTCTGATTCCCGGACTCTGATTCCCCACCTCTGATTCCCGGCCTCTTATTCCCAGCATCTGATTCCCTGCCTCTGATTCCCGGCCACTGATACCCCGCTTCTGATTCTGATTCCCTGCCTCTGATTCCCCATCTCTGATTCACCACATCTAATTCCCTGCCTCTGATTCCACGCCCCTGATTCCCCACCTCTGATTCCCCATATCTGAATCCCCGCCTCTGTTTCCACGCCTCTGATTCCCTGCCTCTGATTCCCAACCTCTGATTCCCCACCCCTGATTCCCCATATCTGATTCCCCGCCTCTGTTTCCCTGCCTCTGATTCCCCGCCCCTGTTTCCCCATATCTGATTCCCCGCCTCTGATTCCCCAACTCTGATTCCCCGCCTCTGATTCCCCAGCTCTGATTCCACGCCTCTGATTCCCCGTGTTTGATTCCCTGCCTCTGATTCCCCGCCTCTGATTCCCCATCTCTGATTCACCGCCTTTGATTCGCCACCTCTGATTCCCCATATCTGATTCCCCACCTCTGTTACCCCGCCTCTGATTCCCCGCCTCTGATTCCCCATATATCATTCCCCGCCTCTGAATCCCCATCTCTGATTCCCGGACTCTGATTCCCCACCTCTGATTCCCAGCCTCTTATTCCCGGCATCTGAATCCCGGCCTCTGATTCCCGGCCTCTGATTCCCCGCTTCTGATTCTGATTCCCTGCGTCTGATTCCCCATCTCTGATTCCGCACATCTGATTCCCTGCCTCTGATTCCCCACCTCTGATTCCCCATATCTGATTCCTCGCCTCTGTTTCCCCGCCTCTGATTCCCCGCCTCTGTTTCCCCATATCTAATTCCCCACCTCAGATGCCCCAACACTGATACCCCGCCTCTGATTCCCCAGCTCCCATTCCCCGCCTCTGATTCCCCGCATCCGATTCCCCATATCTGATTCCCCGCATCTGTTTCCCCGCCTTTGATTCCCCGCCTCTGTTTCCCCATATCTGATTCCCCGCCTCTGATTCCCAACTATGATTCCCCGCCTCTGATTCCCCAGCTCTGATTCCCCGCCTCTGATTCCCCGCGTTCTATTCCCTGCCTCTGATTCCCCGCCTGTGATTCCCCATCTCTGATTCACCACCTCTGATTCCCCACCTCTGATTCCCCATATCTAATTCCCCGCCTCTGTTTGCCCGCCTCTGATTCCCCGCCTCTGTTTCCCCATATCTGATTCCCCGTGTCTGATTCCCTGCCTCTGATTCCCCGCCTCTGTTTCCCCGCCTCTGATTCCCTGCCACTGATTCCCTGCCCCTGATACCCCACCTCTGATTCCCCATATCTGATTCCCTGCCTCTGTTTCCCCGCCTCTGATTCCCCGCCTCTGATTCCCCATATCTGATTCCCCGCCTCTGATTCCCCAACTCTGATTCCCCGCCTCTGATTCCCCAGCTCTGATTCCCCGCCTCTGATTCCCCGCATCTGATTCCCTGCCTCTGATTCCCCGCCTCTGATTCCAGGCCTCTGATTCCCATCATCTGATTCCGGCCTCTGATTCCCGGCCTCTGATTCCCTGCTTCTGATTCTGATTCCCTGCCTCTGATTCCCCATCTCTGATTCCGCACATCTGATTCCCTGCCTCTGATTCCCAACCTCTGATTCCCCATATCTGATTCCCCGCCTCTGTTTCCCCGCCTCTGATTCCCCGCCTCTGTTTCCCAATATCCAAGTCCCCACCTCTGATTCCCCAAATCTGATTCCCCACCTCTGATTCCCCAGCTCTGATTACCCGCCTCTGATTCCCCGCATCTTATTCCCTGCATCTGATTCCAAGCCTCTGATTCCCTGCCTCTGATTCCCAACCTCTGATTCCCCACCTCTGATTCCCCATATCTGATTCCCCGCCTCTGTTTCCCCGCCTCGGATTCCCCGCCTCAGTTTCCCCATATCTGATTCCCGGCCTCTGATTCCCCGCCTCTGATTCCCCACCTCTGATTCCCTGCCTCTGATTCCCCATCTCCGATTCCCTGCCTCTGATTCCCATCCTCTGATTCCCCACCTCTGATTCCCCGTGTTTGATTCCCTGCCTCTGATTCCCTGCCCTGATTCCCCATCTCTGTTTCACCGCCTTTGATTCGCCACCTCTGATTCCACATATCTGATTCCCCGCCTCTGTTTCCCCGACTCTGATTCCCTTCCTCTGATTCCCAACCTCTGATTCCACACCTCTGATTCCCCATATCTGATTCCCCGCCTCTATTTCCCCATATCTGAATCCCCGCCTCTGATTCCCCAACTCTGATTCCCCGTCTCTGATTCCCCAGCTCTGATTCCCCGACTCAGATTCCCGGCGTCCGATTCCCTGCCTCTGATTCCCCGCCTCTGATTCCCCATCTCTGATTCCCCGCCTCTGATTCCCCGTGTCTGATTCCCTGCCTCTGATTCCCCGCCTCTGATTCCCCGCCTCTGATTCCCTGACACTGAATCCCTGCCCCTGATTCCCCACCTCTGATTCCCCATATCTGATTCCCCGCCTCTGTTTCCCCGCCTCTGATTCCCCGCCTCTGATTCCCCATATCTGATTCCCTGCCTCTGATTCCCCAACTCTGATTCCCCGCCTCTGATTCCCCAGCTCTGAATCCCCGCCTCTGATTCCCCGTGTCTGATTCCCTGCCTCTGATTCCCCGCCTTGATTCACCATCTCTGATTCACAACCTCTGATTCCCCACCTCTGATTCCCTATATTTGATTCCCCGCCTCTGTTTCCCCGCCTCTGATTCCCCGCCTCTGATTCCCCATATCTGATTCCCCGCCTCTGATTGCCCACCTCTGATTCCCCGCCTCTGATTCGCCAGCTCTGATTCCCCGCCTCTGATTCCCTGCATCTGATTCCCTGCCTCTGATTCCCCGCCTCTGATTCCCCATCTCTGATTCACCGCCTTTGATTCGCCACCTCTGATTCCCCATATCTGATTCCCCACCTCTGTTTCCCGGCCTCTGATTCGCCGCCTCTGATTCTCCATATCTCATTCCCCGCCTCTGAATCCCCATCTCTGATTCCCGGACTCTGATTCCCCACCTCTGATTCCCGGCCTCTTATTCCCAGCATCTGATTCCCTGCCTCTGATTCCCGGCCACTGATACCCCGCTTCTGATTCTGATTCCCTGCCTCTGATTCCCCATCTCTGATTCACCACATCTAATTCCCTGCCTCTGATTCCACGCCCCTGATTCCCCACCTCTGATTCCCCATATCTGAATCCCCGCCTCTGTTTCCACGCCTCTGATTCCCTGCCTCTGATTCCCAACCTCTGATTCCCCACCCCTGATTCCCCATATCTGATTCCCCGCCTCTGTTTCCCTGCCTCTGATTCCCCGCCCCTGTTTCCCCATATCTGATTCCCCGCCTCTGATTCCCCAACTCTGATTCCCCGCCTCTGATTCCCCAGCTCTGATTCCCCGCCTCTGATTCCCCGTGTTTGATTCCCTGCCTCTGATTCCCCGCCTCTGATTCCCCATCTCTGATTCACCGCCTTTGATTCGCCACCTCTGATTCCCCATATCTGATTCCCCACCTCTGTTACCCCGACTCTGATTCCCCGCCTCTGATTCCCCATATATCATTCCCCGCCTCTGAATCCCCATCTCTGATTCCCGGACTCTGATTCCCCACCTCTGATTCCCGGCCTCTTATTCCCGGCATCTGAATCCCGGCCTCTGATTCCCGGCCTCTGATTCCCCGCTTCTGATTCTGATTCCCTGCCTCTGATTCCCCATCTCTGATTCCGCACATCTGATTCCCTGCCTCTGATTCCCCACCTCTGATTCCCCATATCTGATTCCTCGCCTCTGTTTCCCCGCCTCTGATTCCCCGCCTCTGTTTCCCCATATCTAATTCCCCACCTCAGATGCCCCAACTCTGATACCCCGCCTCTGATTCCCCAGCTCCCATTCCCCGCCTCTGATTCCCCGCATCCGATTCCCCATATCTGATTCCCCGCATCTGTTTCCCCGCCTTTGATTCCCCGCCTCTGTTTCCCCATATCTGATTCCCCGCCTCTGATTCCCAACTATGATTCCCCGCCTCTGATTCCCCAGCTCTGATTCCCCGCCTCTGATTCCCCGCGTTCTATTCCCTGCCTCTGATTCCCCGCCTGTGATTCCCCATCTCTGATTCACCACCTCTGATTCCCCACCTCTGATTCCCCATATCTAATTCCCCGCCTCTGTTTGCCCGCCTCTGATTCCCCGCCTCTGTTTCCCCATATCTGATTCCCCGTGTCTGATTCCCTGCCTCTGATTCCCCGCCTCTGTTTCCCCGCCTCTGATTCCCTGCCACTGATTCCCTGCCCCTGATAACCCACCTCTGATTCCCCATATCTGATTCCCTGCCTCTGTTTCCCCGCCTCTGATTCCCCGCCTCTGATTCCCCATATCTGATTCCCCGCCTCTGATTCCCCAACTCTGATTCCGCGCCTCTGATTCCCCAGCTCTGAATCCCCGCCTCTGATTCCCCGCGTCTGTTTCCCCGCCTCTGATTCCCCGCCTCTGTTTCCCCATATCTAAGTCCCCGACTCTGATTCCCCAACTCTGATTCCCCACCTCTGATTCCCCAGCTCTGATTCCCCGCCTCTGATTCCCCGCATCTGATTCCCTGCATCTGATTCCCAGCCTCTGATTCCCTGCCTCTGATTCCCAACCTCTGATTCCCCACCTCTGATTCACCATATCTGATTCCCCGCCTCTGTTTCCCCGCCTCTGATTCCCCGCCTCTGTTTCCCCATATCTGATTCCCGGCCTCTGATTCTCCGCCTCTGATTCCCCGCCTCTGATTCCCTGCCTCTGATTCCCCATCTCCGATTCCGCACATCGGATTACCTGCCTCTGATTCCCCGCCTCTGATTCCCCGCCTCTGTTTCCCTGCTTCTGATTCCCAACCTCTGATTCCCCACCTCTGATTCCCCATATCTGATTCCCCACCTCTGTTTCCCCGCCTCTGATTCCCCGCCTCTGATTCCCCAACTCTGTATCCCCGCCTCTGATTCCCCAGCTCTGATTCCCCGCCTCTGATTCCCCGCATCTGATTCCCTGCCTCTGATTCCCCGCCTCTGATTCCAGGCCTCTGACTCCCAGCATCTGATTCCGGCCTCTGATTCCCGGCCTCTGATTCCCTGCTTCTGATTCTGATTCCCTGCCTCTGATTCCCCATCTCTGATTCCGCACATCTGATTCCTTGCCTCTGATTCCCCACCTCTGATTCCCCATATCTGATTCCCCGCCTGGGTTTCCCCACCTCTGATTCCCCGCCTCTGTTTCCCAATATCTAAGTCCCCGCCTCTGATTCCCCAAATCTGATTCCCCACCTCTGATTCCCCAGCTCTGATTCCCCGCCTCTGATTCCCCGCATCTGATTCCCTGCATCTGATTCCAAGCCTCTGATTCCCTGCCTCTGATTCCCAACCTCTGATTCCCCACCTCTGATTCCCCATATCTGATTCCCCGCCTCTGTTTCCCCGCCTCGGATTCCCCGCCTCTGTTTCCCCATATCTGATTCCCGGCCTCTGATTCCCCGCCTCTGATTCCCCGCCTCTGATTCCCTGCCTCTGATTCCCCATCTCCGATTCCGCACATCTGATTCCCTTCCTCTGATTCCCCGCCTCTGATTTTCCGCCTCTGATTCCCTGCCTCTGATTCCCAACCTCGGATTCCCCACCTCTGATTCCCCATATCTGATTCCCCGCCTCTGTTTCCCCGCCTCTGATTCCCCGCCTCTGATTCCCAACTCTGATTCCCCGCCTCTGATTCCCCAGCTCTGATTCCCCGTGTTTGATTCCCTTCCTCTGATTCCCTGCCCTGATTCCCCATCTCTGTTTCACCGCCTTTGATTCACCATCTCTGATTCCCAATATCTGATTCCCCGTCTCAGTTTCCCGGACTCTGATTCCCTGCCTCTGATTCCCAACCTCTGATTCCACACCTCTGATTCCCCATATCTGATTCCCCGCCTCTATTTCTCCATATCTGATTCCCCGCCTCTGATTCCCCAACTCTGATTCCCCGCCTCTGATTCCCCAGCTCTGATTCCCCGACTCTGATTCCCGGCATCCGATTCCCTGCCTCTGATTCCCCGCCTCTGATTCCCCATCTTTGATTCCCCGCCTCTGATTCCCCGCCTCTGATTCCCTGCCACTGATTCCCTGCCCCTGATTCCCCACCTCTGATTCCCCACATCTGATTCCCCGCCTCTGTTTCCCCGCCTCTGATTCCCCGCCTCTGATTCCCCATATCTGATTCCCTGCCTCTGATTCCCCAACTCTGATTCCCCGCCTCTGATTCCCCAGCTCTGAATCCCCGCCTCTGATTCCCCGCGTCTGATTCCCTGCCTCTGATTCCCCGCCTTGATTCCCCATCTCTGATTCACAACCTCTGATTCCCCACCTCTGATTCCCTATATTTGATTCCCCGCCTCTGTTTCCCCGCCTCTGATTCCCCGCCTCTGATTCCCCATATCTGATTCCCCGCCTCTGATTGCCCACCTCTAATTCCCAGCCTCTGATTCGCCAGCTCTGATTCCCCGCCTCTGATTCCCCGCATCTGATTCCCTGCCTCTGATTCCCCGCCTCTGATTCCCCATCTCTGATTCACCGCCTTTGATTCGCCACCTCTGATTCCCCATATCTGATTCCCCACCTCTGATTCCCGGCCTCTTATTCCCAGCATCTGATTCCCGGCCTCTGATTCCCGGCCTCTGATTCCCCGCTTCTGATTCTGATTCCCTGCCTCTTATTCCCCATCTCTGATTCCGCACATCTGATTCCCTGCCTCTGATTCCCCACCTCTGATTCCCCATATCTGATTCTCCGCCTCTGTTTCCCCGCCTCTGATTCCCCACCTCTGTTTCCCTATATCTAATTCCCCACCTCTGATGCCCCAACTCTGATTCCCCGCATCTGATTCCCCAGCTCTGATTCCCCGCCTCTGATTCCCTGCATCCGATTCCCCATATCTGATTCCCCGCCTCTGTTTCACCGCCTCTGATTCCCCGCCTCTGTTTCCCCATATCTGATTACCGCCTCTGATTCCCAACTATGAATCCCCTCCTCTGATTCCCCAGCTCTGATTCCCTGCCTCTGATTCCCCGCGTTCTATTCCCTGCCTCTGATTCCCCGCCTGTGATTCCCCATCACTGATTCACCACCTCTGATTCCCTACCTCTGATTCCACATATCTAATTCCCCGACTCTGTTTGCCCGCCTCTGATTCCCCGCCTCTGTTTCCCCATATCTGATTCCCCGCCTCTGAATCCCCAACTCTGATTACCTGCCTCAGATTCCCCAGCTCTGATTCCCCGCCTTTGATTCCCCCCGTCTGATTCCCAGCCTCTGAATCCCCGTGTCTGATTTCCTGCCTCTGATTCCCCGCCTCTGATTCCCCATCTCTGATTCACCGCCTCTGATTCCCCACCTCTGATTCCCCCTCTCTGATTCCGCACATCCAATTCCCTGCCTCTGATTCCCCAACTCTGATTCCCCACCTCTGATTCCCCAGCTCTGATTCCCCGCCTCAGATTCCCCGCGTCTGATTCCCTGCCTCTGATTCCCCGCCTCTGATTCCCTGCCTCTGATTCCCCATATCTGATTCCCCGCCTCTGATTCCCCAACTCTGATTCCCCGCTTCTGATTCCCCAGCTCTGAATCCCCGCCTCTGATTCCCCGCGTCTGATTCCCTGCCTCTGATTCCCCGCCTCTGATTCCCCATCTGTGATTCACAACCTCTGATGCCCCACCTCTGATTCCCCATATCTGATTCCCTGCCTCTGTTTCCCCGCCTCTGATTCCCCACCTCTGTTTCCCCATATCTGATTCCCCGCCTCTGATTCCCCAACTCTAATACCCCGCCTCTGATTCCCCAGCTCTGATTCCACGCCTCTGATTCCCCATATCTGATTCCCTGCCACTGATTCCCCGCCTCTGATTCCCCATCTCTGATTCACCACCTCTGATTCCCGGCCTCTGATTGCCCACCTCTGATTCCCCGCCTCTGATTCCCCAGCTCTGATTCCCCTCCTCTGATTCCCCGCATCTGATTCCCTGCCTCTGATTCCCCGCCTCTGATTCCAGGCCTCTGATTCCCAACCTCTGATTCCCCACCTCTGATTCCCCATATCTGATTTCCCGCCTCTGTTTCACCGCCTCTGATTCCCCGCCTCTGTTTCCCCATATCTGATTCCCCGCCTCTGATTCCCCAACTCTGATTCCCCGCCTGTGATTCCCCAGCTCTAATTCCCCGCCTCTGATTCCCCATATCTGATTCCCATCCTCTGATTGCCCACCTCTGATTCCCCTCCTCTGATTCGCCAGCTCTGATTCCCCGCCTCTGATTCCCCGCATCTGATTCCCTGCCTCTGATTCCCCGCCTCTGATTCCCCATCTCTGATTCCCCGCCTGTGATTCCCCAGCTCTGATTCCCAGCCTCTGATTCCCCGTGTTTGATCCCCTGCCTCTGATTACCTTCCTCTGATTCCCGGCCTCTGATACCCCGCTTCTGATTCTGATTCCCTGCCTCTGATTCCCCATCTCTGATTCACCACATCTAATTCCCTGCCTCTGATTCCACGCCCCTGATTCCCCACCTCTGATTCCCCATATCTGAATCCCCGCCTCTGTTTCCACGCCTCTGATTCCCTGCCTCTGATTCCCAACCTCTGATTCCCCACCCCTGATTCCCCATATCTGATTCCCCGCCTCTGTTTCCCTGCCTCTGATTCTCCGCCCCTGTTTCCCCATATCTGATTCCCCGCCTCTGATTCCCCAACTCTGATTCCCCACCTCTGATTCCCCAGCTCTGATTCCCCGCCTCTGATTCCCCGTGTTTGATTCCCTGCCTCCGATTCCCCGCCTCTGATTCCCCATATCTGATTCCCCACCTCTGTTACCCCGCCTCTGATTCCCCGTCTCTGATTCCCCATATATCATTCCCCGCCTCTGAATCCCCATCTCTGATTCCCAGACTCTGATTCCCCACCTCTGATTCCCGGCCTCTTATTCCCGGCATCTGAATCCCGGCCTCTGATTCCCGGCCCCTGATTCCCCGCTTCTGATTCTGATTCCCTGCCTCTGATTCCCCATCTCTGATTCCGCACATCTGATTCCCTGCCTCTGATTCCCCACCTCTGATTCCCCATATCTGATTCCCCACCTCTGTTTCCCCGCCTCTTATTCCCCGCCTCTGTTTCCCCATATCTAATTCCCCACCTCTGATGCCCCAACTCTGATACCCCGCCTCTGATTCCCCAGCTCTGATTCCCCGCCTCTGATTCCCCGCATCCGATTCCCCATATCTGATTCCCCGCCTCTGTTTCCCCGCCTTTGATTCCCCGCCTCTGTTTCCCCATATCTGATTCCCCGCCTCTGATTCCCAACTATGATTCCCCGCCTCTGATTTCCCAGCTCTGATTCCCCGCCTCTGATTCCCCGCGTTCTATTCCCTGCCTCTGATTCCCCGCCTGTGATTCCCCATCTCTGATTCACCACCTCTGATTCCCCACCTCTGATTCCCCATATCTAATTCCCCGCCTCTGTTTGCCCGCCTCTGATTTCCCGCCTCTGTTTCCCCATATCTGATTCCCCGTGTCTGATTCCCTGCCTCTGATTCCCCGCCTCTGATTCCCCGCCTCTGATTCCCTGCCACTGATTCCCTGCCCCTGATACCCCACCTCTTATTCCCCATATCTGATTCCCTGCCTCTGTTTCCCCGCCTCTGATTCCCCGCCTCTGATTCCCCACCTCTGATTCCCCGCCTCTGATTCCCCAACTCTGATTCCCCGCCTCTGATTCCCCAGCTCTGATACCCGCCTCTGATTCCCCGCGTCTGTTTCCCCGCCTCTGATTCCCTGCCTCTGTTTCCCCATATCTAAGTCCCCGACTCTGATTCCCCAACTCTGATTCCCCACCTCTGATTCCCCAGCTCTGATTCCCCGCCTCTGATTCCCCGCATCTGATTCCCTGCATCTGATTCCCAGCATCTGATTACCTGCCTCTGATTCCCAACCTCTGATTCCCCACCTCTGATTCCCCATATCTGATTCCCCGCCTCTGTTTCCCCGCCTCTGATTCCCCGCCTCTGTTTCCCCATATCTGATTCCCGGCCTCTGATTCCCCGCCTCTGATTCCCCGCCTCTGATTCCCTGTCTCTGATTCCCCATCTCCGATTCCGCACATCGGATTTCCTGCCTCTGATTCCCCGCCTCTGATTCCCCGCCTCTGATTCCCTGCTTCTGATTCCCAACCTCTGATTCCCCACCTCTGATTCCCCATATCTGATTCCCCACCTCTGTTTCCCCGCCTCTGATTCCCCGCCTCTGATTCCCCAACTCTGCATCCCCGCCTCTGATTCCCCAGCTCTGATTCCACGCCTCTGATTCCCTGTGTTTGATTCCCTGCCTCTGATTCCCTGCCATGATTCCCCATCTCTGATTCACCGCCTTTAATTCGCCACCTCTGATTCCCCATATCTGATTCCCCTCCTCTGTTTCCCCGCCTCTGATTCCCAACCTCTGATTCCACACCTCTGATTCCTCATATCTGATTCCCCGCCTCTGTTTCCCCGCCTCTGATTCCCCGCCCCTGTTTCCCCATATCTGATTCCCCACCTCTGATTCTCCTACTCTGCTTCCCCGCCTCTGATTCCCCAGCTCTGATTCCCCGCCTCTGATTCCCCGTTTTTGATTCCCTGCCTCTGATTCCCCGCCTCTGATTCCCCATCTCTGATTCACCGCCTTTGATTCGCCACCTCTGTTTCCCCATATCTGATTCCCCACCTCTGTTTCCCCGCCTCTGATTCCCCTCCTCTGATTCCCCATATCTGATTCCCCGGCTCTGATTGCCCACCTCTGTTTCCCCGCCTCTGATTCGCCAGCTCTGATTCCCCGCCTCTGATTCCCCGCATCTGATTCCCTGCCTCTGATTCCCCGCCTCTGATTCCCCATCTCTGATTCACCGCCTTTGATTCGCCACCTCTGATTCCCCATATCTGATTCCCCACCTCTGTTTCCCGGCCTCTGATTCCCCGCCTCTGATTCTCCATATCTCATTCCCCGCCTCTGAATCCCCATCTCTGATTCCCGGACTCTGATTCCCCACCTCTGATTCCCGGCCTCTTATTCCCAGCATCTGATTCCCGGCCTCTGATTCCCGGCCTCTGATTCCCCGCTTCTGATTCTGATTCCCTGCCTCTGATTCCCCATCTCTGATTCCGCACATCTGATTCCCTGCCTCTGATTCCCCACCTCTGATTCCCCATATCTGATTCCCCGCCTCTGTTTCCCTGCCTCTGATTCCCGGCCTCTGTTTCCCCATATCTGATTCCCCTCCTCTGATTCCCCAACTCTGATTCCCCGCCTCTGATACCCCGCCTCTGATTCCCCATCTCTAATTCATCACATCTGATTCCCCACCTCTGCTTCCCCATCTCTGATTCTCTACCTCTGATTCGCCACCTCTGATTGCCCATATCTGATTCCCTGCCTATGATTCCCCGCCTCTGATTCCCCGCCTCTGATTCCCTGCCTCTGATTCGCAACCTCTAATTCCCCACCTCTGATTCCCCATATCTGATTCCCCGCCTCTGTTTCCCTGCCTCTGATTCCCGGCCTCTGTTTCCCCATATCTGATTCCCCTCCTCTGATTCCCCAACTCTGATTCCCCGCCTCTGATACCCCGCCTCTGATTCCCCATCTCTAATTCATCACATCTGATTCCCCACCTCTGCTTCCCCATCTCTGATTCTCTACCTCTGATTCGCCACCTCTGATTGCCCATATCTGATTCACCGCCTCTGTTTCCCCGCATCTGATTCCTCGCCTCTGATTCCCCATATTTGATTCCCCGCCTCTGATTCCCCATCTCTGATTCCCGGACTCATTCCCCAACTCTGATTCCCCGCCTCTGATTCCCCATATTTCATTCCCCTCCTCTGATTTCCCATCTCTGATTCCAGGACTCTGATTCCCCAACTCTGATTTCCCCGCCTCTGAATCCCCAGCTCTGATTTCCCGCCTCTGATTCCCCACCTGTGATACAACATATCTGATTCCCGGCCTCTGTTTCCCCGCCTCTGATTCCCCACCTCTGATTCACCATATCTGATTCCCCGCCTCTGATTCCCCACCACTGATTCCCCTCCTCTGATTCGCCAGTTATGATTGCCCGCCTCTGATTCCCCGTTTCTGATTCCCTGCCTCTGATTCCCCGCCTCTGATTCCCCATGTCTGACTCACCACCTCTGATTCCCCACCTCTGATACCCCATCTCTGATTCCGCACATCCGATTACCTGCCTCTGATTCCCCGCCTCTGATTCCCCGCCTCTGATTCCCTGCCTCTGATTCGAAACCTCTTATTCCCCACCTCTGATTCCCCATATCTGATTCCCCGCCTCTGTTTCCCCGCCTCTGATTGGCACCTCTGATACCCCGCCTCTGATTCCCCATCTCTAATTCATCACATCTGATTCCCCACCTCTGCTTCCCCATCTCCGATTCTCTACCTCTGATTCGCCACCTCTGATTCCCAATATCTGATTCACCGCCTCTGTTTCCCTGCCTCTGATTCCCCGCCTCTGATTCCCCATATCTGATTCCCCGCCTCTGATTCCCCATCTCTGATTCCCGGTCTCTGATTCCCCACCTCTGTTTCCCGGCCTCTGATTCCCAATCCCTGATTCACCGCCTCTGACTCCCAGTGTCTGATTCCCTGCCTCTGATTCCCCGCCTCTGAATCCCCTCCTCTGATTCCCTGCCACTGATTCCCCGCTCCTGATTCCCCACCTCTGATACCCCATATCTGATTCCCCGCCTCTGTTTCCCCGCCTCTGATTCCCCACCTCTGATTCCCCATATCTGATTCCCTGCCTCTGATTCCCCAACTCTGATTCCCCGCCTCTGATTCCCCAGCTCTGATTCCCCGCCTCTGATTCCCCACCTCTGATCCAACATATCTGATTCCCCGCCTCTGTTTCCCCGCCTCTGATTCCCCACCTCTGATTCCCCATATCTGATTCCCCGCCTATGATTCCCCACCTCTGATTCCCCGCCTCTGATTCGCCAGCTATGATTCCCCTCCTCTGGTTCCCCACATCTGATTCCCCGTCTCTGATTCCCCATGTCTGACCCTGCCTCTGATTCCACGCCTTTGATTCCCCATCTCTGATTCACCACCTCTGATTCCCCACCTCTGATTCCCCATCTCTGATTCTGCACATCCGATTCCCTGCCTCTGATTCCCCGCCTCCGATTCCCCGCCTTTGATTCCCTGCCTCTGATTCGCAACCTGTTATTCCCCACCTCTGAAACCCCATATCTGATTCCCCGCCACTGTTTCCCTGCCTCTGATTCCCCTCCTCTGTTTCTCCATATCTGATTCCCCGCCTCCGTTTCACCGCCTCTGATTGGCACCTCTGATACCCCGCCTCTGATTCCCCATCTCTAATTCATCACATCTGATTCCCCACCTCTGCTTCCCCATCTCTGATTCTCTACCTCTGATTCGCAACCTCTGATTCCGAATATCTGATTCCCTGCCTCTGATTCCCCAACTCTGATTCCCCGCCTCTGATTCCCCATATCTTATTCCCCGCCTCTGTTTCCCCCCCTCTGATTCCTAGCCTCTGATTCCCCATATCTGATTCCCCGCCTTTGATTCCCCATATCTGATTCCCCGCCTCATTTTCCCCATATCTGCTTCGCCGCCTCTGATTCCCCACATCTGATTCCCCTCCTCTGATTCCCCAGCTCTGATTTCCCGCCTCTGATTTCCGGCATCCGATTCCCTGCCTCTGATTCCCCGCCTCTGATACCCCATCCCTGATTCCCCGCCTCTGATTCCCCGTGTCTGATTCCCTGCATCTGATTCCCCGCCTCTGATTCCCCGCGTCTGATTCCCTGCCACTGATTCCCTGCCCCTGATTCCCCACCTCTGATTCCCCATATCTGATTTCCCGCCTCTGTTTCCCCGCCTCTGATTCCCCGCCTCTGTTTCCCCATATCTGATTCCCCGCCTCTGATTCCCCAACTCTGATTCCCCTCCTCTAATTCGCCAGCTATGATTCCCCGCCTTTGATTCCCTGCGTCTGATTCCCTGCCTCTGATTCCCCGCCTCTGATTCCCCTTCTCTGATTCACCACCTCTGAATCCCCACCTCTGATTCCCCATCTCTGATTCCGCACATCCGATTCCCTGCCTCTGATTCCCCGCCTCTGATTCCCCGCCTCTGATTCCCTGCCTCTGATTCTTAACCTCTAATTCCCCACCTCTGATTCCCCAACTCTGATTCCCCGCCTCTGATTCTCCAGCTCTGATTCCCCGCCTTTTATTCCCGGCCTCTGATTCCCTGCCACTGATTCCCCGCCCCTGATTCCCCACCTCTGATTTCCCAACTCTGATTCCCCGCCTCTGATTCCCCAGCTCTGATTCCCTGCCTCTGATTCCCCGCATCTGATTCCCTGCCTCTGATTCCCCGCCTCTGATTCCCTGCCTCTGATTCCCAACCTCTGATTCCCCACCTCTGAATCCCCATATCTGATTCCCCGCCTCTGTTTCCCCGCCTCTGATTCCCCGCCTCTGTTTCCCCATATCTGATTCCCCGCCTCTGATTCCCCAACTCTGATTCCCCTCCTCTGATTCACCAGCTATGATTCCCCGCCTCTGATTCCGTGCATCTGATTCCCTGCATCTGATTCCCCGCCTCTGATTCCCCTTCTCTGATTCTCCACCTCTGATTCCCCACCTCTGATTCCCCATCTCTGATTCCGCTCATCCGATTCCCTGCCTATGATTCCCCGCCTCTGATTCCCCGCCTCTGATTCCCTGCCTCTGATTCGCAACCTCTAATTCCCCACCTCTGATTCCCCATATCTGATTCCCCGCCTCTGTTTCCCTGCCTCTGATTCCCGGCCTCTGTTTCCCCATATCTGATTCCCCTCCTCTGATTCCCCAACTCTGATTCCCCGCCTCTGATACCCCGCCTCTGATTCCCCATCTCTAATTCATCACATCTGATTCCCCACCTCTGCTTCCCCATCTCTGATTCTCTACCTCTGATTCGCCACCTCTGATTGCCCATATCTGATTCACCGCCTCTGTTTCCCCGCATCTGATTCCCCGCCTCTGATTCCCCATATTTGATTCCCCGCCTCTGATTCCCCATCTCTGATTCCCGGACTCATTCCCCAACTCTGATTCCCCGCCTCTGATTCCCCATATTTGATTCCCCTCCTCTGATTTCCCATCTCTGATTCCCGGACTCTGATTCCCCAACTCTGATTTCCCCGCCTCTGAATCCCCAGCTCTGATTTCCCGCCTCTGATTCCCCACCTGTGATACAACATATCTGATTCCCGGCCTCTGTTTCCCCGCGTCTGATTCCCCACCTCTGATTCACCATATCTGATTCCCCGCCTCTGATTCCCCACCACTGATTCCCCTCCTCTGATTCGCCAGTTATGATTGCCCGCCTCTGATTCCCCGTTTCTGATTCCCTGCCTCTGATTCCCCGCCTCTGATTCCCCATCTCTGACTCACCACCTCTGATTCCCCACCTCTGATACCCCATCTCTGATTCCGCACATCCGATTCCCTGCCTCTGATTCCCCGCCTCTGATTCCCCGCCTCTGATTCCCTGCCTCTGATTCGCAACCTCTTATTCCCCACCTCTGATTCCCCATATCTGATTCCCCGCCTCTGTTTCCCCGCCTCTGATTGGCACCTCTGATACCCCGCCTCTGATACCCCATCTCTAATTCATCACATCTGATTCCCCACCTCTGCTTCCCCATCTCCGATTCTCTACCTCTGATTCGCCACCTCTGATTCCCAATATCTGATTCACCGCCTCTGTTTCCCTGCCTCTGATTCCCCGCCTCTGATTCCCCATATCTGATTCCCCGCCTCTGATTCCCCATCTCTGATTCCCGGTCTCTGATTCCCCACCTCTGATTCCCTGCCTCTGATTCCCCGCCTCTGAATCCCCTCCTCTGATTCCCTGCCACTGATTCCCCGCTCCTGATTCCCCACCTCTGATCCAACATATCTGATTCCCCGCCTCTGTTTCCCCGCCTCTGATTCCCCACCTCTGATTCCCCATATCTGATTCCCCGCCTATGATTCCCCACCTCTGATTCCCCGCCTCTGATTCGCCAGCTATGATTCCCCTCCTCTGGTTCCCCGCATCTGATTCCCCGCCTCTGATTCCCCGTGTCTGACCCTGCCTCTGATTCCACGCCTTTGATTCCCCATCTCTGATTCACCACCTCTGATTCCCCACCTCTGATTCCCCATCTCTGATTCTGCACATCCGATTCCCTGCCTCTGATTCCCCGCCTCTGATTCCCCGCCTCTGATTCCCTGCCTCTGATTCGCAACCTGTTATTCCCCACCTCTGAATCCCCATATCTGATTCCTCGCCTCTGTTTCCCTGCCTCTGATTCCCCGCCTCTGTTTCCCCATATCTGATTCCCCGCCTCTGTTTCACCGCCTCTGATTGGCACCTCTGATACCCCACCTCTGATTCCCCATCTCTAATTCATCACATCTGATTCCCCACCTCTGCTTCCCCATCTCTGATTCTCTACCTCTGATTCGCAACCTCTGATTCCGAATATCTGATTCACCGCCTCTGTTTCCCCGCTTCTGATTCCCCGCCTCTGATTCCCCATATCTGATTCCCCGCCTCTGATTCCCCATCTCTGATTCCCGGTCTCTGATTCCCCACCTCTGTTTCCCGGCCTCTCATTCCCCATCCCTGATTCACCGCCTCTGATTCCCAGTGTCTGATTCCCTGCCTCTGATTCCCCGCCTCTGAATCCCCTCCTCTGATTCCCTGCCACTGATTCCCCGCCCCTGATTCCCCACCTCTGATACCCCATATCTGATTCCCCGCCTCTGTTTCCCCGCCTCTGATTCCCCACCTCTTATTTCCCATATCTGATTCCACGCCTCTGATTCCCCGCCTCGGATTGGCCGCCTCTGATACCCCGCCTCTGATTCCCTATCTCTAATTCATCACATCTGATTCCCCACCTCTGCTTCCCCATCTCTGATTCTCAACCTCTGATTCGCCACCTCTGATTCCCCATATCTGATTCACCGCCTCTGTTTCCCCGCCTCTGATTCCCCGCCTCTGATTCCCCATATTTGATTCCCCGCCTCTGATTCCCCATCTCTGATTCCCGGTCTCTGATTCCCCAACTCTGATTCCCCGCCTCTGATTCCCCAGCTCTGATTTCCCGCCTCTGATTCCCCACCTCTGCTTCCCCATCTCTGATTCTCTACCTCTGATTCGCCACCTCTGATTGCCCATATCTGATTCACCGCCTCTGTTTCCCCGCCTCTGATTCCCCGCCTCTTATTCCCCATATTTGATTCCCCGCCTCTGATTCCCCATCTCTGATTCCCGGACTCTGATTCCCCAACTCTGATTCCCCGCCTCTGATTCCCCATATTTGATTCCCCTCCTCTGATTTCCCATCTCTGATTCCCGGACTCTGATTCCCCAACTCTGATTTCCCCGCCTCTGATTCCCCAGCTCTGATTTCCCGCCTCTGATTCCCCACCTCTGATACAACATATATGATTCCCGGCTTCTGTTTCCCCGCCTCTGATTCCCCACCTCTGATTCACCATATCTGATTCCCCGCCTCTGATTCCCCACCACTGATTCCCCTCCTCTGATTCGCCAGTTATGATTGCCCGCCTCTGATTCCCCGTTTCTGATTCCCTGCCTCTGATTCCCCGCCTCTGATTCCCCATCTCTGACTCACCACATCTGATTCCCCACCTCTGATACCCCATCTCTGATTCCGCACATCCGATTCCCTGCCTATGATTCCCCACCTCTGATTCCCCGCCTCTGATTCCCCATATCTGATTCCCTGCCTCTGTTTCCCCGCTTCTGATTCCCCACCTCTGTTTCCCCATATCTGATTCCCCGCCTCTGATTCCCCAACTCTAATACCCTGCCTCTGATTCCCCAGCTCTGATTCCCCGCCTCTGATTCCCCGCATCTGACTCCCTGCCTCTGATTCCCCGCCTCTGATTCCAGGCCTCTGATTCCCAGCATCTGATTCCGGCCTCTGATTCCCGGCCTCTGATTCCCTGCTTCTGATTCTGATTCCCTGCCTCTGATTCCCCATCTCTGATTCCGCACATCTGATTCCCTGCCTCTGATTCCCCACCTCTGATTCCCCATACCTGATTCCCCGCCTCTGATTCCCCAACTCTGATTCCCCTCCTCTAATTCGCCAGCTATGATTCCCCGCCTCTGATTCCCTGCGTCTGATTCCATGCCTCTGATTCCCAGCCTCTGATTCCCCTTCTCTGATTCACCACCTCTGAATCCCCACCTCTGATTCCCCATCTCTCATTCCGCACATCCGATTCCCTGCCTCTGATTCCCCGCCTCTGATTCCCCGCCTCTGATTCGCAACCTCTAATTCCCCACCTCTGATTCCCCATATCTGATTCCCCGCCTCTGTTTCCCTGCCTCTGATTCCCGGCCTCTGTTTCCCCATATCTGATTCCCCTCCTCTGATTCCCCAACTCTGATTCCCCGCCTCTGATTCCCCAGCTTTTATTCCCCGTCTTTTATTCCCGGCCTCTGATTCCCTGCCACTGATTCCCCGCCCCTGATTCCCCACCTCTGATTCCCCATATCTGATTCCCCGCCTCTGTTTCCCCACCTCTGATTCCCGGCCTCTTATACCCAGCATCTGATTCCCGGCCACTGATTCCCTGCCTCTGATTCCCCGCCTCTGATTCCCCATCTCTGATTCCCCGCCTCTGATTCCCCGTGTCTGATTCCCTGCCTCTGATTCCCCGCCTCTGATTCCCCGCATCTGATTCCCTGCCACTGATTCCCTGCCCCTGATTCCCCACCTCTGATTCCCCATATCTGATTCCCCGCCTCTGTTTCCCCAACTCTGATTCCCTTCCTCTAATTCGCCAGCTATGATTCCCCGCCTCTGATTCCCTGCCACTGATTCCCTGCCCCTGATTCCCCACCTCTGATTCCCCATATATGATTCCCCGCCTCTGATTCCCCAACTCTGATTCCCCTCCTCTAATTCGCCAGCTATGATTCCCCGCCTCTTATTCCCTGCGTCTGATTCCCTGCCTCTGATTCCCAGCCTCTGATTCCCCTTCTCTGATTCACCACCTCTGAATCCCCACCTCTGATTCCCCATCTCTGAATCCGCACATCCGATTCCCTGCCTCTGATTCCCCGCCTCTGATTCCCCGCCTCTGATTCCCCGCCTCTGATTCCCCGCGTCTGATTCCCTGCCACTGATTCCCTGCCCCTGATTCCCCACCTCTGATTCCCCATCTCTGATTCCCCGCCTCTGTTTCCCCACCTCTGATTCCCCGCCTCTGTTTCCCCATATCTGATTCCCCGCCTCTTATTCTCCAACTCTGATTCCCCTCCTCTAATTCGCCAGCTATGATTCCCCGCCTCTGATTCCCTGCATCTGATTCCCTGCCTATGATTCCCCGCCTCTGATTCCCCTTCTCTGATTCACCACCTCTGAATCCCCACCTCTGATTCCCCATCTCTCATTCCGCACATCCGATTCCCTGCCTCTGATTCCCCGCCTCTGATTCCCCGCCTCTGATTCCCTGCCTCTGATTCGCAACCTCTAATTCCCCACCTCTGATTCCTCATATCTGATTCCCTGCCTCTGATTCGCAACCTCTAATTCCCCACCTCTGATTCCCCATATCTGATTCCCCGCCTCTGTTTCCCTGCCACTGATTCCCGGCCTCTGTTTCCCCATATCTGATTCCCCTCCTCTGATTCCCCAACTCTGATTCCCCGCCTCTGATTCCCCAGCTCTGATTCCCCGCCTTTTATTCCCGGCCTCTGATTCCCTGCCTCTGATTCCCCGCCCCTGATTCCCCACCTCTGATTCCCCATATCTGATTCCCCGCCTCTGTTTCCCCAGCTCTGATTCCCCACCTCTGATTCCCCAGCTCTTTCCTTGCCACTGATTCCCCGCCCCTGATTCCCCACCTCTGATTCCCCATATCTGATTCCCCGCCTCTGTTTCCCCAGCTCTGATTCCCTGCCTCTGATTCCCTGCCCTGATTCCCCATCTCTGTTTCACCGCCTTTGATTCGCCACCTCTGATTCCCCATATCTGATTCCCCGCCTCTGTTTCCCCGCCTCTGATTCCCTGCCTCTGATTCCCAACCTCTGATTCCACACCTCTGATTCCCCATATCTGATTCCCCGACTCTATTTCCCCATATCTGATTCCCCGCCTCTGATTCCCCAACTCTGATTCCCCGCCTCTGATTCCACAGCTCTGATTCCCCGCCTCTGATTCCCGGCGTCCGATTCCCTGCCTCTGATTCCCCGCCTCTGATTCCCCATCTCTGATTCCCCGCCTCTGATTCCCCGTGTCTGATTCCCTTACTCTGATTCCCCGCCTCTGATTCCCCCCCTCTGATTCCCTGCCACTGATTCCCTGCCCCTGATTCCCCACTTCTGATTCCCCATATCTGATTCCCCGCCTGTTTCCCCGCCTCTGATTCCCCGCCTCTGATTCCCCATATCTGATTCCCTGCCTCTGATTCCCCAACTCTGATTCCCCGCCTCTGATTCCCCATATCTTATTCCCCGCCTCTGTTTCCCCCCCTCTGATTCCTAGCCTCTGATTCCCCATATCTGATTCCCCGCCTTTGATTCCCCATATCTGATTCCCCGCCTCATTTTCCCCATATCTGCTTCGCCACCTCTGATTCCCCAACTCTGATTCCCCTCCTCTGATTCCCCAGCTCTGATTTCCCGCCTCTGATTTCCGGCATCCGATTCCCTGCCTCTGATTCCCCGCCTCTGATTCCCCATCTCTGATTCCCCGCCTCTGATTCCCCGTGTCTGATTCCCTGCATCTGATTCCCCGCCTCTGATTCCCCGCGTCTGATTCCCTGCCACTGATTCCCTGCCCCTGATTCCCCACCTCTGATTCCCCATATCTGATTTCCCGCCTCTGTTTCCCCGCCTCTGATTCCCCAACTCTGATTCCCCTCCTCTAATTCGCCAGCTATGATTCCCCGCCTTTGATTCCCTGCGTCTGATTCCCTGCCTCTGATTCCCCGCCTCTGATTCCCCTTCTCTGATTCACCACCTCTGAATCCCCACCTCTGATTCCCCATCTCTGATTCCGCACATCCGATTCCCTGCCTCTGATTCCCCGCCTCTGATTCCCCGCCTCTGATTCCCTGCCTCTGATTCTTAACCTCTAATTCCCCACCTCTGATTCCCCAACTCTGATTCCCCGCCTCTGATTCTCCAGCTCTGATTCCCCGCCTTTTATTCCCGGCCTCTGATTCCCTGCCACTGATTCCCCGCCTCTCTTTCCCCCCCTCTGATTCCTAGCCTCTGATTCCCCATATCTGATTCCCCGCCTTTGATTCCCCATATCTGATTCCCCGCCTCATTTTCCCCATATCTGCTTCGCCGCCTCTGATTCCCCAACTCTGATTCCCCTCCTCTGATTACCCAGCTCTGATTTCCCGCCTCTGATTTCCGGCATCCAATTCCCTGCCTCTGATTCCCCGCCTCTGATTCCCCATCTCTGATTCCCCGCCTCTGATTCCCCGTGTCTGATTCCCTGCATCAGATTCCCCGCCTCTGATTCCCCGCGTCTGATTCCCTGCCACTGATTCCCTGCCCCTGATTCCCCACCTCTGATTCCCCATATCTGATTTCCCGCCTCTGTTTCCCCGCCTCTGATTCCCCGCCTCTGTTTCCCCATATCTGATTCCCCGCCTCTGATTCCCCAACTCTGATTCCCCTCCTCTAATTCGCCAGCTATGATTCCCCGCCTTTGATTCCCTGCGTCTGATTCCCTGCCTCTGATTCCCCGCCTCTGATTCCCCTTCTCTGATTCACCACCTCTGAATCCCCACCTCTGATTCCCCATCTCTGATTCCGCACATCCGATTCCCTGCCTCTGATTCCCCGCCTCTGATTCCCCGCCTCTGATTCCCTGCCTCTGATTCTTAACCTCTAATTCCCCACCTCTGATTCCCCAACTCTGATTCCCCGCCTCTGATTCTCCAGCTCTGATTCCCCGCCTTTTATTCCCGGCCTCTGATTCCCTGCCACTGATTCCCCGCCCCTGATTCCCCACCTCTGATTTCCCAACTCTGATTCCCCGCCTCTGATTCCCCAGCTCTGATTCCCTGCCTCTGATTCCCCGCATCTGATTCCCTGCCTCTGATTCCCCGCCTCTGATTCCCTGCCTCTGATTCCCAACCTCTGATTCCCCACCTCTGAATCCCCATATCTGATTCCCCGCCTCTGTTTCCCCGCCTCTGATTCCCCGCCTCTGTTTCCCCATATCTGATTCCCCGCCTCTGATTCCCCAACTCTGATTCCCCTCCTCTGATTCACCAGCTATGATTCCCCGCCTCTGATTCCCTGCATCTGATTCCCTGCATCTGATTCCCCGCCTCTGATTCCCCTTCTCTGATTCTCCACCTCTGATTCCCCACCTCTGATTCCCCATCTCTGATTCCGCTCATCCGATTCCCTGCCTATGATTCCCCGCCTCTGATTCCCCGCCTCTGATTCCCTGCCTCTGATTCGCAACCTCTAATTCCCCACCTCTGATTCCCCATATCTGATTCCCCGCCTCTGTTTCCCTGCCTCTGATTCCCGGCCTCTGTTTCCCCATATCTGATTCCCCTCCTCTGATTCCCCAACTCTGATTCCCCGCCTCTGATACCCCGCCTCTGATTCCCCATCTCTAATTCATCACATCTGATTCCCCACCTCTGCTTCCCCATCTCTGATTCTCTACCTCTGATTCGCCACCTCTGATTGCCCATATCTGATTCACCGCCTCTGTTTCCCCGCATCTGATTCCCCGCCTCTGATTCCCCATATTTGATTCCCCGCCTCTAATTCCCCATCTCTGATTCCCGGACTCATTCCCCAACTCTGATTCGCCGCCTCTAATTCCCCATATTTGATTCCCCTCCTCTGATTTCCCATCTCTGATTCCCGGACTCTGATTCCCCAACTCTGATTTCCCCGCCTCTGAATCCCCAGCTCTAATTTCCCGCCTCTGATTCCCCACCTGTGATACAACATATCTGATTCCCGGCCTCTGTTTCCCCGCCTCTGATTCCCCACCTCTGATTCACCATATCTGATTCCCCGCCTCTGATTCCCCACCACTGATTCCCCTCCTCTGATTCCCCATGTCTGACTCACCACCTCTGATTCCCCACCTCTGATACCCAATCTCTGATTCCGCACATCCGATTCCCTGCCTCTGATTCCCCGCCTCTGATTCCCCGCCTCTGATTCCCTGCCTCTGATTCGCAACCTCTTATTCCCCACCTCTGATTCCCCATATCTGATTCCCCGCCTCTGTTTCCCCGCCTCTGATTGGCACCTCTGATACCCCGCCTCTGATTCCCCATCTCTAATTCATCACATCTGATTCCCCACCTCTGCTTCCCCATCTCCGATTCTCTACCTCTGATTCGCCACCTCTGATTCCCAATATCTGATTCACCGCCTCTGTTTCCCTGCCTCTGATTCCCCACCTCTGATTCCCCATATCTGATTCCCCGCCTCTGATTCCCCATCTCTGATTCCCGGTCTCTGATTCCCCACCTCTGTTTCCCGGCCTCTGATTCCCAATCCCTGATTCACCGCCTCTGACTCCCAGTGTCTGATTCCCCTCCTCTGATTCCCTGCCACTGATTCCCCGCTCCTGATTCCCCACCTCTGATACCCCATATCTGATTCCCCGCCTCTGTTTCCCCGCCTCTGATTCCCCACCTCTGATTCCCCATATCTGATTCCCTGCCTCTGATTCCCCAACTCTGATTCCCCGCCTCTGATTCCCCAGCTCTGATTCCCCGCCTCTGATTCCCCGCCTCTGATTCCCCGCGTCTGATTCCCTGCCACTGATTCCCTGCCCCTGATTCCCCACCTCTGATTCACCACCTCTGAATCCCCACCTCTGATTCCCCATCTCTGAATCCGCACATCCGATTCCCTGCCTCTGATTCCCCGCCTCTGATTCCCCGCCTCTGATTCCCCGCCTCTGATTCCCCGCGTCTGATTCCCTGCCACTGATTCCCTGCCCCTGATTCCCCACCTCTGATTCCCCATCTTTGATTCCCCGCCTCTGTTTCCCCACCTCTGATTCCCCGCCTCTGTTTCCCCATATCTGATTCCCCGCCTCTTATTCTCCAACTCTGATTCCCCTCCTCTAATTCGCCAGCTATGATTCCCCGCCTCTGATTCCCTGCATCTGATTCCCTGCCTATGATTCCCCGCCTCTGATTCCCCTTCTCTGATTCACCACCTCTGAATCCCCACCTCTGATTCGCCATCTCTCATTCCGCATATCCGATTCCCTGCCTCTGATTCCCCGCCTCTGATTCCCCGCCTCTGATTCCCTGCCTCTGATTCGCAACCTCTAATTCCCCACCTCTGATTCCCCATATCTGATTCCCTGCCTCTGATTCGCAACCTCTAATTCCCCACCTCTGATTCCCCATATCTGATTCCCCGCCTCTGTTTCCCTGCCTCTGATTCCCGGCCTCTGTTTCCCCATATCTGATTCCCCTCCTCTGATTCCCCAACTCTGATTCCCCGCCTCTGATTCCCCAGCTCTGATTCCCCGCCTTTTATTCCCGGCCTCTGATTCCCTGCCTCTGATTCCCCGCCCCTGATTCCCCACCTCTGATTCCCCATATCTGATTCCCCGCCTCTGTTTCCCCAGCTCTGATTCCCCACCTCTGATTCCCCAGCTCTTTCCTTGCCACTGATTCCCCGCCCCTGATTCCCCACCTCTGATTCCCCATATCTGATTCCCCGCCTCTGTTTCCCCAGCTCTGATTCCCTGCCTCTGATTCCCTGCCCTGATTCCCCATCTCTGTTTCACCGCCTTTGATTCGCCACCTCTGATTCCCCATATCTGATTCCCCGCCTCTGTTTCCCCGCCTCTGATTCCCTGCCTCTGATTCCCAACCTCTGATTCCACACCTCTGATTCCCCATATCTGATTCCCCGACTCTATTTCCCCATATCTGATTCCCCGCCTCTGATTCCCCAACTCTGATTCCCCGCCTCTGATTCCACAGCTCTGATTCCCCGCCTCTGATTCCCGGCGTCCGATTCCCTGCCTCTGATTCCCCGCCTCTGATTCCCCATCTCTGATTCCCCGCCTCTGATTCCCCGTGTCTGATTCCCTTACTCTGATTCCCCGCCTCTGATTCCCCCCCTCTGATTCCCTGCCACTGATTCCCTGCCCCTGATTCCCCACTTCTGATTCCCCATATCTGATTCCCCGCCTGTTTCCCCGCCTCTGATTCCCCGCCTCTGATTCCCCATATCTGATTCCCTGCCTCTGATTCCCCAACTCTGATTCCCCGCCTCTGATTCCCCATATCTTATTCCCCGCCTCTGTTTCCCCCCCTCTGAAACCTAGCCTCTGATTCCCCATATCTGATTCCCCGCCTTTGATTCCCCATATCTGATTCCCCGCCTCATTTTCCCCATATCTGCTTCGCCGCCTCTGATTCCCCAACTCTGATTCCCCTCCTCTGATTCCCCAGCTCTGATTTCCCGCCTCTGATTTCCGGCATCCGATTCCCTGCCTCTGATTCCCCGCCTCTGATTCCCCATCTCTGATTCCCCGCCTCTGATTCCCCGTGTCTGATTCCCTGCATCTGATTCCCCGCCTCTGATTCCCCGCGTCTGATTCCCTGCCACTGATTCCCTGCCCCTGATTCCCCACCTCTGATTCCCCATATCTGATTTCCCGCCTCTGTTTCCCCGCCTCTGATTCCCCAACTCTGATTCCTCTCCTCTAATTCGCCAGCTATGATTCCCCGCCTTTGATTCCCTGCGTCTGATTCCCTGCCTCTGATTCCCCGCCTCTGATTCCCCTTCTCTGATTCACCACCTCTGAATCCCCACCTCTGATTCCCCATCTCTGATTCCGCACATCCGATTCCCTGCCTCTGATTCCCCGCCTCTGATTCCCCGCCTCTGATTCCCTGCCTCTGATTCTTAACCTCTAATTCCCCACCTCTGATTCCCCAACTCTGATTCCCCGCCTCTGATTCTCCAGCTCTGATTCCCCGCCTTTTATTCCCGGCCTCTGATTCCCTGCCACTGATTCCCCGCCTCTCTTTCCCCCCCTCTGATTCCTAGCCTCTGATTCCCCATATCTGATTCCCCGCCTTTGATTCCCCATATCTGATTCCCCGCCTCATTTTCCCCATATCTGCTTCGCCGCCTCTGATTCCCCAACTCTGATTCCCCTCCTCTGATTACCCAGCTCTGATTTCCCGCCTCTGATTTCCGGCACCAATTCCCTGCCTCTGATTCCCCGCCTCTGATTCCCCATCTCTGATTCCCCGCCTCTGATTCCCCGTGTCTGATTCCCTGCATCAGATTCCCCGCCTCTGATTCCCCGCGTCTGATTCCCTGCCACTGATTCCCTGCCCCTGATTCCCCACCTCTGATTCCCCATATCTGATTTCCCGCCTCTGTTTCCCCGCCTCTGATTCCCCGCCTCTGTTTCCCCATATCTGATTCCCCGCCTCTGATTCCCCAACTCTGATTCCCCTCCTCTAATTCGCCAGCTATGATTCCCCGCCTTTGATTCCCTGCGTCTGATTCCCTGCCTCTGATTCCCCGCCTCTGATTCCCCTTCTCTGATTCACCACCTCTGATTCCCCACCTCTGATACCCCATCTCTGATTCCGCACATCCGATTACCTGCCTCTGATTCCCCGCCTCTGATTCCCCGCCTCTGATTCCCTGCCTCTGATTCGAAACCTCTTATTCCCCACCTCTGATTCCCCATATCTGATTCCCCGCCTCTGTTTCCCCGCCTCTGATTGGCACCTCTGATACCCCGCCTCTGATTCCCCATCTCTAATTCATCACATCTGATTCCCCACCTCTGCTTCCCCATCTCCGATTCTCTACCTCTGATTCGCCACCTCTGATTCCCAATATCTGATTCACCGCCTCTGTTTCCCTGCCTCTGATTCCCCGCCTCTGATTCCCCATATCTGATTCCCCGCCTCTGATTCCCCATCTCTGATTCCCGGTCTCTGATTCCCCACCTCTGTTTCCCGGCCTCTGATTCCCAATCCCTGATTCACCGCCTCTGACTCCCAGTGTCTGATTCCCTGCCTCTGATTCCCCGCCTCTGAATCCCCTCCTCTGATTCCCTGCCACTGATTCCCCGCTCCTGATTCCCCACCTCTGATACCCCATATCTGATTCCCCGCCTCTGTTTCCCCGCCTCTGATTCCCCACCTCTGATTCCCCATATCTGATTCCCTGCCTCTGATTCCCCAACTCTGATTCCCCGCCTCTGATTCCCCAGCTCTGATTCCCCGCCTCTGATTCCCCACCTCTGATCCAACATATCTGATTCCCCGCCTCTGTTTCCCCGCCTCTGATTCCCCACCTCTGATTCCCCATATCTGATTCCCCGCCTATGATTCCCCACCTCTGATTCCCCGCCTCTGATTCGCCAGCTATGATTCCCCTCCTCTGGTTCCCCGCATCTGATTCCCCGTCTCTGATTCCCCATGTCTGACCCTGCCTCTGATTCCACGCCTTTGATTCCCCATCTCTGATTCACCACCTCTGATTCCCCACCTCTGATTCCCCATCTCTGATTCTGCACATCCGATTCCCTGCCTCTGATTCCCCGCCTCCGATTCCCCGCCTTTGATTCCCTGCCTCTGATTCGCAACCTGTTATTCCCCACCTCTGAAACCCCATATCTGATTCCCCGCCACTGTTTCCCTGCCTCTGATTCCCCTCCTCTGTTTCTCCATATCTGATTCCCCGCCTCCGTTTCACCGCCTCTGATTGGCACCTCTGATACCCCGCCTCTGATTCCCCATCTCTAATTCATCACATCTGATTCCCCACCTCTGCTTCCCCATCTCTGATTCTCTACCTCTGATTCGCAACCTCTGATTCCGAATATCTGATTCCCTGCCTCTGATTCCCCAACTCTGATTCCCCGCCTCTGATTCCCCATATCTTATTCCCCGCCTCTGTTTCCCCCCCTCTGATTCCTAGCCTCTGATTCCCCATATCTGATTCCCCGCCTTTGATTCCCCATATCTGATTCCCCGCCTCATTTTCCCCATATCTGCTTCGCCGCCTCTGATTCCCCACATCTGATTCCCCTCCTCTGATTCCCCAGCTCTGATTTCCCGCCTCTGATTTCCGGCATCCGATTCCCTGCCTCTGATTCCCCGCCTCTGATACCCCATCCCTGATTCCCCGCCTCTGATTCCCCGTGTCTGATTCCCTGCATCTGATTCCCCGCCTCTGATTCCCCGCGTCTGATTCCCTGCCACTGATTCCCTGCCCCTGATTCCCCACCTCTGATTCCCCATATCTGATTTCCCGCCTCTGTTTCCCCGCCTCTGATTCCCCGCCTCTGTTTCCCCATATCTGATTCCCCGCCTCTGATTCCCCAACTCTGATTCCCCTCCTCTAATTCGCCAGCTATGATTCCCCGCCTTTGATTCCCTGCGTCTGATTCCCTGCCTCTGATTCCCCGCCTCTGATTCCCCTTCTCTGATTCACCACCTCTGAATCCCCACCTCTGATTCCCCATCTCTGATTCCGCACATCCGATTCCCTGCCTCTGATTCCCCGCCTCTGATTCCCCGCCTCTGATTCCCTGCCTCTGATTCTTAACCTCTAATTCCCCACCTCTGATTCCCCAACTCTGATTCCCCGCCTCTGATTCTCCAGCTCTGATTCCCCGCCTTTTATTCCCGGCCTCTGATTCCCTGCCACTGATTCCCCGCCCCTGATTCCCCACCTCTGATTTCCCAACTCTGATTCCCCGCCTCTGATTCCCCAGCTCTGATTCCCTGCCTCTGATTCCCCGCATCTGATTCCCTGCCTCTGATTCCCCGCCTCTGATTCCCTGCCTCTGATTCCCAACCTCTGATTCCCCACCTCTGAATCCCCATATCTGATTCCCCGCCTCTGTTTCCCCGCCTCTGATTCCCCGCCTCTGTTTCCCCATATCTGATTCCCCGCCTCTGATTCCCCAACTCTGATTCCCCTCCTCTGATTCGCCAGCTATGATTCCCCGCCTCTGATTCCGTGCATCTGATTCCCTGCATCTGATTCCCCGCCTCTGATTCCCCTTCTCTGATTCTCCACCTCTGATTCCCCACCTCTGATTCCCCATCTCTGATTCTGCTCATCCGATTCCCTGCCTATGATTCCCCGCCTCTGATTCCCCGCCTCTGATTCCCTGCCTCTGATTCGCAACCTCTAATTCCCCACCTCTGATTCCCCATATCTGATTCCCCGCCTCTGTTTCCCTGCCTCTGATTCCCGGCCTCTGTTTCCCCATATCTGATTCCCCTCCTCTGATTCCCCAACTCTGATTCCCCGCCTCTGATACCCCGCCTCTGATTCCCCATCTCTAATTCATCACATCTGATTCCCCACCTCTGCTTCCCCATCTCTGATTCTCTACCTCTGATTCGCCACCTCTGATTGCCCATATCTGATTCACCGCCTCTGTATCCCCGCATCTGATTCCCCGCCTCTGATTCCCCATATTTGATTCCCCGCCTCTGATTCCCCATCTCTGATTCCCGGACTCATTCCCCAACTCTGATTCCCCGCCTCTGATTCCCCATATTTGATTCCCCTCCTCTGATTTCCCATCTCTGATTCCCGGACTCTGATTCCCCAACTCTGATTTCCCCGCCTCTGAATCCCCAGCTCTGATTTCCCGCCTCTGATTCCCCACCTGTGATACAACATATCTGATTCCCGGCCTCTGTTTCCCCGCGTCTGATTCCCCACCTCTGATTCACCATATCTGATTCCCCGCCTCTGATTCCCCACCACTGATTCCCCTCCTCTGATTCGCCAGTTATGATTGCCCGCCTCTGATTCCCCGTTTCTGATTCCCTGCCTCTGATTCCCCGCCTCTGATTCCCCATCTCTGACTCACCACCTCTGATTCCCCACCTCTGATACCCCATCTCTGATTCCGCACATCCGATTCCCTGCCTCTGATTCCCCGCCTCTGATTCCCCGCCTCTGATTCCCTGCCTCTGATTCGCAACCTCTTATTCCCCACCTCTGATTCCCCATATCTGATTCCCCGCCTCTGTTTCCCCGCCTCTGATTGGCACCTCTGATACCCCGCCTCTGATACCCCATCTCTAATTCATCACATCTGATTCCCCACCTCTGCTTCCCCATCTCCGATTCTCTACCTCTGATTCGCCACCTCTGATTCCCAATATCTGATTCACCGCCTCTGTTTCCCTGCCTCTGATTCCCCGCCTCTGATTCCCCATATCTGATTCCCCGCCTCTGATTCCCCATCTCTGATTCCCGGTCTCTGATTCCCCACCTCTGATTCCCTGCCTCTGATTCCCCGCCTCTGAATCCCCTCCTCTGATTCCCTGCCACTGATTCCCCGCTCCTGATTCCCCACCTCTGATCCAACATATCTGATTCCCCGCCTCTGTTTCCCCGCCTCTGATTCCCCACCTCTGATTCCCCATATCTGATTCCCCGCCTATGATTCCCCACCTCTGATTCCCCGCCTCTGATTCGCCAGCTATGATTCCCCTCCTCTGGTTCCCCGCATCTGATTCCCCGCCTCTGATTCCCCGTGTCTGACCCTGCCTCTGATTCCACGCCTTTGATTCCCCATCTCTGATTCACCACCTCTGATTCCCCACCTCTGATTCCCCATCTCTGATTCTGCACATCCGATTCCCTGCCTCTGATTCCCCGCCTCTGATTCCCCGCCTCTGATTCCCTGCCTCTGATTCGCAACCTGTTATTCCCCACCTCTGAATCCCCATATCTGATTCCTCGCCTCTGTTTCCCTGCCTCTGATTCCCCGCCTCTGTTTCCCCATATCTGATTCCCCGCCTCTGTTTCACCGCCTCTGATTGGCACCTCTGATACCCCACCTCTGATTCCCCATCTCTAATTCATCACATCTGATTCCCCACCTCTGCTTCCCCATCTCTGATTCTCTACCTCTGATTCGCAACCTCTGATTCCGAATATCTGATTCACCGCCTCTGTTTCCCCGCTTCTGATTCCCCGCCTCTGATTCCCCATATCTGATTCCCCGCCTCTGATTCCCCATCTCTGATTCCCGGTCTCTGATTCCCCACCTCTGTTTCCCGGCCTCTCATTCCCCATCCCTGATTCACCGCCTCTGATTCCCAGTGTCTGATTCCCTGCCTCTGATTCCCCGCCTCTGAATCCCCTCCTCTGATTCCCTGCCACTGATTCCCCGCCCCTGATTCCCCACCTCTGATACCCCATATCTGATTCCCCGCCTCTGTTTCCCCGCCTCTGATTCCCCACCTCTTATTTCCCATATCTGATTCCACGCCTCTGATTCCCCGCCTCGGATTGGCCGCCTCTGATACCCCGCCTCTGATTCCCTATCTCTAATTCATCACATCTGATTCCCCACCTCTGCTTCCCCATCTCTGATTCTCAACCTCTGATTCGCCACCTCTGATTCCCCATATCTGATTCACCGCCTCTGTTTCCCCGCCTCTGATTCCCCGCCTCTGATTCCCCATATTTGATTCCCCGCCTCTGATTCCCCATCTCTGATTCCCGGTCTCTGATTCCCCAACTCTGATTCCCCGCCTCTGATTCCCCAGCTCTGATTTCCCGCCTCTGATTCCCCACCTCTGCTTCCCCATCTCTGATTCTCTACCTCTGATTCGCCACCTCTGATTGCCCATATCTGATTCACCGCCTCTGTTTCCCCGCCTCTGATTCCCCGCCTCTTATTCCCCATATTTGATTCCCCGCCTCTGATTCCCCATCTCTGATTCCCGGACTCTGATTCCCCAACTCTGATTCCCCGCCTCTGATTCCCCATATTTGATTCCCCTCCTCTGATTTCCCATCTCTGATTCCCGGACTCTGATTCCCCAACTCTGATTTCCCCGCCTCTGATTCCCCAGCTCTGATTTCCCGCCTCTGATTCCCCACCTCTGATACAACATATATGATTCCCGGCTTCTGTTTCCCCGCCTCTGATTCCCCACCTCTGATTCACCATATCTGATTCCCCGCCTCTGATTCCCCACCACTGATTCCCCTCCTCTGATTCGCCAGTTATGATTGCCCGCCTCTGATTCCCCGTTTCTGATTCCCTGCCTCTGATTCCCCGCCTCTGATTCCCCATCTCTGACTCACCACATCTGATTCCCCACCTCTGATACCCCATCTCTGATTCCGCACATCCGATTCCCTGCCTATGATTCCCCACCTCTGATTCCCCGCCTCTGATTCCCCATATCTGATTCCCTGCCTCTGTTTCCCCGCTTCTGATTCCCCACCTCTGTTTCCCCATATCTGATTCCCCGCCTCTGATTCCCCAACTCTAATACCCTGCCTCTGATTCCCCAGTTCTGATTCCCCGCCTCTGATTCCCCGCATCTGACTCCCTGCCTCTGATTCCCCGCCTCTGATTCCAGGCCTCTGATTCCCAGCATCTGATTCCGGCCTCTGATTCCCGGCCTCTGATTCCCTGCTTCTGATTCTGATTCCCTGCCTCTGATTCCCCATCTCTGATTCCGCACATCTGATTCCCTGCCTCTGATTCCCCACCTCTGATTCCCCATACCTGATTCCCCGCCTCTGATTCCCCAACTCTGATTCCCCTCCTCTAATTCGCCAGCTATGATTCCCCGCCTCTGATTCCCTGCGTCTGATTCCATGCCTCTGATTCCCAGCCTCTGATTCCCCTTCTCTGATTCACCACCTCTGAATCCCCACCTCTGATTCCCCATCTCTCATTCCGCACATCCGATTCCCTGCCTCTGATTCCCCGCCTCTGATTCCCCGCCTCTGATTCGCAACCTCTAATTCCCCACCTCTGATTCCCCATATCTGATTCCCCGCCTCTGTTTCCCTGCCTCTGATTCCCGGCCTCTGTTTCCCCATATCTGATTCCCCTCCTCTGATTCCCCAACTCTGATTCCCCGCCTCTGATTCCCCAGCTTTTATTCCCCGTCTTTTATTCCCGGCCTCTGATTCCCTGCCACTGATTCCCCGCCCCTGATTCCCCACCTCTGATTCCCCATATCTGATTCCCCGCCTCTGTTTCCCCACCTCTGATTCCCGGCCTCTTATACCCAGCATCTGATTCCCGGCCACTGATTCCCTGCCTCTGATTCCCCGCCTCTGATTCCCCATCTCTGATTCCCCGCCTCTGATTCCCCGTGTCTGATTCCCTGCCTCTGATTCCCCGCCTCTGATTCCCCGCATCTGATTCCCTGCCACTGATTCCCTGCCCCTGATTCCCCACCTCTGATTCCCCATATCTGATTCCCCGCCTCTGTTTCCCCAACTCTGATTCCCTTCCTCTAATTCGCCAGCTATGATTCCCCGCCTCTGATTCCCTGCCACTGATTCCCTGCCCCTGATTCCCCACCTCTGATTCCCCATATATGATTCCCCGCCTCTGATTCCCCAACTCTGATTCCCCTCCTCTAATTCGCCAGCTATGATTCCCCGCCTCTTATTCCCTGCGTCTGATTCCCTGCCTCTGATTCCCAGCCTCTGATTCCCCTTCTCTGATTCACCACCTCTGAATCCCCACCTCTGATTCCCCATCTCTGAATCCGCACTTCCGATTCCCTGCCTCTGATTCCCCGCCTCTGATTCCCCGCCTCTGATTCCCCGCCTCTGATTCCCCGCGTCTGATTCCCTGCCACTGATTCCCTGCCCCTGATTCCCCACCTCTGATTCCCCATCTCTGATTCCCCGCCTCTGTTTCCCCACCTCTGATTCCCCGCCTCTGTTTCCCCATATCTGATTCCCCGCCTCTTATTCTCCAACTCTGATTCCCCTCCTCTAATTCGCCAGCTATGATTCCCCGCCTCTGATTCCCTGCATCTGATTCCCTGCCTATGATTCCCCGCCTCTGATTCCCCTTCTCTGATTCACCACCTCTGAATCCCCACCTCTGATTCCCCATCTCTCATTCCGCACATCCGATTCCCTGCCTCTGATTCCCCGCCTCTGATTCCCCGCCTCTGATTCCCTGCCTCTGATTCGCAACCTCTAATTCCCCACCTCTGATTCCTCATATCTGATTCCCTGCCTCTGATTCGCAACCTCTAATTCCCCACCTCTGATTCCCCATATCTGATTCCCCGCCTCTGTTTCCCTGCCACTGATTCCCGGCCTCTGTTTCCCCATATCTGATTCCCCTCCTCTGATTCCCCAACTCTGATTCCCCGCCTCTGATTCCCCAGCTCTGATTCCCCGCCTTTTATTCCCGGCCTCTGATTCCCTGCCTCTGATTCCCCGCCCCTGATTCCCCACCTCTGATTCCCCATATCTGATTCCCCGCCTCTGTTTCCCCAGCTCTGATTCCCCACCTCTGATTCCCCAGCTCTTTCCTTGCCACTGATTCCCCGCCCCTGATTCCCCACCTCTGATTCCCCATATCTGATTCCCCGCCTCTGTTTCCCCAGCTCTGATTCCCTGCCTCTGATTCCCTGCCCTGATTCCCCATCTCTGTTTCACCGCCTTTGATTCGCCACCTCTGATTCCCCATATCTGATTCCCCGCCTCTGTTTCCCCGCCTCTGATTCCCTGCCTCTGATTCCCAACCTCTGATTCCACACCTCTGATTCCCCATATCTGATTCCCCGACTCTATTTCCCCATATCTGATTCCCCGCCTCTGATTCCCCAACTCTGATTCCCCGCCTCTGATTCCACAGCTCTGATTCCCCGCCTCTGATTCCCGGCGTCCGATTCCCTGCCTCTGATTCCCCGCCTCTGATTCCCCATCTCTGATTCCCCGCCTCTGATTCCCCGTGTCTGATTCCCTTACTCTGATTCCCCGCCTCTGATTCCCCCCCTCTGATTCCCTGCCACTGATTCCCTGCCCCTGATTCCCCACTTCTGATTCCCCATATCTGATTCCCCGCCTGTTTCCCCGCCTCTGATTCCCCGCCTCTGATTCCCCATATCTGATTCCCTGCCTCTGATTCCCCAACTCTGATTCCCCGCCTCTGATTCCCCATATCTTATTCCCCGCCTCTGTTTCCCCCCCTCTGATTCCTAGCCTCTGATTCCCCATATCTGATTCCCCGCCTTTGATTCCCCATATCTGATTCCCCGCCTCATTTTCCCCATATCTGCTTCGCCACCTCTGATTCCCCAACTCTGATTCCCCTCCTCTGATTCCCCAACTCTGATTTCCCGCCTCTGATTTCCGGCATCCGATTCCCTGCCTCTGATTCCCCGCCTCTGATTCCCCATCTCTGATTCCCCGCCTCTGATTCCCCGTGTCTGATTCCCTGCCACTGATTCCCTGCCCCTGATTCCCCACCTCTGATTCCCCATATCTGATTTCCCGCCTCTGTTTCCCCGCCTCTGATTCCCCGCCTCTGTTTCCCCATATCTGATTCCCCGCCTCTGATTCCCCAACTCTGATTCCCCTCCTCTAATTCGCCAGCTATGATTCCCCGCCTTTGATTCCCTGCGTCTGATTCCCTGCCTCTGATTCCCCGCCTCTGATTCCCCTTCTCTGATTCACCACCTCTGAATCCCCACCTCTGATTCCCCATCTCTGATTCCGCACATCCGATTCCCTGCCTCTGATTCCCCGCCTCTGATTCCCCGCCTCTGATTCCCTGCCTCTGATTCTTAACCTCTAATTCCCCACCTCTGATTCCCCAACTCTGATTCCCCGCCTCTGATTCTCCAGCTCTGATTCCCCGCCTTTTATTCCCGGCCTCTGATTCCCTGCCACTGATTCCCCGCCCCTGATTCCCCACCTCTGATTTCCCAACTCTGATTCCCCGCCTCTGATTCCCCAGCTCTGATTCCCTGCCTCTGATTCCCCGCATCTGATTCCCTGCCTCTGATTCCCCGCCTCTGATTCCCTGCCTCTGATTCCCAACCTCTGATTCCCCACCTCTGAATCCCCATATCTGATTCCCCGCCTCTGTTTCCCCGCCTCTGATTCCCCGCCTCTGTTTCCCCATATCTGATTCCCCGCCTCTGATTCCCCAACTCTGATTCCCCTCCTCTGATTCGCCAGCTATGATTCCCCGCCTCTGATTCCCTGCATCTGATTCCCTGCATCTGATTCCCCGCCTCTGATTCCCCTTCTCTGATTCTCCACCTCTGATTCCCCACCTCTGATTCCCCATCTCTGATTCCGCTCATCCGATTCCCTGCCTATGATTCCCCGCCTCTGATTCCCCGCCTCTGATTCCCTGCCTCTGATTCGCAACCTCTAATTCCCCACCTCTGATTCCCCATATCTGATTCCCCGCCTCTGTTTCCCTGCCTCTGATTCCCGGCCTCTGTTTCCCCATATCTGATTCCCCTCCTCTGATTCCCCAACTCTGATTCCCCGCCTCTGATACCCCGCCTCTGATTCCCCATCTCTAATTCATCACATCTGATTCCCCACCTCTGCTTCCCCATCTCTGATTCTCTACCTCTGATTCGCCACCTCTGATTGCCCATATCTGATTCACCGCCTCTGTTTCCCCGCATCTGATTCCCCGCCTCTGATTCCCCATATTTGATTCCCCGCCTCTAATTCCCCATCTCTGATTCCCGGACTCATTCCCCAACTCTGATTCGCCGCCTCTAATTCCCCATATTTGATTCCCCTCCTCTGATTTCCCATCTCTGATTCCCGGACTCTGATTCCCCAACTCTGATTTCCCCGCCTCTGAATCCCCAGCTCTAATTTCCCGCCTCTGATTCCCCACCTGTGATACAACATATCTGATTCCCGGCCTCTGTTTCCCCGCCTCTGATTCCCCACCTCTGATTCACCATATCTGATTCCCCGCCTCTGATTCCCCACCACTGATTCCCCTCCTCTGATTCGCCAGTTATGATTGCCCGCCTCTGATTCCCCGTTTATGATTCCCTGCCTCTGATTCCCCGCCTCTGATTCCCCATGTCTGACTCACCACCTCTGATTCCCCACCTCTGATACCCAATCTCTGATTCCGCACATCCGATTCCCTGCCTCTGATTCCCCGCCTCTGATTCCCCGCCTCTGATTCCCTGCCTCTGATTCGCAACCTCTTATTCCCCACCTCTGATTCCCCATATCTGATTCCCCGCCTCTGTTTCCCCGCCTCTGATTGGCACCTCTGATACCCCGCCTCTGATTCCCCATCTCTAATTCATCACATCTGATTCCCCACCTCTGCTTCCCCATCTCCGATTCTCTACCTCTGATTCGCCACCTCTGATTCCCAATATCTGATTCACCGCCTCTGTTTCCCTGCCTCTGATTCCCCACCTCTGATTCCCCATATCTGATTCCCCGCCTCTGATTCCCCATCTCTGATTCCCGGTCTCTGATTCCCCACCTCTGTTTCCCGGCCTCTGATTCCCAATCCCTGATTCACCGCCTCTGACTCCCAGTGTCTGATTCCCTGCCTCTGATTCCCCGCCTCTGAATCCCCTCCTCTGATTCCCTGCCACTGATTCCCCGCTCCTGATTCCCCACCTCTGATACCCCATATCTGATTCCCCGCCTCTGTTTCCCCGCCTCTGATTCCCCACCTCTGATTCCCCATATCTGATTCCCTGCCTCTGATTCCCCAACTCTGATTCCCCGCCTCTGATTCCCCAGCTCTGATTCCCCGCCTCTGATTCCCCGCCTCTGATTCCCCGCGTCTGATTCCCTGCCACTGATTCCCTGCCCCTGATTCCCCACCTCTGATTCACCACCTCTGAATCCCCACCTCTGATTCCCCATCTCTGAATCCGCACATCCGATTCCCTGCCTCTGATTCCCCGCCTCTGATTCCCCGCCTCTGATTCCCCGCCTCTGATTCCCCGCGTCTGATTCCCTGCCACTGATTCCCTGCCCCTGATTCCCCACCTCTGATTCCCCATCTTTGATTCCCCGCCTCTGTTTCCCCACCTCTGATTCCCCGCCTCTGTTTCCCCATATCTGATTCCCCGCCTCTTATTCTCCAACTCTGATTCCCCTCCTCTAATTCGCCAGCTATGATTCCCCGCCTCTGATTCCCTGCATCTGATTCCCTGCCTATGATTCCCCGCCTCTGATTCCCCTTCTCTGATTCACCACCTCTGAATCCCCACCTCTGATTCGCCATCTCTCATTCCGCACATCCGATTCCCTGCCTCTGATTCCCCGCCTCTGATTCCCCGCCTCTGATTCCCTGCCTCTGATTCGCAACCTCTAATTCCCCACCTCTGATTCCCCATATCTGATTCCCTGCCTCTGATTCGCAACCTCTAATTCCCCACCTCTGATTCCCCATATCTGATTCCCCGCCTCTGTTTCCCTGCCTCTGATTCCCGGCCTCTGTTTCCCCATATCTGATTCCCCTCCTCTGATTCCCAAACTCTGATTCCCCGCCTCTGATTCCCCAGCTCTGATTCCCCGCCTTTTATTCCCGGCCTCTGATTCCCTGCCTCTGATTCCCCGCCCCTGATTCCCCACCTCTGATTCCCCATATCTGATTCCCCACCTCTGATTCCCCAGCTCTGATTCCCCACCTCTGATTCCCCAGCTCTTTCCTTGCCACTGATTCCCCGCCCCTGATTCCCCACCTCTGATTCCCCATATCTGATTCCCCGCCTCTGTTTCCCCAGCTCTGATTCCCTGCCTCTGATTCCCTGCCCTGATTCCCCATCTCTGTTTCACCGCCTTTGATTCGCCACCTCTGATTCCCCATATCTGATTCCCCGCCTCTGTTTCCCCGCCTCTGATTCCCTGCCTCTGATTCCCAACCTCTGATTCCACACCTCTGATTCCCCATATCTGATTCCCCGACTCTATTTCCCCATATCTGATTCCCCGCCTCTGATTCCCCAACTCTGATTCCCCGCCTCTGATTCCACAGCTCTGATTCCCCGCCTCTGATTCCCGGCGTCCGATTCCCTGCCTCTGATTCCCCGCCTCTGATTCCCCATCTCTGATTCCCCGCCTCTGATTCCCCGTGTCTGATTCCCTTACTCTGATTCCCCGCCTCTGATTCCCCCCCTCTGATTCCCTGCCACTGATTCCCTGCCCCTGATTCCCCACTTCTGATTCCCCATATCTGATTCCCCGCCTGTTTCCCCGCCTCTGATTCCCCGCCTCTGATTCCCCATATCTGATTCCCTGCCTCTGATTCCCCAACTCTGATTCCCCGCCTCTGATTCCCCATATCTTATTCCCCGCCTCTGTTTCCCCCCCTCTGATTCCTAGCCTCTGATTCCCCATATCTGATTCCCCGCCTTTGATTCCCCATATCTGATTCCCCGCCTCATTTTCCCCATATCTGCTTCGCCGCCTCTGATTCCCCAACTCTGATTCCCCTCCTCTGATTCCCCAGCTCTGATTTCCCGCCTCTGATTTCCGGCATCCGATTCCCTGCCTCTGATTCCCCGCCTCTGATTCCCCATCTCTGATTCCCCGCCTCTGATTCCCCGTGTCTGATTCCCTGCATCTGATTCCCCGCCTCTGATTCCCCGCGTCTGATTCCCTGCCACTGATTCCCTGCCCCTGATTCCCCACCTCTGATTCCCCATATCTGATTTCCCGCCTCTGTTTCCCCGCCTCTGATTCCCCAACTCTGATTCCTCTCCTCTAATTCGCCAGCTATGATTCCCCGCCTTTGATTCCCTGCGTCTGATTCCCTGCCTCTGATTCCCCGCCTCTGATTCCCCTTCTCTGATTCACCACCTCTGAATCCCCACCTCTGATTCCCCATCTCTGATTCCGCAGATCCGATTCCCTGCCTCTGATTCCCCGCCTCTGATTCCCCGCCTCTGATTCCCTGCCTCTGATTCTTAACCTCTAATTCCCCACCTCTGATTCCCCAACTCTGATTCCCCGCCTCTGATTCTCCAGCTCTGATTCCCCGCCTTTTATTCCCGGCCTCTGATTCCCTGCCACTGATTCCCCGCCTCTCTTTCCCCCCCTCTGATTCCTAGCCTCTGATTCCCCATATCTGATTCCCCGCCTTTGATTCCCCATATCTGATTCCCCGCCTCATTTTCCCCATATCTGCTTCGCCGCCTCTGATTCCCCAACTCTGATTCCCCTCCTCTGATTACCCAGCTCTGATTTCCCGCCTCTGATTTCCGGCACCAATTCCCTGCCTCTGATTCCCCGCCTCTGATTCCCCATCTCTGATTCCCCGCCTCTGATTCCCCGTGTCTGATTCCCTGCATCAGATTCCCCGCCTCTGATTCCCCGCGTCTGATTCCCTGCCACTGATTCCCTGCCCCTGATTCCCCACCTCTGATTCCCCATATCTGATTTCCCGCCTCTGTTTCCCCGCCTCTGATTCCCCGCCTCTGTTTCCCCATATCTGATTCCCCGCCTCTGATTCCCCAACTCTGATTCCCCTCCTCTAATTCGCCAGCTATGATTCCCCGCCTTTGATTCCCTGCGTCTGATTCCCTGCCTCTGATTCCCCGCCTCTGATTCCCCTTCTCTGATTCACCACCTCTGAATCCCCACCTCTGATTCCCCATCTCTGATTCCGCACATCCAATTCCCTGCCTCTGATTCCCCGCCTCTGATTCCCCGCCTCTGATTCCCTGCCTCTGATTCTTAACCTCTAATTCCCCACCTCTGATTCCCCAACTCTGATTCCCCGCCTCTGATTCTCCAGCTCTGATTCCCCGCCTTTTATTCCCGGCCTCTGATTCCCTGCCACTGATTCCCCGCCCCTGATTCCCCACCTCTGATTTCCCAACTCTGATTCCCCGCCTCTGATTCCCCAGCTCTGATTCCCTGCCTCTGATTCCCCGCATCTGATTCCCTGCCTCTGATTCCCCGCCTCTGATTCCCTGCCTCTGATTCCCAACCTCTGATTCCCCACCTCTGAATCCCCATATCTGATTCCCCGCCTCTGTTTCCCCGCCTCTGATTCCCCGCCTCTGTTTCCCCATATCTGATTCCCCGCCTCTGATTCCCCAACTCTGATTCCCCTCCTCTGATTCGCCAGCTATGATTCCCCGCCTCTGATTCCCTGCATCTGATTCCCTGCATCTGATTCCCCGCCTCTGATTCCCCTTCTCTGATTCACCACCTCTGATTCCCCACCTCTGATTCCCCATCTCTGATTCCGCTCATCCGATTCCCTGCCTATGATTCCCCGCCTCTGATTCCCCGCCTCTGATTCCCTGCCTCTGATTCGCAACCTCTAATTCCCCACCTCTGATTCCCCATATCTGATTCCCCGCCTCTGTTTCCCTGCCTCTGATTCCCGGCCTCTGTTTCCCCATATCTGATTCCCCTCCTCTGATTCCCCAACTCTGATTCCCCGCCTCTGATACCCCGCCTCTGATTCCCCATCTCTAATTCATCACATCTGATTCCCCACCTCTGCTTCCCCATCTCTGATTCTCAACCTCTGATTCGCCACCTCTGATTGCCCATATCTGATTCACCGCCTCTGTTTCCCCGCATCTGATTCCCCGCCTCTGATTCCCCATATTTGATTCCCCGCCTCTAATTCCCCATCTCTGATTCCCGGACTCATTCCCCAACTCTGATTCCCCGCCTCTGATTCCCCATATTTGATTCCCCTCCTCTGATTTCCCATCTCTGATTCCCGGACTCTGATTCCCCAACTCTGATTTCCCCGCCTCTGAATCCCCAGCTCTGATTTCCCGCCTCTGATTCCCCACCTGTGATACAACATATCTGATTCCCGGCCTCTGTTTCCCCGCCTCTGATTCCCCACCTCTGATTCACCATATCTGATTCCCCGCCTCTGATTCCCCACCACTGATTCCCCTCCTCTGATTCGCCAGTTATGATTGCCCGCCTCTGATTCCCCGTTTATGATTCCCTGCCTCTGATTCCCCGCCTCTGATTCCCCATGTCTGACTCACCACCTCTGATTCCCCACCTCTGATACCCAATCTCTGATTCCGCACATCCGATTCCCTGCCTCTGATTCCCCGCCTCTGATTCCCCGCCTCTGATTCCCTGCCTCTGATTCGCAACCTCTTATTCCCCACCTCTGATTCCCCATATCTGATTCCCAGCCTCTGTTTCCCCGCCTCTGATTGGCACCTCTGATACCCCGCCTCTGATTCCCCATCTCTAATTCATCACATCTGATTCCCCACCTCTGCTTCCCCATCTCCGATTCTCTACCTCTGATTCGCCACCTCTGATTCCCAATATCTGATTCACCGCCTCTGTTTCCCTGCCTCTGATTCCCCACCTCTGATTCCCCATATCTGATTCCCCGCCTCTGATTCCCCATCTCTGATTCCCGGTCTCTGATTCCCCACCTCTGTTTCCCGGCCTCTGATTCCCAATCCCTGATTCACCGCCTCTGACTCCCAGTGTCTGATTCCCTGCCTCTGATTCCCCGCCTCTGAATCCCCTCCTCTGATTCCCTGCCACTGATTCCCCGCTCCTGATTCCCCACCTCTGATACCCCATATCTGATTCCCCGCCTCTGTTTCCCCGCCTCTGATTCCCCACCTCTGATTCCCCATATCTGATTCCCTGCCTCTGATTCCCCAACTCTGATTCCCCTCCTCTGATTCCCCAGCTCTGATTCCCCGCCTCTGATTCCCCACCTCTGATCCAACATATCTGATTCCCCGCCTCTGTTTCCCCGCCTCTGATTCCCCACCTCTGATTCCCCATATCTGATTCCCCGCCTATGATTCCCCACCTCTGATTCCCCGCCTCTGATTCGCCAGCTATGATTCCCCTCCTCTGGTTCCCCACATCTGATTCCCCGCCTCTGATTCCCCGTGTCTGACCCTGCCTCTCATTCCACGCCTTTGATTCCCCATCTCTGATTCACCACCTCTGATTCCCCACCTCTGATTCCCCATCTCTGATTCTGCACATCCGATTCCCTGCCTCTGATTCCTCGCCTCTGATTCCCCGCCTCTGATTCCCTGCCTCTGATTCGCAACCTGTTATTCCCCACCTCTGAATCCCCATATCTGATTCCCCGCCTCTGTTTCCCTGCCTCTGATTCCCCGCCTCTGTTTCCCCATATCTGATTCCCCGCCTCTGTTTCACCGCCTCTGATTGGCACCTCTGATACCCCGCCTCTGATTTCCCATCTCTAATTCATCACATCTGATTCCCCACCTCTGCTTCCCCAACTCTGATTCTCTACCTCTGATTCGCAACCTCTGATTCCGAATATCTGATTCACCGCCTCTGTTTCCCCGCTTCTGATTCCCCGCCTCTGATTCACCATATCTGATTCCCCGCCTCTGATTCCCCATCTCTGATTCCCGGTCTCTGATTCCCCACCTCTGTTTCCCGGCCTCTCATTCCCCATCCCTGATTCACCTCCTCTGATTCCCAGTGTCTGATTCCCTGCCTCTGATTCCCCGCCTCTGAATCCCCTCCTCTGATTCCCTGCCACTGATTCCCCGCCCCTGATTCCCCACCTCTGATACCCCATATCTGATTCCCCGCCTCTGTTTCCCCGCCTCTGATTCCCCACCTCTGATTTCCCATATCTGATTCCACGCCTCTGATTCCCCGCCTCTGATTGGCCGCCTCTGATACCCCGCCTCTGATTCCCCATCTCTAATTCATCACATCTGATTCCCCACCTCTGCTTCCCCATCTCTGATTATCAACCTCTGATTCGCCACCTCTGATTCCCCATATCTGATTCACCGCCTCTGTTTCCCCGCCTCTGATTCCCCACCTCTGATTCCCCATATTTGATTCCCCGCCTCTGATTCCCCATCTCTGATTCCCGGACACTGATTCCCCAACTCTGATTCCCCGCCTCTGATTCCCCAGCTCTGATTTCCCGCCTCTGATTCCCCACCTCTGCTTCCCCATCTCTGATTCTCTACCTCTGATTCGCCACCTCTGATTGCCCATATCTGATTCACCGCCTCTGTTTCCCCGCCTCTGATTCCCCGCCTCTTATTCCCCATATTTGATTCCCCGCTTCTGATTCCCCATCTCTGATTCCCGGACTCTGATTCCCCAACTCTGATTCCCCGCCTCTGATTCCCCATATTTGATTCCCCTCCTCTGATTTCCCATCTCTGATTCCCGGACACTGATTCCCCAACTCTGATTTCCCCGCCTCTGATTCCCCAGCTCTGATTTCCCGCCTCTGATTCCCCACCTCTGATACAACATATCTGATTCCCGGCCTCTGTTTCCCCGCCTCTGATTCCCCACGTCTGATTCACCATATCTGATTCCCCGCCTCTGATTCCCCACCACTGATTCCCCTCCTCTGATTCGCCAGTTATGATTGCCCGCCTCTGATTCCCCGTTTCTGATTCCCTGCCTCTGATTCCCCGCCTCTGATTCCCCATCTCTGACTCACCACCTCTGATTCCCCACCTCTGATACCCCATCTCTGATTCCGCACATCCGATTCCCTGCCTATGATTCCCCACCTCTGATTCCCCGCCTCTGATTCCCCATATCTGATTCCCTGCCTCTGTTTCCCCGCTTCTGATTCCCCACCTCTGTTTCCCCATATCTGATTCCCCGCCTCTGATTCCCCAACTCTAATACCCTGCCTCTGATTCCCCAGCTCTGATTCCCCGCCTCTGATTCCCCGCATCTGATTCCCTGCCTCTGATTCCCCGCCTCTGATTCCAGGCCTCTGATTCCCAGCATCTGATTCCGGCCTCTGATTCCCGGCCTCTGATTCCCTGCTTCTGATTCTGCATCTCTGATTCCGCACATCTGATTCCCTGCCTCTGATTCCCCGCCTCTGATTCCAGGCCTCTGATTCCCAGCATCTGATTCCGGCCTCTGATTCCCCAGCTCTGATTCCCCGCCTCTGATTCCCCATCTCTGATTCCGCACATCTGATTCCCTGCCTCTGATTCCCCACCTCTGATTCCCCATACCTGATTCCCCGCCTCTGTTTCCCCGCCTCTGATTCCCCGCCTCTGTTTCCACATATCTGATTCGCCGCCTCTGATTCCCCAACTCTGATTCCCCTCCTCTAAATCGCCAGCTATGATTCCCCGCCTCTGATTCCCTGCGTCTGATTCCATGCCTCTGATTCCCAGCCTCTGATTCCCCTTATCTGATTCACCACCTCTGAATCCCCACCTCTGATTCCCCATCTCTGATTCCGCACATCCGATTCCCTGCCTCTGATTCCCCGCCTCTGATTCCCCGCCTCTGATTCGCAACCTCTAATTCCCCACCTCTGATTCCCCATATCTGATTCCCCGCCTCTGTTTCCCTGCCTCTGATTCCCGGCCTCTGTTTCCCCATATCTGATTCCCCTCCTCTGATTCCCCAACTCTGATTCCCCGCCTCTGATTCCCCAGCTTTTATTCCCCGTCTTTTATTCCCGGCCTCTGATTCCCTGCCACTGATTCCCCGCCCCTGATTCCCCACCTCTGATTCCCCATATCTGATTCCCCGCCTCTGTTTCCCCACCTCTGATTCCCGGCCTCTTATTCCCAGCATTTGATTCCCGGCCACTGATTCCCTGCCTCTGATTCCCCGCCTCTGATTCCCCATCTCTGATTCCCCGCCTCTGATTCCCCGTGTCTGATTCCCTGCCTCTGATTCCCCGCCTCTGATTCCCCGCGTCTGATTCCCTGCCACTGATTCCCTGCCCCTGATTCCCCACCTCTGATTCCCGATATCTGATTCCCCGCCTCTGTTTCCCCAACTCTGATTCCCTTCCTCTAATTCGCCAGCTATGATTCCCCGCCTCTGATTCCCTGCCACTGATTCCCTGCCCCTGATTCCCCACCTCTGATTCCCCATATATGATTCCCCGCCTCTGATTCCCCAACTCTGATTCCCCTCCTCTAATTCGCCAGCTATGATTCCCCGCCTCTTATTCCCTGCGTCTGATTCCCTGCCTCTGATTCCCAGCCTCTGATTCCCCTTCTCTGATTCACCACCTCTGAATCCCCACCTCTGATTCCCCATCTCTGATTCCGCACATCCGATTCCCTGCCTCTGATTCCCCGCCTCTGATTCCCCGCCTCTGATTCCCCGCCTCTGATTCCCCGCGTCTGATTCCCTGCCACTGATTCCCTGCCACTGATTCCCCACCTCTGATTCCCCATCTCTGATTCCCCGCCTCTGTTTCCCCACCTCTGATTCCCCGCCTCTGTTTCCCCATATCTGATTCCCCGCCTCTGATTCCCCAACTCTGATTCCCCTCCTCTAATTCGCCAGCTATGATTCCCCGCCTCTGATTCCCTGCATCTGATTCCCTGCCTCTGATTCCCCGCCTCTGATTCCCCTTCTCTGATTCACCACCTCTGAATCCCCACCTCTGATTCCCCATCTCTGATTCCGCACATCCGATTCCCTGCCTCTGATTCCCCGCCTCTGATTCCCCGCCTCTGATTCCCTGCCTCTGATTCGCAACCTCTAATTCCCCACCTCTGATTCCCCATATCTGATTCCCCGCCTCTGTTTCCCTGCCTCTGATTCCCGGCCTCTGTTTCCCCATATCTGATTCCCCTCCTCCGATTCCCCAACTCTGATTCCCCGCCTCTGATTCCCCAGCTCTGATTCCCCGCCTTTTATTCCCGGCCTCTGATTCCCTGCCACTGATTCCCCGCCCCTGATTCCCCACCTCTGATTCCCCATATCTGATTCCCCGCCTCTGTTTCCCCAGCTCTGATTCCCCACCTCTGATTCCCCAGCTCTTTCCTTGCCACTGATTCCCCGCCCCTGATTCCCCACCTCTGATTCCCCATATCTGATTCCCCGCCTCTGTTTCCCCAGCTCTGATTCCCTGCCAATGATTCCCTGCCCTGATTCCCCTTCTCTGTTTCACCGCCTTTGATTCGCCACCTCTGATTCCCCATATCTGATTCCCCGCCTCTGTTTCCCCGCCTCTGATTCCCTGCCTCTGATTCCCAACCTCTGATTCCACACCTCTGATTCCCCATATCTGATTCCCCGACTCTATTTCCCCATATCTGATTCCCCGCCTCTGATTCCCCAACTCTGATTCCCCGCCTCTGATTCCACAGCTCTGATTCCCCGCCTCTGATTCCCGGCGTCCGATTCCCTGCCTCTGATTCCCCGCCTCTGATTCCCCATCTCTGATTCCCCGCCTCTGATTCCCCGTGTCTGATTCCCTTACTCTGATTCCCCGCCTCTGATTCCCCCCCTCTGATTCCCTGCCACTGATTCCCTGCCCCTGATTCCCCACTTCTGATTCCCCATATCTGATTCCCCGCCTGTTTCCCCGCCTCTGATTCCCCGCCTCTGATTCCCCATATCTGATTCCCTGCCTCTGATTCCCCAACTCTGATTCCCCGCCTCTGATTCCCCATATCTTATTCCCCGCCTCTGTTTCCCCCCCTCTGATTCCTAGCCTCTGATTCCCCATATCTGATTCCCCGCCTTTGATTCCCCATATCTGATTCCCCGCCTCATTTTCCCCATATCTGCTTCGCCGCCTCTGATTCCCCAACTCTGATTCCCCTCCTCTGATTCCCCAGCTCTGATTTCCCGCCTCTGATTTCCGGCATCCGATTCCCTGCCTCTGATTCCCCGCCTCTGATTCCCAATCTCTGATTCCCCGCCTCTGATTCCCCGTGTCTGATTCCCTGCATCTGATTCCCCGCCTCTGATTCCCCGCGTCTGATTCCCTGCCACTGATTCCCTGCCCCTGATTCCCCACCTCTGATTCCCCATATCAGATTTCCCGCCTCTGTTTCCCCGCCTCTGATTCCCCGCCTCTGTTTCCCCATATCTGATTCCCCGCCTCTGATTCCCCAACTCTGATTCCCCTCCTCTAATTCGCCAGCTATGATACCCCGCCTTTGATTCCCTGCGTCTGATTCCCTGCCTCTGATTCCCCGCCTCTGATTCCCCTTCTCTGATTCACCACCTCTGAATCCCCACCTCTGATTCCCCATCTCTGATTCCGCACATCCGATTCCCTGCCTCTGATTCCCCGCCTCTGATTCCCCGCCTCTGATTCCCTGCCTCTGATTCTTAACCTCTAATTCCCCACCTCTGATTCCCCAACTCTGATTCCCCGCCTCTGATTCTCCAGCTCTGATTCCCCGCCTTTTATTCCCGGCCTCTGATTCCCTGCCACTGATTCCCCGCCCCTGATTTCCCACCTCTGATTCCCCATATCTGATTCCCCGCCTCTGTTTCCCCAGCTCTGAATCCCCACCTCTGATTCCCCAGCTCTGATTCCCTGCCACTGATTCCCCACCCCTGATTCCCCACCTCTGATTCCCCATATCTGATTCCCCGCCTCTGTTTCCCCAGCTCTGATTCCCTGCCTCTGATTCCCTGCCCTGATTCCCCATCTCTGTTTCACCGCCTTTGATTCGCCACCTCTGATTCACCATATCTGATTCCCCGCCTCTGTTTCCCCGCCTCTGATTCCCTGCCTCTGATTCCCAACCTCTGATTCCACACCTCTGATTTTCCATATCTGATTCCCCACCTCTATTTCCCCATATCTGATTCCCCGCCTCTGATTCCCCGCCTCTGATTCCTGGCGTCCGATTCCCTGCCTCTGATTCCCCGCCTCTGATTCCCCATCTCTGATTCCCCGCCTCTGATTCCCCATATCTGATTCCCTGCCTCTGATTCCCCGCCTCTGATTCCCTGCCTCTGATTCCCTGCCACTGATTCCCTGCCCCTGATTCCCCACCTCTGATTCCCCATATCTGATTCCCCGCCTCTGTTTCCCCGCCTCTGATTCCCCGCCTCTGATTCCCCATATCTGATTCCCTGCCTCTGATTCCCCAACTCTGATTCCCCGCCTCTGATTCCCCAGCTCTGAATCCACGCCTATGATTCCCCGCATCTGATTCCCTGCCTCTGATTCCCCGCCTTGATTCCCCATCTCTGATTCACAACCTCTGATTCCCCACCTCTTATTCCCCATATCTGATTCCCCGCCTCTGTTTCCCCATATCTGATTCCCCGGCTCTGATTGCCCACCTCTATTCCCCGCCTCTGATTCGCCAGCTCTGATTCGCCTCCTCTGATTCCCTGCATCTGATTCCCTGCCTCTGATTCCGCGCCTCTGATTCCCCATCTCTGATTCACCGCCTTTGATTCGCCACCTCTGATTCCCCATATCTGATTCACCACCTCTGTTTCCCCGCCTCTGATTCCCCGCCTCTGATTCTCCATATCTCATTCCCCGCCTCTGATTCCCCGCGTCTGATTCCCAGCCTCTGAATCCCCGTGTCTGATTTCCTGCCTTTGATTCCCCGCCTCTTATTCCCCATCTCTGATTCACCGCCTCTGATTCCCCACCTCTGATTCCCCGCGTCTGATTCCCTGCCTCTGATTCCCCGCCTCTGATTCCCCAGCTCTGATTCCCCGCCTCTGATTCCCCATCTCTGATTCCCCGCCTCTGATTCCCCGTGTCTGATTCCCTGCCTCTGATTCCCCGCCTCTGATTCCCCGCCTCTGATTCCCTGCCACTGATTCCCTGCCCCTGATTCCCCACCTCTGATTCCCCATATCTGGTTCCCCGCCTCTGTTTCCCGCCTCTGATACCCCTCCTCTGATTCCCCATATCTGATTCCCTGCCTCTGATTTCCCAACTCTGATTCCCCGCCTCTGATTCCCCAGCTCTGAATCCACGCCTCTGATTCCCCGCATCTGATTCCCTGCCTCTGATTCCCCGCCTTGATTCCCTATCTCTGATTCACAACCTCTGATTCCCCACCTCTTATTCCCCATATCTGATTCCCCGCCTCTGTTTCCCCATATCTGATTCCCCGGCTCTGATTGCCCACCTCTATTCCCCGCCTCTGATTCGCCAGCTCTGATTCGCCTCCTCTGATTCCCCGCATCTGATTCCCTGCCTCTGATTCCGCGCCTCTGATTCCCCATCTCTGATTCACCGCCTTTGATTCGCCACCTCTGATTCCCCATATGTGATTCACCACCTCTGTTTCCCCGCCTCTGATTCCCTGCCTCTGATTCTCCATATCTCATTCCCCGCCTCTGAATCCCCATCTCTGATTCCCCTACACTGATTCCCCACCTCTGATTCCCGGCCTCTTATTCCCAGCATCTGTTTCCCGGTCTCTGATTCCCGGCCTCTGATTCCCCGCTTCTGATTCTGATTCCCTGCCTCTGATTCCCCATCTCTGATTCCGCACATCTGATTCCCTGCCTCTGATTCCCCACCTCTGATTCCCCATATCTGATTCCCCGCCACTGTTTCCCCGCCTCTGATTCCCCGCCTCTGTTTCCCCATATCTAATTCCCCACCTCTGATGCCCCAACTCTGATTCCCCGCCTCTGATTCCCCAGCTCTGATTCCCCACCTCTGATTCTCCGCATCCGATTCCCCATGTCTGATTCCCCGCCTCTGTTTCCCCACCTCTGATTCCCCGCTTCTGTTTTCCCATATCTGATTCCCCGCCTCTGATTCCCCAGCTCTGATTCCCTGCCTCTGATTCCCCGCGTTCTATTCCCTGCCTCTGATTCCCCGCCTGTGATTCCCCATCTCTGATTCACCACCTCTGATTCCCCACCTCTGATTCCCCATATCTAATTCCCCGCCTCTGTTTGCCCGCCCCTGATTCCCCACCTCTGATTCCCCATATCTGATTCCCCGCCTCTGTTTCCCCAGCTCTGATTCCCTGCCTCTGATTCCCTGCCCTGATTCCCCATCTCTGTTTCACCGCCTTTGATTCGCCACCTCTGATTCCCCATATCTGATTCCCCGCCTCTGTTTCCCCGCCTCTGATTCCCTGCCTCTGATTCCCAACCTCTGATTCCACACCTCTGATTCCCCATATCTGATTCCCCGACTCTATTTCCCCATATCTGATTCCCCGCCTCTGATTCCCCAACTCTGATTCCCCGCCTCTGATTCCACAGCTCTGATTCCCCGCCTCTGATTCCCGGCGTCCGATTCCCTGCCTCTGATTCCCCGCCTCTGATTCCCCATCTCTGATTCCCCGCCTCTGATTCCCCGTGTCTGATTCCCTTACTCTGATTCCCCGCCTCTGATTCCCCCCCTCTGATTCCCTGCCACTGATTCCCTGCCCCTGATTCCCCACTTCTGATTCCCCATATCTGATTCCCCGCCTGTTTCCCCGCCTCTGATTCCCCGCCTCTGATTCCCCATATCTGATTCCCTGCCTCTGATTCCCCAACTCTGATTCCCCGCCTCTGATTCCCCATATCTTATTCCCCGCCTCTGTTTCCCCCCCTCTGATTCCTAGCCTCTGATTCCCCATATCTGATTCCCCGCCTTTGATACCCCATATCTGATTCCCCGCCTCATTTTCCCCATATCTGCTTCGCCGCCTCTGATTCCCCAACTCTGATTCCCCTCCTCTGATTCCCCAGCTCTGATTTCCCGCCTCTGATTTCCGGCATCCGATTCCCTGCCTCTGATTCCCCGCCTCTGATTCCCCATCTCTGATTCCCCGCCTCTGATTCCCCGTGTCTGATTCCCTGCATCTGATTCCCCGCCTCTGATTCCCCGCGTCTGATTCCCTGCCACTGATTCCCTGCCCCTGATTCCCCACCTCTGATTCCCCATATCTGATTTCCCGCCTCTGTTTCCCCGCCTCTGATTCCCCAACTCTGATTCCCCTACTCTAATTCGCCAGCTATGATTCCCCGCCTTTGATTCCCTGCGTCTGATTCCCTGCCTCTGATTCCCCGCCTCTGATTCCCCTTCTCTGATTCACCACCTCTGAATCCCCACCTCTGATTCCCCATCTCTGATTCCGCACATCCGATTCCCTGCCTCTGATTCCCCGCCTCTGATTCCCCGCCTCTGATTCCCTGCCTCTGATTCTTAACCTCTAATTCCCCACCTCTGATTCCCCAACTCTGATTCCCCGCCTCTGATTCTCCAGCTCTGATTCCCCGCCTTTTATTCCCGGCCTCTGATTCCCTGCCACTGATTCCCCGCCTCTCTTTCCCCCCCTCTGATTCCTAGCCTCTGAATCCCCATATCTGATTCCCCGCCTTTGATTCCCCATATCTGATTCCCCGCCTCATTTTCCCCATATCTGCTTCGCCGCCTCTGATTCCCCAACTCTGATTCCCCTCCTCTGATTACCCAGCTCTGATTTCCCGCCTCTGATTTCCGGCATCCAATTCCCTGCCTCTGATTCCCCGCCTCTGATTCCCCATCTCTGATTCCCCGCCTCTGATTCCCCGTGTCTGATTCCCTGCATCTGATTCCCCGCCTCTGATTCCCCGCCTCTGATTCCCCGCGTCTGATTCCCTGCCACTGATTCCCTGCCCCTGATTCCCCACCTCTGATTCCCCATATCTGATTTCCCGCCTCTGTTTCCCCGCCTCTGATTCCCCACCTCTGTTTCCCCATATCTGATTCCCCGCCTCTGATTCCCCAACTCTGATTCCCCTCCTCTAATTCGCCAGCTATGATTCCCCGCCTTTGATTCCCTGCGTCTGATTCCCTGCCTCTGATTCCCCGCCTCTGATTCCCCTTCTCTGATTCACCACCTCTGAATCCCCACCTCTGATTCCCCATCTCTGATTCCGCACATCCGATTCCCTGCCTCTGATTCCCCGCCTCTGATTCCCCGCCTCTGATTCCCTGCCTCTGATTCTTAACCTCTAATTCCCCACCTCTGATTCCCCAACTCTGATTCCCCGCCTCTGATTCTCCAGCTCTGATTCCCCGCCTTTTATTCCCGGCCTCTGATTCCCTGCCACTGATTCCCCGCCCCTGATTCCCCACCTCTGATTTCCCAACTCTGATTCCCCGCCTCTGATTCCCCAGCTCTGATTCCCTGCCTCTGATTCCCCGCATCTGATTCCCTGCCTCTGATTCCCCGCCTCTGATTCCCTGCCTCTGATTCCCAACCTCTGATTCCCCACATCTGAATCCCCATATCTGATTCCCCGCCTCTGTTTCCCCGCCTCTGATTCCCCGCCTCTGTTTCCCCATATCTGATTCCCCGCCTCTGATTCCCCAACTCTGATTCCCCTCCTCTGATTCGCCAGCTATGATTCCCCGCCTCTGATTCCCTGCATCTGATTCCCTGCATCTGATTCCCCACCTCTGATTCCCCTTCTCTGATTCTCCACCTCTGATTCCCCACCTCTGATTCCCCATCTCTGATTCCGCTCATCCGATTCCCTGCCTATGATTCCCCGCCTCTGATTCTCCGCCTCTGATTCCCTGCCTCTGATTCGCAACCTCTAATTCCCCACCTCTGATTCCCCATATCTGATTCCCCGCCTCTGTTTCCCTGCCTCTGATTCCCGGCCTCTGTTTCCCCATATCTGATTCCCCTCCTCTGATTCCCCAACTCTGATTCCCCGCCTCTGATACCCCGCCTCTGATTCCCCATCTCTAATTCATCACATCTGATTCCCCACCTCTGCTTCCCCATCTCTGATTCTCTACCTCTGATTCGCCACCTCTGATTGCCCATATCTGATTCACCGCCTCTGTTTCCCCGCATCTGATTCCCCGCCTCTGATTCCCCATATTTGATTCCCCGCCTCTAATTCCCCATCTCTGATTCCCGGACTCATTCCCCAACTCTGATTCCCCGCCTCTGATTCCCCATATTTGATTCCCCTCCTCTGATTTCCCATCTCTGATTCCCGGACTCTGATTCCCCAACTCTGATTTCCCCGCCTCTGAATCCCCAGCTCTGATTTCCCGCCTCTGATTCCCCACCTGTGATACAACATATCTGATTCCCGGCCTCTGTTTCCCCGCCTCTGATTCCCCACCTCTGATTCACCATATCTGATTCCCCGCCTCTGATTCCCCACCACTGATTCCCCTCCTCTGATTCGCCAGTTATGATTGCCCGCCTCTGATTCCCCGTTTCTGATTCCCTGCCTCTGATTCCCCGCCTCTGATTCCCCATGTCTGACTCACCACCTCTGATTCCCCACCTCTGATACCCCATCTCTGATTCCGCACATCCAATTCCCTGCCTCTGATTCCCCGCCTCTGATTCCCCGCCTCTGATTCCCTGCCTCTGATTCGCAACCTCTTATTCCCCACCTCTGATTCCCCATATCTGATTCCCCACCTCTGTTTCCCCGCCTCTGATTGGCACCTCTGATACCCCGCCTCTGATTCCCCATCTCTAATTCATCACATCTGATTCCCCACCTCTGCTTCCCCATCTCCGATTCTCTACCTCTGATTCGCCACCTCTGATTCCCAATATCTGATTCACCGCCTCTGTTTCCCTGCCTCTGATTCCCCACCTCTGATTCCCCATATCTGATTCCCCGCCTCTGATTCCCCATCTCTGATTCCCGGTCTCTGATTCCCCACCTCTGTTTCCCGGCCTCTGATTCCCAATCCCTGATTCACCGCCTCTGACTCCCAGTGTCTGATTCCCTGCCTCTTATTCCCCGCCTCTGAATCCCCTCCTCTGATTCCCTGCCACTGATTCCCCGCTCCTGATTCCCCACCTCTGATACCCCATATCTGATTCCCCGCCTCTGTTTCCCCGCCTCTGATTCCCCACCTCTGATTCCCCATATCTGATTCCCTGCCTCTGATTCCCCAACTCTGATTCCCCGCCTCTGATTCCCCAGCTCTGATTCCCTGCCTCTGATTCCCCACCTCTGATCCAACATATCTGATTCCCCGCCTCTGTTTCCCCGCCTCTGATTCCCCACCTCTGATTCCCCATATCTGATTCCCCGCCTATGATTCCCCACCTCTGATTCCCCGCCTCTGATTCGCCAGCTATGATTCCCCTCCTCTGGTTCCCCACATCTGATTCCCCGCCTCTGATTCCCCGTGTCTGACCCTGCCTCTCATTCCACGCCTTTGATTCCCCATCTCTGATTCACCACCTCTGATTCCCCACCTCTGATTCCCCATCTCTGATTCTGCACATCCGATTCCCTGCCTCTGATTCCCCGCCTCTGATTCCCCGCCTCTGATTCCCTGCCTCTGATTCGCAACCTGTTATTCCCCACCTCTGAATCCCCATATCTGATTCCCCGCCTCTGTTTCCCTGCCTCTGATTCCCCGCCTCTGTTTCCCCATATCTGATTCCCCGCCTCTGTTTCACCGCCTCTGATTGGCACCTCTGATACCCCGCCTCTGATTCCCCATCTCTAATTCATCACATCTGATTCCCCACCTCTGCTTCCCCATCTCTGATTCTCTACCTCTGATTCGCAACCTCTGATTCCGAATATCTGATTCACCGCCTCTGTTTCCCCGCTTCTGATTCCCCGCCTCTGATTCCCCATATCTGATTCCCCGCCTCTGATTCCCCATCTCTGATTCCCGGTCTCTGATTCCCCACCTCTGTTTCCCGGCCTCTCATTCCCCATCCCTGATTCACCGCCTCTGATTCCCAGTGTCTGATTCCATGCCTCTGATTCCCCGCCTCTGAATCCCCTCCTCTGATTCCCTGCCACTGATTCCCCACCTCTGATACCCCATATCTGATTCCCCGCCTCTGTTTCCCCGCCTCTGATTCCCCACCTCTGATTTCCCATATCTGATTCCACGCCTCTGATTCCCCGCCTCTGATTGGCCGCCTCTGATACCCCGCCTCTGATTCCCCATCTCTAATTCATCACATCTGATTCCCCACCTCTGCTTCCCCATCTCTGATTCTCAACCTCTGATTCGCCACCTCTGATTCCCCATATCTGATTCACCGCCTCTGTTTCCCCGCCTCTGATTCCCCACCTCTGATTCCCCATATTTGATTCCCCGCCTCTGATACCCCATCTCTGATTCCCGGACTCTGATTCCCCAACTCTGATTCCCCGCCTCTGATTCCCCAGCTCTGATTTCCCGCCTCTGATTCCCCACCTCTGCTTCCCCATCTCTGATTCTCTACCTCTGATTCGCCACCTCTGATTGCCCATATCTTATTCCCCGCCTCTGTTTCCCCCCCTCTGATTCCTAGCCTCTGATTCCCCATATCTGATTCCCCACCTTTGATTCCCCATATCTGATTCCCCGCCTCATTTTCCCCATATCTGCTTCGCCGCCTCTGTTTCCCCAACTCTGATTCCCCTCCTCTGATTCCCCAGCTCTGATTTCCCGCCTCTGATTTCCGGCATCCGATTCCCTGCCTCTGATTCCCCGCCTCTGATTCCCAATCTCTGATTCCCCGCCTCTGATTCCCCGTGTCTGATTCCCTGCATCTGATTCCCCGCCTCTGATTCCCCGCGTCTGATTCCCTGCCACTGATTCCCTGCCCCTGATTCCCCACCTCTGATTCCCCATATCAGATTTCCCGCCTCTGTTTCCCCGCCTCTGATTCCCCGCCTCTGTTTCCCCATATCTGATTCCCCGCCTCTGATTCCCCAACTCTGATTCCCCTCCTCTAATTCGCCAGCTATGATTCCCCGCCTTTGATTCCCTGCGTCTGATTCCCTGCCTCTGATTCCCCGCCTCTGATTCCCCTTCTCTGATTCACCACCTCTGAATCCCCACCTCTGATTCCCCATCTCTGATTCCGCACATCCGATTCCCTGCCTCTGATTCCCCGCCTCTGATTCCCCGCCTCTGATTCCCTGCCTCTGATTCTTAACCTCTAATTCCCCACCTCTGATTCCCCAACTCTGATTCCCCGCCTCTGATTCTCCAGCTCTGATTCCCCGCCTTTTATTCCCGGCCTCTGATTCCCCAGCTCTGATTTCCCGCCTCTGATTCCCCACCTCTGCTTCCCCATCTCTGATTCTCTACCTCTGATTCGCCACCTCTGATTGCCCATATCTTATTCCCCGCCTCTGTTTCCCCCCCTCTGATTCCTAGCCTCTGATTCCCCATATCTGATTCCCCACCTTTGATTCCCCATATCTGATTCCCCGCCTCATTTTCCCCATATCTGCTTCGCCGCCTCTGTTTCCCCAACTCTGATTCCCCTCCTCTGATTCCCCAGCTCTGATTTCCCGCCTCTGATTTCCGGCATCCGATTCCCTGCCTCTGATTCCCCGCCTCTGATTCCCAATCTCTGATTCCCCGCCTCTGATTCCCCGTGTCTGATTCCCTGCATCTGATTCCCCGCCTCTGATTCCCCGCGTCTGATTCCCTGCCACTGATTCCCTGCCCCTGATTCCCCACCTCTGATTCCCCATATCAGATTTCCCGCCTCTGTTTCCCCGCCTCTGATTCCCCGCCTCTGTTTCCCCATATCTGATTCCCCGCCTCTGATTCCCCAACTCTGATTCCCCTCCTCTAATTCGCCAGCTATGATTCCCCGCCTTTGATTCCCTGCGTCTGATTCCCTGCCTCTGATTCCCCGCCTCTGATTCCCCTTCTCTGATTCACCACCTCTGAATCCCCACCTCTGATTCCCCATCTCTGATTCCGCACATCCGATTCCCTGCCTCTGATTCCCCGCCTCTGATTCCCCGCCTCTGATTCCCTGCCTCTGATTCTTAACCTCTAATTCCCCACCTCTGATTCCCCAACTCTGATTCCCCGCCTCTGATTCTCCAGCTCTGATTCCCCGCCTTTTATTCCCGGCCTCTGATTCCCTGCCACTGATTCCCCGCCCCTGATTCCCCACCTCTGATTCCCCATATCTGATTCCCCGCCTCTGTTTCCCCAGCTCTGAATCCCCACCTCTGATTCCCCACCTCTGATTCCCTGCCACTGATTCCCCGCCCCTGATTCCCCACCTCTGATTCCCCATATCTGATTCCCCGCCTCTGTTTCCCCAGCTCTGATTCCCTGCCTCTGATTCCCTGCCCTGATTCCCCATCTCTGTTTCACCGCCTTTGATTCGCCACCTCTGATTCACCATATCTGATTCCCCGCCTCTGTTTCCCCGCCTCTGATTCCCTGCCTCTGATTCCCAACCTCTGATTCCACACCTCTGATTTTCCATATCTGATTCCCCACCTCTATTTCCCCATATCTGATTCCCCGCCTCTGATTCCCCGCCTCTGATTCCCGGCGTCCGATTCCCTGCCTCTGATTCCCCGCCTCTGATTCCCCATCTCTGATTCCCCGCCTCTGATTCCCCATATCTGATTCCCTGCCTCTGATTCCCTGCCTCTGATTCCCCGCCTCTGATTCCCTGCCACTGATTCCCTGCCCCTGATTCCCCACCTCTGATTCCCCATATCTGATTCCCCGCCTCTGTTTCCCCGCCTCTGATTCCCCGCCTCTGATTCCCCATATCTGATTCCCTGCCTCTGATTCCCCAACTCTGATTCCCCGCCTCTGATTCCCCAGCTCTGAATCCACGCCTCTGATTCCCCGCATCTGATTCCCTGCCTCTGATTCCCCGCCTTGATTCCCCATCTCTGATTCACAACCTCTGATTCCCCACCTCTTATTCCCCATATCTGATTCCCCGCCTCTGTTTCCCCATATCTGATTCCCCGGCTCTGATTGCCCACCTCTATTCCCCGCCTCTGATTCGCCAGCTCTGATTCGCCTCCTCTGATTCCCCGCATCTGATTCCCCATCTCTGATTCACCGCCTTTGATTCGCCACCTCTGATTCCCCATATCTGATTCACCACCTCTGTTTCCCCGCCTCTGATTCCCCGCCTCTGATTCTCCATATCTCATTCCCCGCCCCTGATTCCCCGCGTCTGATTCCCAGCCTCTGAATCCCCGTGTCTGATTTCCTGCCTCTGATTCCCCGCCTCTTATTCCCCATCTCTGATTCACCGCCTCTGATTCCCCACCTCTGATTCCCCGCGTCTGATTCCCTGCCTCTGATTCCCCGCCTCTGATTCCCCAGCTCTGATTCCCCGCCTCTGATTCCCCATCTCTGATTCCCCGCCTCTGATTCCCCGTGTCTGATTCCCTGCCTCTGATTCCCCGCCTCTGATTCCCCGCCTCTGATTCCCTGCCACTGATTCCCTGCCCCTGATTCCCCACCTCTGATTCCCCATATCTGGTTCCCCGCCTCTGTTTCCCGCCTCTGATACCCCTCCTCTGATTCCCCATATCTGATTCCCTGCCTCTGATTCCCCAACTCTGATTCCCCGCCTCTGATTCCCCAGCTCTGAATCCACGCCTCTGATTCCCCGCATCTGATTCCCTGCCTCTGATTCCCCGCCTTGATTCCCTATCTCTGATTCACAACCTCTGATTCCCCACCTCTTATTCCCCATATCTGATTCCCCGCCTCTGTTTCCCCATATCTGATTCCCCGGCTCTGATTGCCCACCTCTATTCCCCGCCTCTGATTCGCCAGCTCTGATTCGCCTCCTCTGATTCCCCGCATCTGATTCCCTGCCTCTGATTCCGCGCCTCTGATTCCCCATATCTGATTCACCGCCTTTGATTCGCCACCTCTGATTCCCCATATGTGATTCACCACCTCTGTTTCCCCGCCTCTAATTCCCCGCCTCTGATTCTCCATATCTCATTCCCCGCCTCTGAATCCCCATCTCTGATTCCCGGACACTGATTCCCCACCTCTGATTCCCGGCCTCTTATTCCCAGCATCTGATTCCCGGTCTCTGATTCCCGGCCTCTGATTCCCCGCTTCTGATTCTGATTCCCTTCCTCTGATTCCCCATCTCTGATTCCGCACATCTGATTCCCTGCCTCTGATTCCCCACCTCTGATTCCCCATATCTGATTCCCCGCCTCTGTTTCCCCGCCTCTGATTCCCCGCCTCTGTTTCCCCATATCTAATTCCCCACCTCTGATGCCCCAACTCTGATTCCCCGCCTCTGATTCCCCAGCTCTGATTCCCCACCTCTGATTCTCCGCATCCGATTCCCCATGTCTGATTCCCCGCCTCTGTTTCCCCGCCTCTGATTCCCCGCTTCTGTTTTCCCATATCTGATTCCCCGCCTCTGATTCCCCAGCTCTGATTCCCTGCCTCTGATTCCCCGCGTTCTATTCCCTGCCTCTGATTCCCCGCCTGTGATTCCCCATCTCTGATTCACCACCTCTGATTCCCCACCTCTGATTCCCCATATCTAATTCCCCGCCTCTGTTTGCCCGCCTCTGATTCCCCGCCTCTGTTTCCCCATATCTGATTCCCTGCCACTGATTCCCCGCCTCTCTTTCCCCCCCTCTGATTCCTAGCCTCTGATTCCCCATATCTGATTCCCCGCCTTTGATTCCCCATATCTGATTCCCCGCCTCATTTTCCCCATATCTGCTTCGCCGCCTCTGATTCCCCAACTCTGATTCCCCTCCTCTGATTACCCAGCTCTGATTTCCCGCCTCTGATTTCCGGCATCCAATTCCCTGCCTCTGATTCCCCGCCTCTGATTCCCCATCTCTGATTCCCCGCCTCTGATTCCCCGTGTCTGATTCCCTGCATCTGATTCCCCGCCTCTGATTCCCCGCGTCTGATTCCCTGCCACTGATTCCCTGCCCCTGATTCCCCACCTCTGATTCCCCATATCTGATTTCCCGCCTCTGTTTCCCCGCCTCTGATTCCCCACCTCTGTTTCCCCATATCTGATTCCCCGCCTCTGATTCCCCAACTCTGATTCCCCTCCTCTAATTCGCCAGCTATGATTCCCCGCCTTTGATTCCCTGCGTCTGATTCCCTGCCTCTGATTCCCCGCCTCTGATTCCCCTTCTCTGATTCACCACCTCTGAATCCCCACCTCTGATTCCCCATCTCTGATTCCGCACATCCGATTCCCTGCCTCTGATTCCCCGCCTCTGATTCCCCGCCTCTGATTCCCTGCCTCTGATTCTTAACCTCTAATTCCCCACCTCTGATTCCCCAACTCTGATTCCCCGCCTCTGATTCTCCAGCTCTGATTCCCCGCCTTTTATTCCCGGCCTCTGATTCCCTGCCACTGATTCCCCGCCCCTGATTCCCCACCTCTGATTTCCCAACTCTGATTCCCCGCCTCTGATTCCCCAGCTCTGATTCCCTGCCTCTGATTCCCCGCATCTGATTCCCTGCCTCTGATTCCCCGCCTCTGATTCCCTGCCTCTGATTCCCAACCTCTGATTCCCCACCTCTGAATCCCCATATCTGATTCCCCGCCTCTGTTTCCCCGCCTCTGATTCCCCGCCTCTGTTTCCCCATATCTGATTCCCCGCCTCTGATTCCCCAACTCTGATTCCCCTCCTCTGATTCGCCAGCTATGATTCCCCGCCTCTGATTCCCTGCATCTGATTCCCTGCATCTGATTCCCCGCCTCTGATTCCCCTTCTCTGATTCTCCACCTCTGATTCCCCACCTCTGATTCCCCATCTCTGATTCCGCTCATCCGATTCCCTGCCTATGATTCCCCGCCTCTGATTCTCCGCCTCTGATTCCCTGCCTCTGATTCGCAACCTCTAATTCCCCACCTCTGATTCCCCATATCTGATTCCCCGCCTCTGTTTCCCTGCCTCTGATTCCCGGCCTCTGTTTCCCCATATCTGATTCCCCTCCTCTGATTCCCCAACTCTGATTCCCCGCCTCTGATACCCCGCCTCTGATTCCCCATCTCTAATTCATCACATCTGATTCCCCACCTCTGCTTCCCCATCTCTGATTCTCTACCTCTGATTCGCCACCTCTGATTGCCCATATCTGATTCACCGCCTCTGTTTCCCCATATCTGATTCCCCGGCTCTGATTGCCCACCTCTATTCCCCGCCTCTGATTCGCCAGCTCTGATTCGCCTCCTCTGATTCCCCGCATCTGATTCCCTGCCTCTGATTCCGCGCCTCTGATTCCCCATATCTGATTCACCGCCTTTGATTCGCCACCTCTGATTCCCCATATGTGATTCACCACCTCTGTTTCCCCGCCTCTGATTCCCCGCCTCTGATTCTCCATATCTCATTCCCCGCCTCTGAATCCCCATCTCTGATTCCCGGACACTGATTCCCCACCTCTGATTCCCGGCCTCTTATTCCCAGCATCTGATTCCCGGTCTCTGATTCCCGGCCTCTGATTCCCCGCTTCTGATTCTGATTCCCTGCCTCTGATTCCCCATCTCTGATTCCGCACATCTGATTCCCTGCCTCTGATTCCCCACCTCTGATTCCCCATATCTGATTCCCCGCCTCTGTTTCCCCGCCTCTGATTCCCCGCCTCTGTTTCCCCATATCTAATTCCCCACCTCTGATGCCCCAACTCTGATTCCCCGCCTCTGATTCCCCAGCTCTGATTCCCCACCTCTGATTCTCCGCATCCGATTCCCCATGTCTGATTCCCCGCCTCTGTTTCCCCGCCTCTGATTCCCCGCTTCTGTTTTCCCATATCTGATTCCCCGCCTCTGATTCCCCAGCTCTGATTCCCTGCCTCTGATTCCCCGCGTTCTCTTCCCTGCCTCTGATTCCCCGCCTGTGATTCCCCATCTCTGATTCACCACCTCTGATTCCCCACCTCTGATTCCCATATCTAATTCCCCGCCTCTGTTTGCCCGCCTCTGATTCCCCGCCTCTGTTTCCCCATATCTGATTCCCTGCCACTGATTCCCCGCCTCTCTTTCCCCCCCTCTGATTCCAAGCCTCTGATTCCCCATATCTGATTCCCCGCCTTTGATTCCCCATATCTGATTCCCCGCCTCATTTTCCCCATATCTGCTTCGCCGCCTCTGATTCCCCAACTCTGATTCCCCTCCTCTGATTACCCAGCTCTGATTTCCCGCCTCTGATTTCCGGCATCCAATTCCCTGCCTCTGATTCCCCGCCTCTGATTCCCCATCTCTGATTCCCCGCCTCTGATTCCCCGTGTCTGATTCCCTGCATCTGATTCCCCGCCTCTGATTCCCCGCGTCTGATTCCCTGCCACTGATTCCCTGCCCCTGATTCCCCACCTCTGATTCCCCATATCTGGTTCCCCGCCTCTGTTTCCCGCCTCTGATACCCCTCCTCTGATTCCCCGTGTCTGATTCCCCGCCTCTGATTCCCCGTGTCTGATTCCCTGCCTCTGATTCCCCGCCTCTGATTCCCCGCCTCTGATTCCCTGCCACTGATTCCCTGCCCCTGATTCCCCACCTCTGATTCCCCATATCTGGTTCCCCGCCTCTGTTTCCCGCCTCTGATACCCCTCCTCTGATTCCCCATATCTGATTCCCTGCCTCTGATTCCCCGTGTCTGATTCCCCGTGTCTGATTCCCCATCTCTGATTCCCCGCCTCTGATTCCCCGTGTCTGATTCCCTGCCTCTGATTCCCCGCCTCTGATTCCCCGCCTCTGATTCCCTGCCACTGATTCCCTGCCCCTGATTCCCCACCTCTGATTCCCCATATCTGGTTCCCCGCCTCTGTTTCCCGCCTCTGATACCCCTCCTCTGATTCCCCATATCTGATTCCCTGCCTCTGATTCCCCTCCTCTGATTCCCCGTGTCTGATTCCCCATCTCTGATTCCCCGCCTCTGATTCCCCGTGTCTGATTCCCTGCCTCTGATTCCCCGCCTCTGATTCCCCGCCTCTGATTCCCTGCCACTGATTCCCTGCCCCTGATTCCCCACCTCTGATTCCCCATATCTGGTTCCCCGCCTCTGTTTCCCGCCTCTGATACCCCTCCTCTGATTCCCCATATCTGATTCCCCAACTCTGATTCCCCAACTCTGATTCCCCGCCTCTGATTCCCCAGCTCTGAATCCACGCCTCTGATTCCCCGCATCTGATTCCCTGCCTCTGATTCCCCGCCTTGATTCCCTATCTCTGATTCACAACCTCTGATTCCCCACCTCTTATTCCCCATATCTGATTCCCCGCCTCTGTTTCCCCATATCTGATTCCCCGGCTCTGATTGCCCACCTCTATTCCCCGCCTCTGATTCGCCAGCTCTGATTCGCCTCCTCTGATTCCCCGCATCTGATTCCCTGCCTCTGATTCCGCGCCTCTGATTCCCCATATCTGATTCACCGCCTTTGATTCGCCACCTCTGATTCCCCATATGTGATTCACCACCTCTGTTTCCCCGCCTCTAATTCCCCGCCTCTGATTCTCCATATCTCATTCCCCGCCTCTGAATCCCCATCTCTGATTCCCGGACACTGATTCCCCACCTCTGATTCCCGGCCTCTTATTCCCAGCATCTGATTCCCGGTCTCTGATTCCCGGCCTCTGATTCCCCGCTTCTGATTCTGATTCCCTTCCTCTGATTCCCCATCTCTGATTCCGCACATCTGATTCCCTGCCTCTGATTCCCCACCTCTGATTCCCCATATCTGATTCCCCGCCTCTGTTTCCCCGCCTCTGATTCCCCGCCTCTGTTTCCCCATATCTAATTCCCCACCTCTGATGCCCCAACTCTGATTCCCCGCCTCTGATTCCCCAGCTCTGATTCCCCACCTCTGATTCTCCGCATCCGATTCCCCATGTCTGATTCCCCGCCTCTGTTTCCCCGCCTCTGATTCCCCGCTTCTGTTTTCCCATATCTGATTCCCCGCCTCTGATTCCCCAGCTCTGATTCCCTGCCTCTGATTCCCCGCGTTCTATTCCCTGCCTCTGATTCCCCGCCTGTGATTCCCCATCTCTGATTCACCACCTCTGATTCCCCACCTCTGATTCCCCATATCTAATTCCCCGCCTCTGTTTGCCCGCCTCTGATTCCCCGCCTCTGTTTCCCCATATCTGATTCCCTGCCACTGATTCCCCGCCTCTCTTTCCCCCCCTCTGATTCCTAGCCTCTGATTCCCCATATCTGATTCCCCGCCTTTGATTCCCCATATCTGATTCCCCGCCTCATTTTCCCCATATCTGCTTCGCCGCCTCTGATTCCCCAACTCTGATTCCCCTCCTCTGATTACCCATCTCTGATTTCCCGCCTCTGATTTCCGGCATCCAATTCCCTGCCTCTGATTCCCCGCCTCTGATTCCCCATCTCTGATTCCCCGCCTCTGATTCCCCGTGTCTGATTCCCTGCATCTGATTCCCCGCCTCTGATTCCCCGCGTCTGATTCCCTGCCACTGATTCCCTGCCCCTGATTCCCCACCTCTGATTCCCCATATCTGATTTCCCGCCTCTGTTTCCCCGCCTCTGATTCCCCACCTCTGTTTCCCCATATCTGATTCCCCGCCTCTGATTCCCCAACTCTGATTCCCCTCCTCTAATTCGCCAGCTATGATTCCCCGCCTTTGATTCCCTGCGTCTGATTCCCTGCCTCTGATTCCCCGCCTCTGATTCCCCTTCTCTGATTCACCACCTCTGAATCCCCACCTCTGATTCCCCATCTCTGATTCCGCACATCCGATTCCCTGCCTCTGATTCCCCGCCTCTGATTCCCCGCCTCTGATTCCCTGCCTCTGATTCTTAACCTCTAATTCCCCACCTCTGATTCCCCAACTCTGATTCCCCGCCTCTGATTCTCCAGCTCTGATTCCCCGCCTTTTATTCCCGGCCTCTGATTCCCTGCCACTGATTCCCCGCCCCTGATTCCCCACCTCTGATTTCCCAACTCTGATTCCCCGCCTCTGATTCCCCAGCTCTGATTCCCTGCCTCTGATTCCCCGCATCTGATTCCCTGCCTCTGATTCCCCGCCTCTGATTCCCTGCCTCTGATTCCCAACCTCTGATTCCCCACCTCTGAATCCCCATATCTGATTCCCCGCCTCTGTTTCCCCGCCTCTGATTCCCCGCCTCTGTTTCCCCATATCTGATTCCCCGCCTCTGATTCCCCAACTCTGATTCCCCTCCTCTGATTCGCCAGCTATGATTCCCCGCCTCTGATTCCCTGCATCTGATTCCCTGCATCTGATTCCCCGCCTCTGATTCCCCTTCTCTGATTCTCCACCTCTGATTCCCCACCTCTGATTCCCCATCTCTGATTCCGCTCATCCGATTCCCTGCCTATGATTCCCCGCCTCTGATTCTCCGCCTCTGATTCCCTGCCTCTGATTCGCAACCTCTAATTCCCCACCTCTGATTCCCCATATCTGATTCCCCGCCTCTGTTTCCCTGCCTCTGATTCCCGGCCTCTGTTTCCCCATATCTGATTCCCCTCCTCTGATTCCCCAACTCTGATTCCCCGCCTCTGATACCCCGCCTCTGATTCCCCATCTCTAATTCATCACATCTGATTCCCCACCTCTGCTTCCCCATCTCTGATTCTCTACCTCTGATTCGCCACCTCTGATTGCCCATATCTGATTCACCGCCTCTGTTTCCCCATATCTGATTCCCCGGCTCTGATTGCCCACCTCTATTCCCCGCCTCTGATTCGCCAGCTCTGATTCGCCTCCTCTGATTCCCCGCATCTGATTCCCTGCCTCTGATTCCGCGCCTCTGATTCCCCATATCTGATTCACCGCCTTTGATTCGCCACCTCTGATTCCCCATATGTGATTCACCACCTCTGTTTCCCCGCCTCTGATTCCCCGCCTCTGATTCTCCATATCTCATTCCCCGCCTCTGAATCCCCATCTCTGATTCCCGGACACTGATTCCCCACCTCTGATTCCCGGCCTCTTATTCCCAGCATCTGATTCCCGGTCTCTGATTCCCGGCCTCTGATTCCCCGCTTCTGATTCTGATTCCCTGCCTCTGATTCCCCATCTCTGATTCCGCACATCTGATTCCCTGCCTCTGATTCCCCACCTCTGATTCCCCATATCTGATTCCCCGCCTCTGTTTCCCCGCCTCTGATTCCCCGCCTCTGTTTCCCCATATCTAATTCCCCACCTCTGATGCCCCAACTCTGATTCCCCGACTCTGATTCCCCAGCTCTGATTCCCCACCTCTGATTCTCCGCATCCGATTCCCCATGTCTGATTCCCCGCCTCTGTTTCCCCGCCTCTGATTCCCCGCTTCTGTTTTCCCATATCTGATTCCCCGCCTCTGATTCCCCAGCTCTGATTCCCTGCCTCTGATTCCCCGCGTTCTCTTCCCTGCCTCTGATTCCCCGCCTGTGATTCCCCATCTCTGATTCACCACCTCTGATTCCCCACCTCTGATTCCCATATCTAATTCCCCGCCTCTGTTTGCCCGCCTCTGATTCCCCGCCTCTGTTTCCCCATATCTGATTCCCTGCCACTGATTCCCCGCCTCTCTTTCCCCCCCTCTGATTCCAAGCCTCTGATTCCCCATATCTGATTCCCCGCCTTTGATTCCCCATATCTGATTCCCCGCCTCATTTTCCCCATATCTGCTTCGCCGCCTCTGATTCCCCAACTCTGATTCCCCTCCTCTGATTACCCAGCTCTGATTTCCCGCCTCTGATTTCCGGCATCCAATTCCCTGCCTCTGATTCCCCGCCTCTGATTCCCCATCTCTGATTCCCCGCCTCTGATTCCCCGTGTCTGATTCCCTGCATCTGATTCCCCGCCTCTGATTCCCCGCGTCTGATTCCCTGCCACTGATTCCCTGCCCCTGATTCCCCACCTCTGATTCCCCATATCTGATTTCCCGCCTCTGTTTCCCCGCCTCTGATTCCCCACCTCTGTTTCCCCATATCTGATTCCCCGCCTCTGATTCCCCAACTCTGATTCCCCTCCTCTAATTCGCCAGCTATGATTCCCCGCCTTTGATTCCCTGCGTCTGATTCCCTGCCTCTGATTCCCCGCCTCTGATTCCCCTTCTCTGATTCACCACCTCTGAATCCCCACCTCTGATTCCCCATCTCTGATTCCGCACATCCGATTCCCTGCCTCTGATTCCCCGCCTCTGATTCCCCGCCTCTGATTCCCTGCCTCTGATTCTTAACCTCTAATTCCCCACCTCTGATTCCCCAACTCTGATTCCCCGCCTCTGATTCTCCAGCTCTGATTCCCCGCCTTTTATTCCCGGCCTCTGATTCCCTGCCACTGATTCCCCGCCCCTGATTCCCCACCTCTGATTTCCCAACTCTGATTCCCCGCCTCTGATTCCCCAGCTCTGATTCCCTGCCTCTGATTCCCCGCATCTGATTCCCTGCCTCTGATTCCCCGCCTCTGATTCCCTGCCTCTGATTCCCAACCTCTGATTCCCCACCTCTGAATCCCCATATCTGATTCCCCGCCTCTGTTTCCCCGCCTCTGATTCCCCGCCTCTGTTTCCCCATATCTGATTCCCCGCCTCTGATTCCCCAACTCTGATTCCCCTCCTCTGATTCGCCAGCTATGATTCCCCGCCTCTGATTCCCTGCATCTGATTCCCTGCATCTGATTCCCCGCCTCTGATTCCCCTTCTCTGATTCTCCACCTCTGATTCCCCACCTCTGATTCCCCATCTCTGATTCCGCTCATCCGATTCCCTGCCTATGATTCCCCGCCTCTGATTCTCCGCCTCTGATTCCCTGCCTCTGATTCGCAACCTCTAATTCCCCACCTCTGATTCCCCATATCTGATTCCCCGCCTCTGTTTCCCTGCCTCTGATTCCCGGCCTCTGTTTCCCCATATCTGATTCCCCTCCTCTGATTCCCCAACTCTGATTCCCCGCCTCTGATACCCCGCCTCTGATTCCCCATCTCTAATTCATCACATCTGATTCCCCACCTCTGCTTCCCCATCTCTGATTCTCTACCTCTGATTCGCCACCTCTGATTGCCCATATCTGATTCACCGCCTCTGTTTCCCCGCATCTGATTCCCCGCCTCTGATTCCCCATATTTGATTCCCCGCCTCTAATTCCCTATCTCTGATTCCCGGACTCATTCCCCAACTCTGATTCCCCGCCTCTGATTCCCCATATTTGATTCCCCTCCTCTGATTTCCCATCTCTGATTCCCGGACTCTGATTCCCCAACTCTGATTTCCCCGCCTCTGAATCCCCAGCTCTGATTTCCCGCCTCTGATTCCCCACCTGTGATACAACATATCTGATTCCCGGCCTCTGTTTCCCCGCCTCTGATTCCCCACCTCTGATTCACCATATCTGATTCCCCGCCTCTGATTCACCACCACTGATTCCCCTCCTCTGATTCGCCAGTTATGATTGCCCGCCTCTGATTCCCCGTTTCTGATTCCCTGCCTCTGATTCCCCGCCTCTGATTCCCCATGTCTGACTCACCACCTCTGATTCCCCACCTCTGATACCCCATCTCTGATTCCGCACATCCGATTCCCTGCCTCTGATTCCCCGCCTCTGATTCCCCGCCTCTGATTCCCTGCCTCTGATTCGCAACCTCTTATTCCCCACCTCATATTCCCCATATCTGATTCCCCGCCTCTGTTTCCCCGCCTCTGATTGGCACCTCTGATACCCCGCCTCTGATTCCCCATCTCTAATTCATCACATCTGATTCCCCACCTCTGCTTCCCCATCTCCGATTCTCTACCTCTGATTCGCCACCTCTGATTCCCAATATCTGATTCACCGCCTCTGTTTCCCTGCCTCTGATTCCCCACCTCTGATTCCCCATATCTGATTCCCCGCCTCTGATTCCCCATCTCTGATTCCCGGTCTCTGATTCCCCACCTCTGTTTCCCGGCCTCTGATTCCCAATCCCTGATTCACCGCCTCTGACTCCCAGTGTCTGATTCCCTGCCTCTGATTCCCCGCCTCTGAATCCCCTCCTCTTATTCCCTGCCACTGATTCCCCGCTCCTGATTCCCCACCTCTGATACCCCATATCTGATTCCCCGCCTCTGTTTCCCCGCCTCTGATTCCCCACCTCTGATTCCCCATATCTGATTCCCTGCCTCAGATTCCCCAACTCTGATTCCCCGCCTCTGATTCCCCAGCTCTGATTCCCCGCCTCTGATTCCCCACCTCTGATCCAACATATCTGATTCCCCGCCTCTGTTTCCCCGCCTCTGATTCCCCACCTCTGATTCCCCATATCTGATTCCCCGCCTATGATTCCCCACCTCTGATTCCCCGCCTCTGATTCGCCAGCTATGATTCCCCTCCTCTGGTTCCCCACATCTGATTCCCCGCCTCTGATTCCCCGTGTCTGACCCTGCCTCTCATTCCACGCCTTTGATTCCCCATCTCTGATTCACCACCTCTGATTCCCCACCTCTGATTCCCCATCTCTGATTCTGCACATCCGATTCCCTGCCTCTGATTCCCCGCCTCTGATTCCCCGCCTCTGATTCCCTGCCTCTGATTCGCAACCTGTTATTCCCCACCTCTGAATCCCCATATCTGATTCCCCGCCTCTGTTTCCCTGCCTCTGATTCCCCGCCTCTGTTTCCCCTATCTGATTCCCCGCCTCTGTTTCACCGCCTCTGATTGGCACCTCTGATACCCCGCCTCTGATTCCCCATCTCTAATTCATCACATCTGATTCCCCACCTCTGCTTCCCCATCTCTGATTCTCTACCTCTGATTCGCAACCTCTGATTCCGAATATCTGATTCACCGCCTCTGTTTCCCCGCTTCTGATTCCCCGCCTCTGATTCCCCATATCTGATTCCCCGCCTCTGATTCCCCATCTCTGATTCCCGGTCTCTGATTCCCCACCTCTGTTTCCCGGCCTCTCATTCCCCATCCCTGATTCACCGCCTCTGATTCCCAGTGTCTGATTCCCTGCCTCTGATTCCCCGCCTCTGAATCCCCTCCTCTGATTCCCTGCCACTGATTCCCCACCTCTGATACCCCATATCTGATTCCCCGCCTCTGTTTCCCCGCCTCTGATTCCCCACCTCTGATTTCCCATATCTGATTCCACGCCTCTGATTCCCCGCCTCTGATTGGCCGCCTCTGATACCCCGCCTCTGATTCCCCATCTCTAATTCATCACATCTGATTCCCCACCTCTGCTTCCCCATCTCTGATTCTCAACCTCTGATTCGCCACCTCTGATTCCCCATATCTGATTCACCGCCTCTGTTTCCCCGCCTCTGATTCCCCACCTCTGATTCCCCATATTTGATTCCCCGCCTCTGATTCCCCATCTCTGATTCCCGGACTCTGATTCCCCAACTCTGATTCCCCGCCTCTGATTCCCCAGCTCTGATTTCCCGCCTCTGATTCCCCACCTCTGCTTCCCCATCTCTGATTCTCTACCTCTGATTCGCCACCTCTGATTGCCCATATCTTATTCCCCGCCTCTGTTTCCCCCCCTCTGATTCCTAGCCTCTGATTCCCCATATCTGATTCCCCACCTTTGATTCCCCATATCTGATTCCCCGCCTCATTTTCCCCATATCTGCTTCGCCGCCTCTGATTCCCCAACTCTGATTCCCCTCCTTTGATTCCCCAGCTCTGATTTCCCGCCTCTGATTTCCGGCATCCGATTCCCTGCCTCTGATTCCCCGCCTCTGATTCCCAATCTCTGATTCCCCGCCTCTGATTCCCCGTGTCTGATTCCCTGCATCTGATTCCCCGCCTCTGATTCCCCGCGTCTGATTCCCTGCCACTGATTCCCTGCCCCTGATTCCCCACCTCTGATTCCCCATATCAGATTTCCCGCCTCTTTTTCCCCGCCTCTGATTCCCCGCCTCTGTTTTCCCATATCTGATTCCCCGCCTCTGATTCCCCAACTCTGATTCCCCTCCTCTAATTCGCCAGCTATGATTCCCCGCCTTTGATTCCCTGCGTCTGATTCCCTGCCTCTGATTCCCCGCCTCTGATTCCCCTTCTCTGATTCACCACCTCTGAATCCCCACCTCTGATTCCCCATCTCTGATTCCGCACATCCGATTCCCTGCCTCTGATTCCCCGCCTCTGATTCCCCGCCTCTGATTCCCTGCCTCTGATTCTTAACCTCTAATTCCCCACCTCTGATTCCCCAACTCTGATTCCCCGCCTCTGATTCTCCAGCTCTGATTCCCCGCCTTTTATTCCCGGCCTCTGATTCCCTGCCACTAATTCCCCGCCCCTGATTCCCCACCTCTGATTCCCCATATCTGATTCCCCGCCTCTGTTTCCCCAGCTCTGAATCCCCACCTCTGATTCCCCAGCTCTGATTCCCTGCCACTGATTCCCCGCCCCTGATTCCCCACCTCTGATTCCCCATATCTGATTCCCCGCCTCTGTTTCCCCAGCTCTGATTCCCTGCCTCTGATTCCCTGCCCTGATTCCCCATCTCTGTTTCACCGCCTTTGATTCGCCACCTCTGATTCACCATATCTGATTCCCCGCCTCTGTTTCCCCGCCTCTGATTCCCTGCCTCTGATTCCCAACCTCTGATTCCACACCTCTGATTTTCCATATCTGATTCCCCACCTCTATTTCCCCATATCTGATTCCCCGCCTCTGATTCCCCGCCTCTGATTCCCGGCGTCCGATTCCCTGCCTCTGATTCCCCGCCTCTGATTCCCCATTTCTGATTCCCCGCCTCTGATTCCCCATATCTGATTCCCTGCCTCTGATTCCCCGCCTCTGATTCCCCGCCTCTGATTCCCTGCCACTGATTCCCTGCCCCTGATTCCCCACCTCTGATTCCCCATATCTGATTCCCCGCCTCTGTTTCCCCGCCTCTGATTCCCCGCCTCTGATTCCCCATATCTGATTCCCTGCCTCTGATTCCCCAACTCTGATTCCCCGCCTCTGATTCCCCAGCTCTGAATCCACGCCTCTGATTCCCCGCATCTGATTCCCTGCCTCTGATTCCCCGCCTTGATTCCCCATCTCTGATTCACAACCTCTGATTCCCCACCTCTTATTCCCCATATCTGATTCCCCGCCTCTGTTTCCCCATATCTGATTCCCCGGCTCTGATTGCCCACCTCTATTCCCCGCCTCTGATTCGCCAGCTCTGATTCGCCTCCTCTGATTCCCCGCATCTGATTCCCTGCCTCTGATTCCGCGCCTCTGATTCCCCATCTCTGATTCACCGCCTTTGATTCGCCACCTCTGATTCCCCATATCTGATTCACCACCTCTGTTTCCCCGCCTCTGATTCCCCGCCTCTGATTCTCCATATCTCATTCACCGCCTCTGATTCCCCGCGTCTGATTCCCAGCCTCTGAATCCCCGTGTCTGATTTCCTGCCTCTGATTCCCCGCCTCTTATTCCCCATCTCTGATTCACCGCCTCTGATTCCCCACCTCTGATTCCCCGCGTCTGATTCCCTGCCTCTGATTCCCCGCCTCTGATTCCCCAGCTCTGATTCCCCGCCTCTGATTCCCCATCTCTGATTCCCCGCCTCTGATTCCCCGTGTCTGATTCCCTGCCTCTGATTCCCCGCCTCTGATTCCCCGCCTCTGATTCCCTGCCACTGATTCCCTGCCCCTGATTCCCCACCTCTGATTCCCCAGCTCTGATTCCCCGCCTCTGATTCCCCGCGTCTGATTCCCTGCCTCTGATTCCCCGCCTCTGATTCCCCATCTCTGATTCACAACCTCTGATTCCCCACCTCTGATTCCCCATATCTGATTCCCCGCCTCTGTTTCCCCGCCTCTGATTCGCCCCTCTGATTCCCCATATCTGATTCCCAGCCTCTGATTCCACACCTCTGATTCCCCGCCCGTGATTCGTCAGCTATGAACCCCCGCCTCTGGTTCCCCACGTCTGATTCCCTGCCTCTGATTCCCCACCTCAGATTCCCGGCCTCTGATTCCCGGCCTGTGATTCCCGGCCTCTGATTCCCCGCCTCTGATTCCCCGCTTCTGATTCTGATTCCCTGCCTCTGATTCCCCATCTCTGATTCCCCACATCTTATTCCCTGCCTCTGATTCCCTGTCTCTGATTCCCCGCCTCTGATTCCTCGCCTCTGATTCCCAACCTCTGATTCCCCAGCTCTGATTCACTGCCTCTGATTCCCCGCCTCCTATTCCCCGTGTCTGATTTCCTGCCTCTGATTCACAGCCTCTGATTCCCCATCTCTAATTCACCGCCTCTGATTCCCCACCTCTGATTCCCCACATCTGATTCCCCACCTATGTTTCCCCGCCTCTGATTCCCCTCCTCTGATTCACCATCTCTGATTCCTGGACTCTGATTCCCCACCTCTCATTCCCCGCCTCTGATTCCCCGCATCTGATTCCCTGCCTCTGATTCACAGCCTCTGATTCCCTGCCTCTGATTCTCAACCTCTGATTCCCCACCTCTGATTCCCCATATCTGATTCCCCGCCTCATTTCCCCGCCTCTGATTCCGCGCCTCTGTTTCCCCATATCTGTTTCCCCGCCTCTGTTTCCCCGCCTCTGATTCCCCGCCTCTGTTTCCCCATATCTGATTCCCGGACTCTGATTCCCCACCTCAGATTCCCCATCTCAGATTCCGCACATCCGATTCCCTGCCTCTGATTCCCCGCCTCTGATTCCCCACGTCTGATTCCCTGCCTCTGATTCCCAACCTATGATTCCCCACCTCTGATTCCCTATATCTGATTCTCCGCCTCTGTTTCCCCGCCTCTGATTCCCCGCCTCTGTTTCCCCATATCTGATTCGCCGCCTCTGATTCCCCACATCTGATTCCCTGCCTCTGATTCCCTGTCTTTGATTCGCCGTCTCTGATTCCCCATATCTGATTCCCCGCCGCTGTTTCCCCGGACTCTGATTCCCCACCTCTGATTCACCATCTCTGATTCCGCACATCCGATTCCCTGCCTCTGATTCCCCGCCTCTGATTCCCCGCGTCTGATTCCCTGCCTCTGATTCCCAACCTATGATTCCCCACCTATGATTCCCTATATCTGATTCTCCGCCTCTGTTTCCCCGCCTCTGATTCCACGCCTCTGTTTCCCCATATCTGATTCACCGACTCTGATTCCCCACATCTGATTCCCTGCCTCTGATTCCCTGTCTCTGATTCGCCGTCTCTGATTCCCCATATCTGATTCCCCGCCGCTGTTTCCCCGGACTCTGATTCCCCACCTCTGATTCCCCATCTCTGATTCCGCACATCCGATTTCCTGCCTCTGATTCCCCGCCTCTGATTCCCCGCGTCTGATTCCCTGCCTCTTATTCCCAACCTCTGGTTCCCCACCTCTGATTCCCCATATCTGATTCCCCGCCTCTGTTTCCCCGCTTCTGATTCCCCGCCTCTGTTTCCCCATATCTGATTCCCCGCATCTGATTCCCCACTCCGATTTCCCGCCTCTGATTCCCCACCTCTGATTCCCCGCCTCTGATTCCTCGCATCTGATTCCCTGCCTCTGATGCCCCGCCTCTGATTCCCCATCTCTGATTCCCCGCCTCTGATTCCCCGTGTCTGATTCCCTGCCTCTGATTCCCCGCCTACGATTCCTCGCCTCTGTTTCCCCGCCTCTGATTCCCCGCCTCTGATTCCCCATATCTGACTCCCCGCCTCTGATTCCCCAACTCTGATACCCCGCCTCTGATTCCCCATCTCAGATTCCCAGTCCTCTTATTCCCGGCATCTGATTCCCGGCCTCTGATTCCCAGCCTCTGATTCCCTGCCACTGAATCCCCGCCCCTGATTCCCCACCTCTGATTCCCCATATCTGATTACCCGCCTCTGTTTCCCCGCCTCTGATTGGTCGCCTCTGATACCCCGCCTCTGATTCCCCATCTCTAATGCACTGCCTCTGATTCGCCTCCTCTGATTCCCCATATCTGATTCCCCGCCTCTGATTCCCCATATCGGATTCGCGGCCTCTGATTCCCCATCTCTGATTCCCGGACTCTGATTCCCCACCTCTGATTCCCGGCTTCTGATTCCCCATCTCTGATTCCCCGCCTCTGATTCCCCGTGTATGATTCCCTGCCTCTGATTCCCCGCCTCTGATTCCCCTCCTCTGATTCCCTGCCATAGACTCCCCGCCCCTGATTCCCCACCTCTGATTCCCCATATCTGATTCCCCGCCTCTGTTTCCCCGCCTCTGATTCCCCGCCTCTGATTCCCCAGCTCTGATTCCCCGCCTCTGATTCCCCGCGTCTGATTCCCTGCCTCTGATTCCCCGCCTCTGATTCCCCATCTCTGATTCACAACCTCTTATTCCCCACCTCTGATTCCCCAGATCTGATTCCCCGCCTCTGTTTCCCCGCTTCTGATTCCCCGCCTCTGATTCCCCATATCTCATTCCCAGCCTCTGATTCCACACCTCTGATTCCCCGCCCCTGATTCGTCAGCTATGAATCCCCGCCTCTGGTTCCCCACGTCTGATTCCCCGCCTCTGATTCCCCAGCTCTGATTCCCCGCCTCTGATTCCCCACGTCTGATTCCCTGCCTCTGATTCCCCGCCTCTGATTCCCCATCTCTGATTCACAAACTCTGATTCCCCACCTCTGATTCCCCATATCTGATTCCCCGCCTCTGTTTCCCCGCCTCTGATTCGCCCCTCTGATTCCCCATATCTGATTCCCAGCCTCTGATTCCACACCTCTGATTCCCCGCCCCTGATTCGTCAGCTATGAATCCCCTCCTCTGGTTCCCCACGTCTGATTCCCTGCCTCTGATTCCCCACCTCTGATTCCCGGCCTCTGATTCCCGGCCTGTGATTCCCGGCCTCTGATTCCCCGCCTCTGATTCCCCGCTTCTGATTCTGATTCCCTGCCTCTGATTCCCCATCTCTGATTCCCCACATCTGATTCCCTGCCTCTGATTCCCTGTCTCTGATTCCCCGCCTCTGATTCCCCGCCTCTGATTCCCAACCTCTGATTCCCCAGCTCTGATTCTCTCCCTCTGATTCCCCGCCTCCTATTCCCCGTGTCTGATTTCCTGACTCTGATTCACAGCCTCTGATTCCCCATCTCTAATTCACCGCCTCTGATTCCCCACCTCTGATTCCCCATATCTGATTCCCCACCTATGTTTCCCCGCCTCTGATTCCCCTCCTCTGATTCACCATCTCTGATTCCTGGACTCTGATTCCCCACCTCTGATTCCCCGCCTCTGATTCCCCGCATCTGATTCCCTGCCTCTGATTCACAGCCTCTGATTCCCTGCCTCTGATTCTCAACCTCTGATTCCCCGCCTCTGATTCCCCGTGTCTGATTCCCTGCCTCTGATTCCCCGCCTACGATTCCTCGCCTCTGTTTCCCCGCCTCTGATTCCCCGCCTCTGATTCCCCATATCTGCCTCCCCGCCTCTGATTCCCCAACTCTGATACCCCGCCTCTGATTCCCCATCTCTGATTCCCAGTCCTCTTATTCCCGGCATCTGATTCCCGGCCTCTGATTCCCAGCCTCTGATTCCCTGCCACTGAATCCCCGCCCCTGATTCCCCACCTCTGATTCCCCATATCTGATTCCCCGCCTCTGTTTCCCCGCCTCTGATTGGTCACCTCTGATACCCCGCCTCTGATTCCCCATCTCTAATTCACTGCCTCTGATTCGCCTCCTCTGATTCCCCATATCTGATTCCCCGCCTCTGATTCCCCATATCGGATTCGCCGCCTCTGATTCCCCATCTCTGGTTCCCGGACTCTGATTCCCCACCTCTGATTCCCGGCTTCTGATTCCCCATCTCTGATTCCCCGCCTCTGATTCCCCGTGTATGATTCCCTGCCTCTGATTCCCCGCCTCTGATTCCCCTCCTCTGATTCCCTGCCACAGACTCCCCGCCCCTGATTCCCCACCTTGATTCCCCATATCTGATTACCCGCCTCTGTTTCCCCACCTCTGATTGGTCGCCTCTGATACCCCGCCTCTGATTCCCCATCTCTAATTAACTGCCTCTGATTCGCCTCCTCTGAATCCCCGCCTCTTTTTCCCCATATCTGATTCCCCGCCTCTGATACCCCAACTCTGATTTCCAAGCCTGTTATTCCCCATCTCTGATTCCCCGCCTCTGATTCCCCGCGTCTGATTCCCTGCCTCTGATTCCCCGCTCTGATTCCCCATCTCTGTTTCCCCGCCTCTGATTCCCCACATCTGATTCCCTGCCTCTGATTCCCTGTCTCTGATTCCCCGCCTCTGATTCCCCGCCTCTGATTCCCAACCTCTGATTCCCCACCTCTGATTCCCCATATCTGATTCCCCGCCTCTGTTTCCCCGCCTCTGATTCCCCGCCTCTGATTCCCCATATCTGATTCCCCGCCTCTGATCCCCAACACTGATTCCCCGCGTCTGATTCCCCAGCTCTGATTCCCCGCCTCTGATTCCCCGCGTCTGATTCCCTGCCTCTGATTCCCCGCCTCTGATTCCCCATCTCTGATTCACAACCTCTGATTCCCCACCTCTGATTCCCCATATCTGATTCCCCGCCTCTGTTTCCCCGCCTCTGATTCCCCGCCTCTCATTCCCCATATCTGATACCCAGCCTCTGATTCCACACCTCTGATTCCCCACCCCTGATTCGTCAGCTTTGAATCCCCGCCTCTGGTTCCCCACGTCTGATTCCCTGCCTCTGATTCCCCAGCTCTGATTCCCCGCCTCTGATTCCCCGCGTCTGATTCCCTGCCTCTGATTCCCCGCCTCTGATTCCCCATCTCTGATTCACAACCTCTGATTCCCCACCTCTGATTCCCCATATCTGATTCCCCGCCTCTGTTTCCCCGCCTCTGATTCGCCCCTCTGATTCCCCACCTCTGATTCCCCATATCTGATTCCGCGCCTCTGTTTCCCCGCCTCTGATTCGCCCCTCTGATTCCCCATATCTGATTCCCAGCCTCTGATTCCACACCTCTGATTCCCCGCCCCTGATTCGTCAGCTATGAACCCCCGCCTCTGGTTCCCCACGTCTGATTCCCTGCCTCTGATTCCCCTCCTCTGATTCCCTGCCATAGACTCCCCGCCCCTGATTCCCCACCTCTGATTCCCCATATCTGATTCCCCGCCTCTGTTTCCCCGCCTCTGATTCCCCGCCTCTGATTCCCCAGCTCTGATTCCCCGCCTCTGATTCCCCGCGTCTGATTCCCTGCCTCTGATTCCCCGCCTCTGATTCCCCATCTCTGATTCACAACCTCTTATTCCCCACCTCTGATTCCCCAGATCTGATTCCCCGCCTCTGTTTCCCCGCTTCTGATTCCCCGCCTCTGATTCCCCATATCTCATTCCCAGCCTCTGATTCCACACCTCTGATTCCCCGCCCCTGATTCGTCAGCTATGAATCCCCGCCTCTGGTTCCCCACGTCTGATTCCCCGCCTCTGATTCCCCAGCTCTGATTCCCCGCCTCTGATTCCCCACGTCTGATTCCCTGCCTCTGATTCCCCGCCTCTGATTCCCCATCTCTGATTCACAAACTCTGATTCCCCACCTCTGATTCCCCATATCTGATTCCCCGCCTCTGTTTCCCCGCCTCTGATTCGCCCCTCTGATTCCCCATATCTGATTCCCAGCCTCTGATTCCACACCTCTGATTCCCCGCCCCTGATTCGTCAGCTATGAATCCCCTCCTCTGGTTCCCCACGTCTGATTCCCTGCCTCTGATTCCCCACCTCTGATTCCCGGCCTCTGATTCCCGGCCTGTGATTCCCGGCCTCTGATTCCCCGCCTCTGATTCCCCGCTTCTGATTCTGATTCCCTGCCTCTGATTCCCCATCTCTGATTCCCCACATCTGATTCCCTGCCTCTGATTCCCTGTCTCTGATTCCCCGCCTCTGATTCCCCGCCTCTGATTCCCAACCTCTGATTCCCCAGCTCTGATTCTCTCCCTCTGATTCCCCGCCTCCTATTCCCCGTGTCTGATTTCCTGACTCTGATTCACAGCCTCTGATTCCCCATCTCTAATTCACCGCCTCTGATTCCCCACCTCTGATTCCCCATATCTGATTCCCCACCTATGTTTCCCCGCCTCTGATTCCCCTCCTCTGATTCACCATCTCTGATTCCTGGACTCTGATTCCCCACCTCTGATTCCCCGCCTCTGATTCCCCGCATCTGATTCCCTGCCTCTGATTCACAGCCTCTGATTCCCTGCCTCTGATTCTCAACCTCTGATTCCCCGCCTCTGATTCCCCGTGTCTGATTCCCTGCCTCTGATTCCCCGCCTACGATTCCTCGCCTCTGTTTCCCCGCCTCTGATTCCCCGCCTCTGATTCCCCATATCTGCCTCCCCGCCTCTGATTCCCCAACTCTGATACCCCGCCTCTGATTCCCCATCTCTGATTCCCAGTCCTCTTATTCCCGGCATCTGATTCCCGGCCTCTGATTCCCAGCCTCTGATTCCCTGCCACTGAATCCCCGCCCCTGATTCCCCACCTCTGATTCCCCATATCTGATTCCCCGCCTCTGTTTCCCCGCCTCTGATTGGTCACCTCTGATACCCCGCCTCTGATTCCCCATCTCTAATTCACTGCCTCTGATTCGCCTCCTCTGATTCCCCATATCTGATTCCCCGCCTCTGATTCCCCATATCGGATTCGCCGCCTCTGATTCCCCATCTCTGGTTCCCGGACTCTGATTCCCCACCTCTGATTCCCGGCTTCTGATTCCCCATCTCTGATTCCCCGCCTCTGATTCCCCGTGTATGATTCCCTGCCTCTGATTCCCCGCCTCTGATTCCCCTCCTCTGATTCCCTGCCACAGACTCCCCGCCCCTGATTCCCCACCTTGATTCCCCATATCTGATTACCCGCCTCTGTTTCCCCACCTCTGATTGGTCGCCTCTGATACCCCGCCTCTGATTCCCCATCTCTAATTAACTGCCTCTGATTCGCCTCCTCTGAATCCCCGCCTCTTTTTCCCCATATCTGATTCCCCGCCTCTGATACCCCAACTCTGATTTCCAAGCCTGTTATTCCCCATCTCTGATTCCCCGCCTCTGATTCCCCGCGTCTGATTCCCTGCCTCTGATTCCCCGCTCTGATTCCCCATCTCTGTTTCCCCGCCTCTGATTCCCCACATCTGATTCCCTGCCTCTGATTCCCTGTCTCTGATTCCCCGCCTCTGATTCCCCGCCTCTGATTCCCAACCTCTGATTCCCCACCTCTGATTCCCCATATCTGATTCCCCGCCTCTGTTTCCCCGCCTCTGATTCCCCGCCTCTGATTCCCCATATCTGATTCCCCGCCTCTGATCCCCAACACTGATTCCCCGCGTCTGATTCCCCAGCTCTGATTCCCCGCCTCTGATTCCCCGCGTCTGATTCCCTGCCTCTGATTCCCCGCCTCTGATTCCCCATCTCTGATTCACAACCTCTGATTCCCCACCTCTGATTCCCCATATCTGATTCCCCGCCTCTGTTTCCCCGCCTCTGATTCCCCGCCTCTCATTCCCCATATCTGATACCCAGCCTCTGATTCCACACCTCTGATTCCCCACCCCTGATTCGTCAGCTTTGAATCCCCGCCTCTGGTTCCCCACGTCTGATTCCCTGCCTCTGATTCCCCAGCTCTGATTCCCCGCCTCTGATTCCCCGCGTCTGATTCCCTGCCTCTGATTCCCCGCCTCTGATTCCCCATCTCTGATTCACAACCTCTGATTCCCCACCTCTGATTCCCCATATCTGATTCCCCGCCTCTGTTTCCCCGCCTCTGATTCGCCCCTCTGATTCCCCACCTCTGATTCCCCATATCTGATTCCGCGCCTCTGTTTCCCCGCCTCTGATTCGCCCCTCTGATTCCCCATATCTGATTCCCAGCCTCTGATTCCACACCTCTGATTCCCCGCCCCTGATTCGTCAGCTATGAACCCCCGCCTCTGGTTCCCCACGTCTGATTCCCTGCCTCTGATTCCCCACCTCTGATTCCCGGCCTCTGATTCCTGGCCTGTGATTCCCGGCCTCTGATTCCCCGCCTCTGATTCCCCGCTTCTGATTCTGATTCCCTGCCTCTGATTCCCCATCTCTGATTCCCCACATCTGATTCCCTGCCTCTGATTCCCTGTCTCTGATTCCCCGCCTCTGATTCCTCGCCTCTGATTCCCAACCTCTGATTCCCCAGCTCTGATTCACTGCCTCTGATTCCCCACCTCCTATTCCCCGTGTCTGATTTCCTGCCTCTGATTCACAGCCTCTGATTCCCCATCTCTAATTCACCGCCTCTGATTCCCCACCTCTGATTCCCCATATCTGATTCCCCACCTATGTTTCCCCGCCTCTGATTCCCCTCCTCTGATTCACCATCTCTGATTCCTGGACTCTGATTCCCCACCTCTCATTCCCCGCCTCTGATTCCCCGCATCTGATTCCCTGCCTCTGATTCACAGCCTCTGATTCCCTGCCTCTGATTCTCAACCTCTGATTCCCCACCTCTGATTCCCCATATCTGATTCCCCGCCTCATTTCCCCGCCTCTGATTCCGCGCCTCTGTTTCCCCATATCTGTTTCCCCGCCTCTGTTTCCCCGCCTCTGAATCCCCGCCTCTTTTTCCCCATATCTGATTCCCCGCCTCTGATACCCCAACTCTGATTCCCAGCCTGTTATTCCCCATCTCTGATTCCCCGCCTCTGATTCCCCGCGTCTGATTCCCTGCCTCTGATTCCCCGCTCTGATTCCCCATCTCTGATTCCCCGCCTCTGATTCCCCACATCTGATTCCCTGCCTCTGATTCCCTGTCTCTGATTCCCCGCCTCTGATTCCCCGCCTCTGATTCCCAACCTCTGATTCCCCAACTCTGATTCCCCATATCTGATTCCCCGCCGCTGTTTCCCCGGACTCTGATTCCCCACCTCTGATTCCCCATCTCTGATTCCGCACATCCGATTCCCTGCCTCTGATTCCCCGCCTTTGATTCCCCGCGTCTGATTCCCTGCCTCTTATTCCCAACCTCTGATTCCCCACCTCTGATTCCCCATATCTGATTCCCCGCCTCTGTTTCCCCGTTTCTGATTCCCCGCCTCTGTTTCCCCATATCTGATTCCCCGCCTCTGATTCCCCAACTCTGATTTCCCGCCTCTGATTCCCCACCTCTGATTCCCCGCCTCTGATTCCTCGCATCTGATTCCCTGCCTCTGATGCCCCGCCTCTGATTCCCCATCTCTGATTCCCCGCCTCTGATTCCCCGTGTCTGATTCCCTGCCTCTGATTCCCCGCCTCTGATTCCCCGCCTCTGTTTCCCTGCCTCTGATTCCCCACCTCTGATTCCCCATATCTAACTCCCCGCCTCTGATTCCCCAACTGTGATACCCCGCCTCTGATTCCCCATCTCTGATTCCCAATCCTCTTATTCCCGGCATCTGATTCCAGGCCTCTGATTCCCAGCCTCTGATTCCCTGCCACTGATTCCCCGCCCCTGATTCCCCACCTCTGATTCCCCATATCTGATTCCCCGCCTCTGTTTCCCCGCCTCTGATTGGTCGCCTCTGATACCCCGCCTCTGATTCCCCATCTCTAATTCAGTGCATCTGATTCGCCTCCTCTGATTCCCCATATCTGATTCCCCGCCTCTGTTTCCCCGCCTCTGATTCCCCGCCTCTGATTCCCCATATCTGATTCCCCGCCTCATATGCCCCATCTCTGATTCCCTGACTCTGATTCCCCACCTCTTATTCCCGGCCTCTGATTCCCCATCTCTGATTCCCCGCCTCTGATTCCCCGTGTATGATTCCCTGCCTCTGATTCCCCGCCTCTGATTCCCCTCCTCTGATTCCCTGCCACAGATTCCCCGCCCCTGATTACCCACCTCTGATTCCCCATATCTGATTTCCCGCCTCTGTTTCCCCGCCTCTGATTCCCCGCCTCTGATTCCCCATATCTGATTCCCCGCCTCTGATCCACAACTCTGATTCCCCGCCTCTGATTCCCCAGCTCTGATTCCCCGCCTCTGATTCCCCGCGTCTGATTCCCTGCCTCTGATTCCCCGCCTCTGATTCCCCATCTCTGATTCACAACCTCTGATTCCCCACCTCTGATTCCCCATATCTGATTCCCCGCCTCTGATTTCCCGCCTCTGATTCCCCGCCTCTGATTCCCCATATCTGATTTCCAGCCTCTGATTCCACACCTCTGATTCCCTGCCCCTGATTCGTCAGCTATTAATCCCCTCCTCTGGTTCACCACGTCTGATTCCCTGCCTCTGATTCCCCGCCTCTGATTCCCCATCTCTGATTCAACACCTCTGATTCCCCGCGTCTGATTCCCCACCTCTGATTCCCCATCTCTGATTCCCCATATCTGATTCCCCGCGTCTGTTTCCCCGCCTCTGATTCCACGCCTCTGTTTCCCCATATCTGATTCCCCGCCTCTGATTCCCCAACTCTGAATCCCCGCCTCTGATTCCCCAGCTCTGATTCATCACATCTGATTCCCCACCTCTGCTTCCCCATCTCTGATTCACTGCCTCTGATTCGCCACCTCTGATTCCCCATATGATTCCCCGCCTATGTTTCCCCACTTCTGATTCCCCGCCTCTGATTCCCCATATCGGATTCCCCGCCTCTGATTCCCCATCTCTGAATCCCCAACTATGATTCCCCGCCTCTGATTCCAAAGCTCTAATTCCCCACCTCTGATTCCCCGTGTCTGATTCCCTGCCTCTGATTCCCCGCCTCTGATTCCCCATCTCTGATTCACAACCTCTGATTCCCCAACTCTGATTCCCCATATCTGATTCCCCGCCACTGTTTCCCCGCCTCTGATTCCCCGCCTCTGATTCCCCATATCTGATTCCCAGCCTCTGATTCCACACCTCTGATTCCCCGCCCCTGATTCGTCAGCTATGAATCCCCGCCTCTGGTTCCCCACGTCTGATTCCCTGCCTCTGATTCCCCACCTCTGATTCACCGCTTCTGATTCTGATTCCCTGCCTCTGATTCCCCATCTCTGATTCCCCACATCTGATTCCCTGCCTCTGATTCCCTGTCTCTGATTCCCCGCCTCTGATTCCCAACCTCTGATTCCCAACCACTGATTCCCCAACTCAGATTCCCCATATCTGATTCCCCGCCTCTGTTTCCCCGCCTCTGATTCCCCGCCTCTGTTTCCCCATATCTGATTCCCGGACTCTGATTCCCCACCTCTGATTCCCCATCTCTGATTCCACACATCCGATTCCCTGCCTCTGATTCCCTGCCTCTGATTCCCGGCATCTGATTCCCTGCCTCTGATTCCCAACCTCTGATTCCCCACCTCTGATTCCCCATATCTGATTCCCCGCCTCTGTTTCCCCTCTTCTGATTCCCCGCCTCTGTTTCCCCATATCTGATTTCCCGCCTCTGAATCCCCAACTCTGATTTCCCGCCTCTGATTCCCCAGCTCTGAGTCCCCGCCTCTGATTGCTCACGTCTGATTCCCTGCCTCTGATGCCCCGCCTCTGATTCCCCATCTCTGACTCCCCGCCTCTGATTCCCCGCCTCTGTTTCCCCGCCTCTGATTCCCCTCCTCTGATTCCCCATATCTGATTCCCAGCCTCTGATTCCCCAACTCTGATTCCCCACCTCTGATTCCCCATCTCTGATTTCCAGTCCTGTTATTCCCGGAATCTGATTCCCGGCCGCTGATTCCCAGCCTCTGATTCCCTGCCACTGATTCCCTGCCACTGATTCCCCGCCCCTGATTCCCCACGCCTGATTCCCCATATCTGATTCCCCGCCTCTGTTTCCCCGCCTCTGATTGGCCGCCTCTGATACCCCGCCTCTGATTCCCCATCTCTAATTCACTGACTCTGATTCGCTTCCTCTGATTCCCCATATCTGATTCCCCGCCTCTGTTTCCCCGCCTTTGATTCCCCGCCTCTGATTCCCCATATATGATTCCCAACCTCTGATTCCCCACCTCTGATTCCCCATATCTGACTCCCCGCCTCTGTTTCCCCGCCTCTGATTCCCCGCCTCTGTTTCCCCATATCTTATTCCCGGACTCTGATTCCCCACCTCAGATTCCCCATCTCAGATTCCGCACATCGGATTCCCTGCCTCTGTTTCCCCGCCTCTGATTCCCCGCCTCTGATTCCCCGCCTCTGATTCGCCATATCTGATTCCCCGCCTCTGATTCGCCACATTTGATTCCCTGCCTCTGATTCCCCACATCTGATTCCCTGCCTCTGATTCCCTGTCTTTGATTCGCCGTCTCTGATACCCCATATCTGATTCCCCGCCTCTGATACCCCAACTCTGATTCCCAGCCTGTTATTCCACATCTCTGATTCCCCGCCTCTGATTCCCCGCGTCTGATTCCCTGCCTCTGATTCCCCGCTCTGATTCCCCATCTCTGATTCCCCGCCTCTGATTCGCCACATTTGATTCCCTGCCTCTGATTCCCTGTCTCTGATTCCCCGCCTCTGATTCCCGGCCTCTGATTCCCCGCCTCTGATTCCCTGCTTCTGATTCTGATTCCCTGCCTCTGATTCCCCATCTCTGATTCCCCACATCTGATTCCCTGCCTCTGATTCCCTGTCTCTGATTCCCCGCCTCTGATTCCTCGCCTCTGATTCCCAACCTCTGATTCCCCAGCTCTGATTCACTGCCTCTGATTCCCCGCCTCCTATTCCCCGTGTCTGATTTCCTGCCTCTGATTCACAGCCTCTGATTCCCCATCTCTAATTCACCGCCTCTGATTCCCCACCTCTGATTCCCCACATCTGATTCCCCACCTATGTTTCCCCGCCTCTGATTCCCCTCCTCTGATTCACCATCTCTGATTCCTGGACTCTGATTCCCCACCTCTCATTCCCCGCCTCTGATTCCCCGCATCTGATTCCCTGCCTCTGATTCACAGCCTCTGATTCCCTGCCTCTGATTCTCAACCTCTGATTCCCCATATCTGTTTCCCCGCCTCTGTTTCCCCGCCTCTGATTCCCCGCCTCTGTTTCCCCATATCTGATTCCCGGACTCTGATTCCCCACCTCAGATTCCCCATCTCAGATTCCGCACATCCGATTCCCTGCCTCTGATTCCCAGCCTCTGATTCCCCGCGTCTGATTCCCTGCCTCTGATTCCCAACCTATGATTCCCCACCTCTGATTCCCTATATCTGATTCTCCGCCTCTGTTTCCCCGCCTCTTATTCCCCGCCTCTGTTTCCCCATATCTGATTCGCCGCCTCTGATTCCCCACATCTGATTCCCTGCCTCTGATTCCCTGTCTTTGATTCGCCGTCTCTGATTCCCCATATCTGATTCCCCGCCGCTGTTTCCCCGGACTCTGATACCCCACCTCTGATTCACCATCTCTGATTCCGCACATCCGATTCCCTGCCTCTGATTCCCCGCCTCTGATTCCCCACGTCTGATTCCCTGCCTCTGATTCCCAACCTATGATTCCCCACCTATGATTCCCTATATCTGATTCTCCGCCTCTGTTTCCCCGCCTCTGATTCCCCGCCTCTGTTTCCCCATATCTGATTCACCGACTCTGATTCCCCACATCTGATTCCCTGCCTCTGATTCCCTGTCTCTGATTCGCCGTCTCTGATTCCCCATATCTGATTCCCCGCCGCTGTTTCCCCGGACTCTGATTCCCCACCTCTGATTCCCCATCTCTGATTCCGCACATCCGATTCCCTGCCTCTGATTCCCCGCCTCTGATTCCCCGCGTCTGATTCCCTGCCTCTTATTCCCAACCTCTGGTTCCCCACCTCTGATTCCCCATATCTGATTCCCCGCCTCTGTTTCCCCGCTTCTGATTCCCCGCCTCTGTTTCCCCATATCTGATTCCCCGCATCTGATTCCCCACTCCGATTTCCCGCCTCTGATTCCCCACCTCTGATTCCCCGCCTCTGATTCCTCGCATCTGATTCCCTGCCTCTGATGCCCCGCCTCTGATTCCCCATCTCTGATTCCCCGCCTCTGATTCCCCGTGTCTGATTCCCTGCCTCTGATTCCCCGCCTACGATTCCTCGCCTCTGTTTCCCCGCCTCTGATTCCCCGCCTCTGATTCCCCATATCTGACTCCCCGCCTCTGATTCCCCAACTCTGATACCCCGCCTCTGATTCCCCATCTCTGATTCCCAGTCCTCTTATTCCCGGCATCTGATTCCCGGCCTCTGATTCCCAGCCTCTGATTCCCTGCCACTGAATCCCCGCCCCTGATTCCCCACCTCTGATTCCCCATATCTGATTACCCGCCTCTGTTTCCCCGCCTCTGATTGGTCGCCTCTGATACCCCGCCTCTGATTCCCCATCTCTAATGCACTGCATCTGATTCGCCTCCACTGATTCCCCATATCTGATTCCCCGCCTCTGATTCCCCATATCGGATTCGCCGCCTCTGATTCCCCATCTCTGATTCCCGGACTCTGATTCCCCACCTCTGATTCCCGGCTTCTGATTCCCCATCTCTGATTCCCCGCCTCTGATTCCCCGTGTATGATTCCCTGCCTCTGATTCCCCGCCTCTGATTCCCCTCCTCTGATTCCCTGCCATAGACTCCCCGCCCCTGATTCCCCACCTCTGATTCCCCATATCTGATTCCCCGCCTCTGTTTCCCCGCCTCTGGTTCCCCGCCTCTGATTGCCCAGCTCTGATTCCCCGCCTCTGATTCCCCGCGTCTGATTCCCTGCCTCTGATTCCCCGCCTCTGATTCCCCATCTCTGATTCACAACCTCTGATTCCCCAACTCTGATTCCCCAGATCTGATTCCCCGCCTCTGTTTCCCCGCTTCTGATTCCCCGCCTCTGATTCCCCATATCTCATTCCCAGCCTCTGATTCCACACCTCTGATTCCCCGCCCCTGATTCGTCAGCTATGAATCCCCGCCTCTGGTTCCCCACGTCTGATTCCCCGCCTCTGATTCCCCAGCTCTGATTCCCCGCCTCTGATTCCCCACGTCTGATTCCCTGCCTCTGATTCCCCGCCTCTGATTCGCCATCTCTGATTCACAAACTCTGATTCCCCACCTCTGATTCCCCATATCTGATTCCCCGCCTCTGTTTCCCCGCCTCTGATTCGCCCCTCTGATTCCCCATATCTGATTCCCAGCCTCTGATTCCACACCTCTGATTCACCGCCCCTGATTCGTCAGCTATGAATCCCCTCCTCTGGTTCCCCACGTCTGATTCCCTGCCTCTGATTCCCCACCTCTGATTCCCGGCCTCTGATTCCCGGCCTGTGATTCCCGGCCTCTGATTCCCCGCCTCTGATTCCCCGCTTCTGATTCTGATTCCCTGCCTCTGATTCCCCATCTCTGATTCCCCACATCTGATTCCCTGCCTCTGATTCCCTGTCTCTGATTCCCCGCCTCTGATTCCCCGCCTCTGATTCCCAACCTCTGATTCCCCAGCTCTGATTCACTCCCTCTGATTCCCCGCCTCCTATTCCCCGTGTCTGATTTCCTGACTCTGATTCACAGCCTCTGATTCCCCATCTCTAATTCACCGCCTCTGATTCCCCACCTCTGATTCCCCATATCTGATTCCCCACCTATGTTTCCCCGCCTCTGATTCCCCTCCTCTGATTCACCATCTCTGATTCCTGGACTCTGATTCCCCACCTCTGATTCCCCGCCTCTGATTCCCCGCATCTGATTCCCTGCCTCTGATTCACAGCCTCTGATTCCCTGCCTCTGATTCTCAACCTCTGATTCCCCGCCTCTGATTCCCCGTGTCTGATTCCCTGCCTCTGATTCCCCGCCTACGATTCCTCGCCTCTGTTTCCCCGCCTCTGATTCCCCGCCTCTGATTCCCCATATCTGCCTCCCCGCCTCTGATTCCCCAACTCTGATACCCCGCCTCTGATTCCCCATCTCTGATTCCCAGTCCTCTTATTCCCGGCATCTGATTCCCGGCCTCTGATTCCCAGCCTCTGATTCCCTGCCACTGAATCCCCGCCCCTGATTCCCCACCTCTGATTCCCCATATCTGATTCCCCGCCTCTGTTTCCCCGCCTCTGATTGGTCGCCTCTGATACCCCGCCTCTGATTCCCCATCTCTAATTCACTGCCTCTGATTCGCCTCCTCTGATTCCCCATATCTGATTCCCCGCCTCTGATTCCCCATATCGGATTGGCCGCCTCTGATTCCCCATCTCTGGTTCCCGGACTCTGATTCCCCACCTCTGATTCCCGGCTTCTGATTCCCCATCTCTGATTCCCCGCCTCTGATTCCCCGTGTATGATTCCCTGCCTCTGATTCCCCGCCTCTGATTCCCCTCCTCTGATTCCCTGCCACAGACTCCCCGCCCCTGATTCCCCACCTTGATTCCCCATATCTGATTACCCGCCTCTGTTTCCCCATATCTGATTCCCCGCCTCTGTTTCCCCATATCTGATTCCCCGCCTCTGTTTCACCGCCTCTGTTTCACCGAATCAGAAGCCGGGAATCAGAGGTGGGGAATCAGAGTCCGGGAATCAGAGATGGGGAATCAGAGGCGGCGAAAACGATATGGGGAATCAGAGGCGGGGAATGAGATATGGGGAATCAGAGGAGGCGAATCAGAGGCAGTTAATTAGAGATGGGGAATCAGAGGCGGGGTATCAGAGGCGACCAATCAGAGGTGGGGAAACAAGGGCGGGTAATCAGATATGGGGAATCAGAGGTGGGGAATCAGGGGCGGGGATTCAGTGGCAGGGAATCAGAGGCTGGGAATCAGAGGCCGGGAATCACAGGCCGGGAATCAGAGGCCGGGAATCAGAGGTGGGGAATCAGAGGCAGGGAATAAGACGTGGGGAACCAGAGGCGGGGATTCATAGCTGACGAATCAGGGGCGGGGAATCAGAGGTGTGGAATCAGAGGCTGGGAATCAGATATGGGGAATCAGAGGGGCGAATCAGAGGCGGGGAAACAGAGGCGGGGAATCAGATATGGGGAATCAGAGGTGGGGAATCAGAGGTTGTGAATCAGAGATCGGGAATCAGAGGCGGGGAATCAGAGGCAGGGAATCAGACGTGGGGAATCAGAGGCGGGGAATCAGAGCTGGGGAATCAGAGGCGGGGAATCAGACGTGGGGAACCAGAGGCGGGGATTCATAGCTGACGAATCAGGGGCGGGGAATCAGAGGTGTGGAATCAGAGGCTGGGAATCAGATATGGGGAATCAGAGGCGGGGAATCAGAGGCGGGGAAAAAGAGGCGGGGAATCAGATATGGGGAATCAGAGGTGGGGAATCAGAGGTTGTGAATCAGAGATGGGGAATCAGAGGCGGGGAATCAGAGGCATGGAATCAGAGCTGGGGAATCAGAGGCGGGGAATCAGAGTTCGGGATCAGAGGCGGGGAATCAGATATGGGGAATCAGAGGCGGGGAATCAGAGGCGGGGAAACAGAGGCGGGGAATCGGTTATGGGGAATCAGAGGTGGGGAATCAGGGGCGGGGAGTCTGTGGCAGGGAATCAGAGGAGGGGAATCAGAGGCGGGGAATCAGAGGCAGGGAATCATACACGGGGAATCAGAGGCGGGGAATCAGAGATGGGGAATCAGAAGCCGGGAATCAGAGGTGGGGAATCAGAGTCCGGGAATCAGAGATGGGGAATCAGAGGCGGCGAATCCGATATGGGGAATCAGAGGCGGGGAATCAGATATGGGGAATCAGAGGAGGCGAATCAGAGGCAGTTAATTAGAGATGGGGAATCAGAGGCGGGGTATCAGAGGCGACCTATCAGAGGCGGGGAAACAGAGGCGGGTAATCAGATATGGGGAATCAGATGTGGGGAATCAGGGGCGGGGATTCAGTGGCAGGGTATCAGAGGCTGGGAATCAGAGGCCGGGAATCAGATGCCGGTAATAAGAGGACTGGGAATCAGAGATGGGGAATCAGAGGCGGGGTATCAGAGTTGGGGAATCAGAGGCGGGGAGTCAGATATGGGGAATCAGAGGCGGGGAATCAGAGGCGGGGAAACAGAGGCGAGGAATCGTAGGCGGGGAATCAGAGGCAGGGAATCAGACACGGGGAATCAGAGGCGGGGAATCAGAGTGGGGAATCAGATGCGGGGAATCAGATATGGGGAAACAGAGGCGGGGAATCAGAAGCGGGGAAACAGAGGCGGGGAATCAGATATGGGGAATCAGAGGTGGGGAATCAGAGGTTGGGAATAAGAGGCAGGGAATCAGACGCGGGGAATCAGAGGCGGGGAATCAGAGGCAGGGAATCAGATGTGCGGAATCAGAGATGGGGAATCAGAGGTGGGGAATCAGAGTCTGGGGAAACAGCGGCGGGGAATCAGATATGGGGAATCAGAGACGGCGAATCAGAGACAGGGAATCAGAGGCAGGGAATCAGATGTGGGGAATCAGAGTCGGTGAATCAGATATGGGGAAACAGAGGCGGGGAATCAGAGGCGGGGAAACAGAGGCGGGGAATCAGATATAGGGAATCATAGGTGGGGAATCATAGGTTGGGAATCAGAGGCAGGGAATCAGACGCGGGGAATCAGAGGCGGGGAATCAGAGGCAGGGAATCGGATGTGCAGAATCAGAGATGGGGAATCAGAGGTGGGGAATCAGAGTCCGGGGAAACAGCGGCGGGGAATCAGATATGGGGAATCAGAGACGGCGAATCAAAGACAGGGAATCAGAGGCAGGGAATCAGATGTGGGGAATCAGAGGCGGCGAATCAGATATGGGGAAACAGAGGCGGGGAATCAGAGGCGGGGAATCAGAGGCGGGGAAACAGAGGCAGGGAATCGGATGTGCGGAATCTGAGATGGGGAATCTGAGGTGGGGAATCAGAGTCCGGGAATCAGATATGGGGAAACAGAGGCGGGGAATCAGAGGCGGGGAAACAGAGGCGGGGAGTCAGATATGGGGAATCAGAGGTGGGGAATCAGAGGTTGGGAATCATATATGGGGAATCAGAGGCGGTGAATCAAAGGCGGGGAAACAGAGGCGGGGAATCAGATATGGGGAATCAGAGGAAGCGAATCAGAGTCAGTGAATTAGAGATGGGGTATCAGAGGCGGGGTATCAGAGGCGGCCAATCAGAGGCGGGGAAACAGAGGCAGGGAATCAGTGGCAGGGAATCAGAGGCTGGGAATCAGCGGCCGGGAATCAGATTCCGGGAATAACAGGACTGGAAATCAGAGATGGGGAATCAGAGGTGGGGAATCAGAGTTGGGGAATCAGAGGCTGGGAATCAGATATGGGGAATCAGAGGAGGGGAATCAGAGGCGGGGAAACAGAGGCGGGGAGTCAGAGGCGGGGAATCAGAGATGGGGAATCAGAGGCAGGGAATCGGATGTGTGGAATCAGAGATGGGGAATCAGAGGTGGGGAATCAGAGTCCGGGAATCAGATATGGGGAAACAGAGGCGGGGAATCAGAGGCGGGGAAACAGAGGCGGGGAATCAGATATGCGGAATCTGAGTTGGGGAATCAGAGGTTGGGAATCAGAGGTTGGGAATCAGAGGCGGGGAATCAGAGACAGGGAATCAGAGGCAGGGAATCAGATGTGGGGAATCAGAGATGGGGAATCAGAGGCAGGGAATCAGAATCAGAAGCGGTGAATCAGAGGTGGGGAATCAGAGGCAGGGAATCAGACGTGGGGAACCAGAGGCGGGGATTCATAGCTGACGAATCAGGGGCGGGGAATCAGAGATGTGGAATCAGAGGCTGGGAATCAGATATGGGGAATCAGAGGCGGGGAATCAGAGGCGGGGAAACAGAGGCGGGGAATCAGATATGGGGAATCAGAGTTGGGGAATCAGAGGTTGTGAATCAGAGATGTGGAATCAGAGGCGGGGAATCAGACACGGGGAATCAGAGGTGGGGAATTAGAGCTTTGGAATCAGAAGCGGGGAATCATAGTTGGGGATTCAGAGATGGGGAATCAGAGGCGGGGAATCCGATATGGGGAATCAGAGGCGGGGAATCAGAAGTGGGGAAACATAGGCGGGGAATCATATGGGGAATCAGAGGTGGCGAATCAGAGGCAGTGAATCAGAGATGGGGAAGCAGAGGTGGGGAATCAGATGTGATGAATCAGAGCTGGGGAATCAGAGGCGGGGATTCAGAGTTGGGGAATCAGAGGCGGGGAATCAGATATGGGGAAACAGAGGCGTGGAATCAGAGGCGGGGAAACAGACGCGGGGAATCAGAGGTGTTGAATCAGAGATGGGGAATCAGAGGCGGGGAATCAGAGGCAGGGAATCAGACGTGGTGAACCAGAGGAGGGGATTAATAGCTGACGAATCAGGGGCGGGGAATCAGAGGTGTGGAATCAGAGGCTGGGAATCAGATATGGGGAATCAGAGGCGGGGAATCAGAGGCGGGAAATCAGAGGCGGGGAATCAGATATGGGGAATCAGAGGTGGGGAATCAGAGGTTGTGAATCAGAGATGGGGAATCAGAGGCGGGGAATCAGAGGCAGGGAATCAGACGCGGGGAATCAGAGGCGGGGAATCAGAGCTGGGGAATCAGAGGCGGGGAATCAGAGTTGTGGATCAGAGGTGGGGAATAAGATATGGGGAATCAGAGGCGGGGAAACAGAGGCGGGAAATCAGATATGGGGAATCAGAGGTGGGTAATCAGGGGCGGAGAATCTGTGGCAGGGAATCAGAGGAGGGGAATCAGAGGCGGGGAATCAGAGGCGGGGAAACAGAGGCGAGGAATCGTAGGCGGGGAATCAGAGGCAGGGAATCAGACACGGGGAATCAGAGGCGGGGAATCAGAGATGGGGAATCAGAGGCGGGGCATCAGAGGCAGGGAATCAGATGCGAGGAATCAGAGGCGGGGAATCAGAGGTGGGGAATCAGAGGCGGGAAATCAGAGTGGGGAATCAGATGTGGGGAATCAGATATGGGGAAACAGAGGCGGGGAATCAGAAGCGGGGAAACAGAGGCGGGGAATCAGATATGGGGAATCAGAGGTGGGGAATCAGAGGTTGGGAATAAGAGACAGGGAATCAGACGCGGGGAATCAGAGGCGGGGAATCAGAGGCAGGGAATCAGATGTGCGGAATCAGAGATGGGGAATCAGAGGTGCGGAATCAGAGTCCGGGGAAACAGCGGCGGGGAATCAGATATGGGGAATCAGAGACGGCGAATCAGAGACAGGGAATCAGAGGCAGGGAATCAGATGTGGGGAATCAGAGTCGGTGAATCAGATATGGGGAAACAGAGGCGGGGAATCAGAGGCGGGGAAACAGAGGCGGGGAATCAGATATAGGGAATCATAGGTGGGGAATCATAGGTTGGGAATCAGAGGCAGGGAATCAGACGCGGGGAATCAGAGGCGGGGAATCAGAGGCAGGGAATCGGATGTGCAGAATCAGAGATGGGGAATCAGAGGTGGGGAATCAGAGTCCGGGGAAACAGCGGCGGGGAATCAGATATGGGGAATCATATACGGCGAATCAAAGACAGGGAATCAGAGGCAGGGAATCAGATGTGGGGAATCAGAGGCGGCGAATCAGATATGGGGAAACAGAGGCGGGGAATCAGAGGCGGGGAATCAGAGGCGGGGAAACAGAGGCAGGGAATCGGATGTGCGGAATCTGAGATGGGGAATCTGAGGTGGGGAATCAGAGTCCGGGAATCAGATATGGGGAAACAGAGGCGGGGAATCAGAGGCGGGGAAACAGAGGCGGGGAGTCAGATATGGGGAATCAGAGGTGGGGAATCAGAGGTTGGGAATCATATATGGGGAATCAGAGGCGGGGAATCAAAGGCGGGGAAACAGAGGCGGGGAATCAGATATGGGGAATCAGAGGAAGCGAATCAGAGTCAGTGAATTAGAGATGGGGAATCAGAGGCGGGGTATCAGAGGCGGCCAATCAGAGGCGGGGAAACAGAGGCAGGGAATCAGTGGCAGGGAATCAGAGGCTGGGAATCAGCGGCCGGGAATCAGATTCCGGGAATAACAGGACTGGAAATCAGAGATGGGGAATCAGAGGTGGGGAATCAGAGTTGGGGAATCAGAGGCTGGGAATCAGATATGGGGAATCAGAGGAGGGGAATCAGAGGCGGGGAAACAGAGGCGGGGAATCAGAGGCGGGGAATCAGAGATGGGGAATCAGAGGCGGGGCATCAGAGGCAGGGAATCAGACGTGAGCAATCAGTGGCTGGGACTCAGAGCTGGGGAATCAGAGGCGGGAAATCAGAGTTGGGGAATCAGAGGCGGGAAATCAGATATGGGGAAACAGAGGCGGGGAATCAGAAGCGGGGAAACAGAGGCGGGGAATCAGAGGTGTGGAATCAGAGGCTGGGAATCAGATATGGGGAATCAGAGGCGGGGAATCAGAGGCGGGAAATCAGAGGCGGGGAATCAGATATGGGGAATCAGAGGTGGGGAATCAGAGATGGGGAATCAGAGGTGGGGAATCAGAGTCCGGGAATCAGATATGGGGAAACAGAGGCGGGGAATCAGAGGCGGGGAAACAGAGGCGGGGAATCAGATATGGGGAATCTGAGTTGGGGAATCAGAGGTTGGGAATCAGAGGTTGGGAATCAGAGGCGGGGAATCAGAGACAGGGAATCAGAGGCAGGGAATCAGATGTGGGGAATCAGAGATGGGGAATCAGAGGCAGGGAATCAGAATCAGAAGCGGTGAATCAGAGGTGGGGAATCAGAGGCAGGGAATCAGACGTGGGGTACCAGAGGCGGGGATTCATAGCTGACGAATCAGGGGCGGGGAATCAGAGATGTGGAATCAGAGGCTGGGAATCAGATATGGGGAATCAGAGGCGGGGAATCAGAGGCGGGGAAACAGAGGCGGGGAATCAGATATGGGGAATCAGAGTTGGGGAATCAGAGGTTGTGAATCAGAGATGTGGAATCAGAGGCGGGGAATCAGAGGCAGGGAATCAGACACGGGGAATCAGAGGTGGGGAATTAGAGCTTTGGAATCAGAAGCGGGGAATCATAGTTGGGGATTCAGAGATGGGGAATCAGAGGCGGGGAATACGATATGGGGAATCAGAGGCGGGGAATCAGAAGTGGGGAAACATAGGCGGGGAATCATATGGGGAATCAGAGGTGGCGAATCAGAGGCAGTGAATCAGAGATGGGGAAGCAGAGGTGGGGAATCAGATGTGATGAATCAGAGCTGGGGAATCAGAGGCGGGGATTCAGAGTTGGGGAATCAGTGGCGGTGAATCAGATATGGGGAAACAGAGGCGTGGAATCAGAGGCGGGGAAACAGACGCGGGGAATCAGAGGTGTTGAATCAGAGATGGGGAATCAGAGGCGGGGAATCAGAGGCAGGGAATCAGACGTGGTGAACCAGAGGAGGGGATTAATAGCTGACGAATCAGGGGCGGGGAATCAGAGGTGTGGAATCAGAGGCTGGGAATCAGATATGGGGAATCAGAGGCGGGGAATCAGAGGCGGGAAATCAGAGGCGGGGAAACAGATATGGGGAATCAGAGGTGGGGAATCAGAGGTTGTGAATCAGAGATGGGGAATCAGAGGCGGGGAATCAGAGGCAGGGAATCAGACGCGGGGAATCAGAGGCGGGGAATCAGAGCTGGGGAATCAGAGGCGGGGAATCAGAGTTGTGGATCAGAGGCGGGGAATGAGATATGGGGAATCAGAGGCGGGGAAACAGAGGCGGGAAATCAGATATGGGGAATCAGAGGTGGGTAATCAGGGGCGGGGAATCTGTGGCAGGGAATCAGAGGAGGGGAATCAGAGGCGGGGAATCAGAGGCAGGGAAACAGACGCGGGGAATCAGAGGTGTTGAATTTGAGATGCGGAATCAGAGGCGGGGAATCAGAGGCAGTGAATCAGACGTGGTGAACCAGAGGAGGGGATTAATAGCTGACGAATCAGGGGCGGGGAATCAGAGGTGTGGAATCAGAGGCTGGGAATCAGATATGGGGAATCAGAGGCGGGGAATCAGAGGTGGGAAATCAGAGGCGGGGAATCAGATATGGGGAATCAGAGGTGGGGAATCAGAGGTTGTGAATCAGAGGCGGGGAATCAGAGGCAGGGAATCAGACGCGGGGAATCAGAGGCGGGGATTCAGAGCTGGGGAATCAGAGGCGGGGAATCAGAGTTGTGGATCAGAGGCGGGGAATCAGATATGGGGAATCAGAGGCGGGGAATCAGAGGCGGGGAAACAGAGGCGGGAAATCAGATATGGGGAATCAGAGGTGGGTAATCAGGGGCGGGGAATCTGTGGCAGGGAATCTGAGGAGGGGAATCAGAGGCGGGGAATCAGAGGCAGGGAATCATACACGGGGAATCAGAGGCGGGGAATCAGAGATGGGGAATCAGAGGCCGGGAATCAGAGGTGGGGAATCAGAGTAAGGGAATCAGAGATGGGGCATATGAGGCGGGGAATCAGATATGGGGAATCAGAGGCGGGGAATCAGAGGCGGGGAAACAGAGGCGGGGAATCAGATATGGGGAATCAGAGGAGGCGATTCAGAGGCAGTGAATTAGAGATGGGGAATCAGAGGCGGGGTATCAGAGGCGACCAATCAGAGGCGGGGAAACAGAGGCGGGGAATCAGATATGGGGAATCAGAGGTGGGGAATCAGGGGCGGGGAATCAGTGGCAGGGAATCAGAGGCTGGGAATCAGAGGCCGGGAATCAGATGCCGGGAATAAGAGGACTGGGAATCAGAGATGGGGAATCAGAGGCGGGGTATCACAGTTGGGGAATCAGAGGCGGGGAGTCAGATATGGGGAATCAGAGGTGGGGAATCAGAGGCGGGGAAACAGAGGCGGGGAATCAGAGGCGGGGAATCAGAGGCAGGGAATCAGACACGGGGAATCAGAGGCGGGGAATCAGAGATGGGGAATCAGAGGCGGGGCATCAGAGGCAGGGAATCAGATGCGAGGAATCAGAGGCAGGGAATCAGAGGTGGGGAATCAGAAGCGGGAAAACAGAGTTGGGGAATCAGAGGCGGGGAATCAGATATGGGGAAACAGAGGCGGGGAATCAGAAACGGGGAAACAGAGGCGGGGAATCAGATATGGGGAATCAGAGGTGGGGAATCAGAGGTTGGGAATAAGAGGCAGGGAATCAGACGCGGGGAATCAAAGGCGGGGAATCAGAGGCAGGGAATCGGATGTGCGGAATCAGAGATGGGGAATCAGAGGTGGGGAATCAGAGGTTGGGAATAAGAGGCAGGGAATCAGATGTGGGGAATCAGAGGCGGCGAATCAGATATGGGGAAACAGAGGCGGGGAATCAGAGGCGGGGAATCAGAGGCGGGGAAACAGAGGCAGGGAATCGGATGTGCGGAATCTGAGATGGGGAATCTGAGGTGGGGAATCAGAGTCCGGGAATCAGATATGGGGAAACAGAGGCGGGGAATCAGAGGCGGGGAAACAGAGGCGGGGAGTCAGATATGGGGAATCAGAGGTGGGGAATCAGAGGTTGGGAATCATATATGGGGAATCAGAGGCGGGGAATCAGAGGCGGGGAAACAGAGGCGGGGAATCAGATATGGGGAATCAGAGGAAGCGAATCAGAGTCAGTGAATTAGAGATGGGGAATCAGAGGCGGGGTATCAGAGGCGGCCAATCAGAGGCGGGGAAACAGAGGCGGGGAATCAGATATGGGGAATCAGGCGTGGGGAATCAGGGACGGGGAATCAGTGGCAGGGAATCAGTGGCAGGGAATCAGAGGCTGGTAATCAGCGGCCGGGAATCAGATTCCGGGAATAACAGGACTGGAAATCAGAGATGGGGAATCAGAGGTGGGGAATCGGAGTTGGGGAATCAGAGGCTGGGAATCAGATATGGGGAATCAGAGGAGGGGAATCAGAGGCGGGGAAACAGAGGCGGGGAATCAGAGGCGGGGAATCAGAGATGGGGAATCAGAGGCGGGGCATCAGAGGCAGGGAATCAGACGTGAGCAATCAGAGGCGGGGACTCAGAGCTGGGGAATCAGAGGCGGGAAATCAGAGTTGGGGAATCAGAGGCGGGAAATCAGATATGGGGAAACAGAGGCGGGGAATCAGAAGCGGGGAAACAGAGGCGGGGAATCAGATATGGGGAATCAGAGGTGTGGAATCAGAGGTTGGGAATCAGAGGCAGGGAATCAGACGCGGGGAATCAGAGGCAGGGAATCAGAGGCAGGGAATCGGATGTGTGGAATCAGAGATGGGGAATCAGAGGTGGGGAATCAGAGTCCGGGAATCAGATATGGGGAAACAGAGGCGGGGAATCAGATGCGGGGAAACAGAGGCGGGGAATCAGATATGGGGAATCTGAGTTGGGGAATCAGAGGTTGGGAATCAGAGGCGGGGAATCAGAGGCGGGGAATCAGAGACAGGGAATCAGAGGCAGGGAATCAGATGTGGGGAATCAGAGATGGGGAATCAGAGGCAGGGAATCAGAGTCAGAAGCGGTAAATCAGAGGTGGGGAATCAGAGGCAGGGAATCAGACGTGGTGAACCAGAGGCGGGGATTCATAGCTGACGAATCAGGGGCGGGGAATCAGAGGTGTGGAATCAGAGGCTGGGAATCAGATATGGGGAATCAGAGGCGGGGAATCAGAGGCGGGGAAACAGAGGCGGGGAATCAGATATGGGGAATCAGAGTTGGGGAATCAGAGGTTGTGAATCAGAGATGGGGAATCAGAGGCGGGGAATCAGAGGCAGGGAATCAGACACGGGGAATCAGAGGTGGGGAATTAGAGCTTTGGAATCAGAGGCGGGGAATCATAGTTGGGGATTCAGAGATGGGGAATCAGAGGCGGGGAATCCGATATGGGGAATCAGAGGCGGGGAATCAGAAGTGGGGAAACATAGGCGGGGAATCATATGGGGAATCAGAGGTGGCGAATCAGAGGCAGTGAATCAGAGATGGGGAAGCAGAGGTGGGGAATCAGAGGCAGGGAATCAGACATGGTGAACCAGAGGAGGGGATTAATAGCTGACGAATCAGGGGCGGGGAATCAGAGGTGTGGAATCAGAGGCTGGGAATCAGATGTGGGGAATCAGAGGCGGGGAATCAGAGGCGGGAAATCAGAGGCGGGGAATCAGATATGGGGAATCAGAGGTGGGGAATCAGAGGTTGTGAATCAGAGATGGGGAATCAGAGGCGGGGAATCAGAGGCAGGGAATCAGACGCGGGGAATCAGAGGCGGGGAATCAGAGCTGGGGAATCAGAGGCGGGGAATCAGAGTTGTGGATCAGAGGCGGGGAATCAGATATGGGGAATCAGAGGCGGGGAATCAGAGGCGGGGAAACAGAGGCGGGAAATCAGATATGGGGAATCAGAGGTGGGTAATCAGGGGCGGGGAATCTGTGGCAGGGAATCAGAGGAGGGGAATCAGAGGCGGGGAATCAGAGGCAGGGAAACAGACGCGGGAAATCAGAGGTGTTGAATCAGAGATGGGGAATCAGAGGCGGGGAATCAGAGGCAGGGAATCAGACGTGGTGAACCAGAGGAGGGGATTAATAGCTGACGAATCATGGGCGGGGAATCAGAGGTGTGGAATCAGAGGCTGGGAATCAGATATGGGGAATCAGAGGCGGGGAATCAGAGGTGGGAAATCAGAGGCGGGGAATCAGATATGGGGAATCAGAGGTGGGGAATCAGAGGTTGTGAATCAGAGGCGGGGAATCAGAGGCAGGGAATCAGACGCGGGGAATCAGAGGCGGGGAATCAGAGCTGGGGAATCAGAGGCGGGGAATCAGAGTTGTGGATCAGAGGCGGGGAGTCAGATATGGGGAATCAGAGGCGGGGAATCAGAGGCGGGGAAACAGAGGCGGGAAATCAGATATGGGGAATCAGAGGTGGGTAATCAGGGGCGGGGTATCTGTGGCAGGGAATCAGAGGAGGGGAATCAGAGGCGGGGAATCAGAGGCAGGGAATCATACACGGGGAATCAGAGGCGGGGATTCAGAGATGGGGAATCAGAGGCCGGGAATCAGAGGTGGGGAATCAGAGTCAGGGAATCAGAGATGGGGCATATGAGGCGGGGAATCAGATATGGGGAATCAGAGGCGGGGAATCAGAGGCGGGAAAACAGAGGCGGGGAATCAGATATGGGGAATCAGAGGAGGCGAATCAGAGGCAGTGAATTAGAGATGGGGAATCAGAGGCGGGGTATCAGAGGCGACCAATCAGAGGCGGGGAAACAGAGGCGGGGAATCAGATATGGGGAATCAGAGGTGGGGAATCAGGGGCGGGGAATCAGTGGCAGGGAATCAGAGGCTGGGAATCAGAGGCCGGGAATCAGATGCCGGGAATAAGAGGACTGGGAATCAGAGATGGGGAATCAGAGGCGGGGTATCACAGTTGGGGAATCAGAGGCGGGGAGTCAGATATGGGGAATCAGAGGTGGGGAATCACAGGCGGGGAAACAGAGGCGGGGAATCAGAGGCGGGGAATCAGAGGCAGGGAATCAGACACGGGGAATCAGAGGCGGGGAATCAGAGATGGGGAATCAGAGGCGGGGCATCAGAGGCAGGGAATCAGATGCGAGGAATCAGAGGCAGGGAATCAGAGGTGGGGAATCAGAGGTGGGAAAACAGAGTTGGGGAATCAGAGGCGGGGAATCAGATATGGGGAAACAGAGGCGGGGAATCAGAAACGGGGAAACAGAGGCGGGGAATCAGAGGTTGGGAATAAGAGGCAGGGAATCAGACGCGGGGAGTCAAAGGTGGGGAATCAGAGGCAGGGAATCGGATGTGCGGAATCAGAGATGGGGAATCAGAGGTGGGGAATCAGAGTCCGGGGAAACAGCGGCGGGGAATCAGATATGGGGAATCAGAGGTGGGGAATCAGAGGTTGGGAATCAGAGGCGGGGAATCAGAGGCGGGGAATCAGAGACAGGGAATCAGAGGCAGGGAATCAGATGTGGGGAATCAGAGGCGGGGAATCAGAGATGGGGAATCAGAGCGGGGAATCAGAGGCAGGGAATCAGACGCGGGGAATCAGAGGCGGGGAATCAGAGATGGGGAATAACAGGCTGGGAATCAGAGTTGGGGTATCAGAGGCGGGGAATCAGATATGGGGAATCAGAGATGGCGAATCAAAGACAGGGAATCAGAGGCAGGGAATCAGATGTGGGGAATCAGAGGCGGCGAATCAGATATGGGGAAACAGAGGCGGGGAATCAGAGGCGGGGAATCAGAGGCGGGGAAACAGAGGCAGGGAATCGGATGTGCGGAATCTGAGATGGGGAATCTGAGGTGGGGAATCAGAGTCCGGGAATCAGATATGGGGAAACAGAGGCGGGGAATCAGAGGCGGGGAAACAGAGGCGGGGAGTCAGATATGGGGAATCAGAGGTGGGGAATCAGAGGTTGGGAATCATATATGGGGAATCAGAGGCGGGGAATCAAAGGCGGGGAAACAAGAGGCGGGGAATCAGATATGGGGAATCAGAGGAAGCGAATCAGAGTCAGTGAATTAGAGATGGGGAATCAGAGGCGGGGTATCAGAGGCGGCCAATCAGAGGCGGGGAAACAGAGGCAGGGAATCAGATATGGGGAATCAGGCGTGGGGAATCAGGGGCGGGGAATCAGTGGCAGGGAATCAGTGGCAGGGAATCAGAGGCTGGGAATCAGCGGCCGGGAATCAGATTCCGGGAATAACAGGACTGGAAATCAGAGATGGGGAATCAGAGGTGGGGAATCGGAGTTGGGGAATCAGAGGCTGGGAATCAGATATGGGGAATCAGAGGAGGGGAATCAGAGGCGGGGAAACAGAGGCGGGGAATCAGAGGCGGGGAATCAGAGATGGGGAATCAGAGGCGGGGCATCAGAGGCAGGGAATCAGACGTGAGCAATCAGAGGCGGGGACTCAGAGCTGGGGAATCAGAGGCGGGAAATCAGAGTTGGGGAATCAGAGGTGGGAAATCAGATATGGGGAAACAGAGGCGGGGAATCAGAAGCGGGGAAACAGAGGCGGGGAATCAGATATGGGGAATCAGAGGTGTGGAATCAGAGGTTGGGAATCAGAGGCAGGGAATCAGAGGCAGGGAATCGGATGTGTGGAATCAGAGATGGGGAATCAGAGGTGGGGTATCAGAGTCCGGGAATCAGATATGGGGAAACAGAGGCGGGGAATCAGAGGCGGGGAAACAGAGGTGGGGAATCAGATATGGGGAATCTGAGTTGGGGAATCAGAGGTTGGGAATCAGAGGCGGGGAATCAGAGGCGGGGAATCAGAGACAGGGAATCAGAGGCAGGGAATCAGATGTGGGGAATCAGAGATGGGGAATCAGAGGCAGGGAATCAGAATCAGAAGCGGTAAATCAGAGGTGGGGAATCAGAGGCAGGGAATCAGACGTGGTGAACCAGAGGCGGGGATTCATAGCTGACGAATCAGGGGCGGGGAATCAGAGGTGTGGAATCAGAGGCTGGGAATCAGATATGGGGAATCAGAGGCGGGGAATCAGAGGCGGGGAAACAGAGGCGGGGAATCAGATATGGGGAATCAGAGTTGGGGAATCAGAGGTTGTGAATCAGAGATGGGGAATCAGAGGCGGGGAATCAGAGGCAGGGAATCAGACACGGGGAATCAGAGGTGGGGAATTAGAGCTTTGGAATCAGAGGCGGGGAATCATAATTGGGGATTCAGAGATGGGGAATCAGAGGCGGGGAATCCGATATGGGGAATCAGAGGCGGGGAATCAGAAGTGGGGAAACATAGGCGGGGAATCATATGGGGAATCAGAGGTGGCGAATCAGAGGCAGTGAATCAGAGATGGGGAAGCAGAGGTGGGGAATCAGATGTGATGAATCAGAGCTGGGGAATCAGAGGCGGGGATTCAGAGTTGGGGAATCAGAGGCGGGGAATCAGATATGGGGAAACAGAGGCGTGGAATCAGAGGCGGGGAAACAGACGCGGGGAATCAGATATGGGGAATCAGAGATGGGGAATCAGAGGTGGGGAATCAGACGCGGGGAATCAGAGGTGTTGAATCAGAATGGGGAATCAGAGGCGGGGAATCAGAGGCAGGGAATCAGACGTGGTGAACCAGAGGAGGGGATTAATAGCTGACGAATCAGGGGCGGGGAATCAGAGGTGTGGAATCAGAGGCTGGGAATCAGATATGGGGAATCAGAGGCGGGGAATCAGAGGCGGGAAATCAGAGGCGGGGAATCAGATATGGGGAATCAGAGGTGGGGAATCAGAGGTTGTGAATCAGAGATGGGGAATCAGAGGCGGGGAATCAGAGGCAGGGAATCAGACGCGGGGAATCAGAGGTGGGGAATCAGAGCTGGGGAATCAGAGGCGGGGAATCAGAGTTGTGGATCAGAGGCGGGGAATCAGATATGGGGAATCAGAGGCGGGGAATCAGAGGCGGGGAAACAGAGGCGGGAAATCAGATATGGGGAATCAGAGGTGGGTAATCAGGGCCGGGGAATCTGTGGCAGGGAATCAGAGGAGGGGAATCAGAGGCGGGGAATCAGAGGCAGGGAATCATACACGGGGAATCAGAGGCGGGGAATCAGAGATGGGGAAGCAGAGGCCGGGAATCAGAGGTGGGGAATCAGAGTCAGGGAATCAGAGATGGGGCATATGAGGCGGGGAATCAGATATGGGGAATCAGAGGCGGGGAATCAGAGGCGGGGAAACAGAGGCGGGGAATCAGATATGGGGAATCAGAGGAGGCGAATCAGAGGCAGTGAATTAGAGATGGGGAATCAGAGGCGGGGTATCAGAGGCGACCAATCAGAGGCGGGGAAACAGAGGCGGGGAATCAGATATGGGGAATCAGAGGTGGGGAATCAGGGGCGGGGAATCAGTGGCAGGGAATCAGAGGCTGGGAATTAGAGGCCGGGAATCAGATGCCGGGAATAAGAGGACTGGGAATCAGAGATGGGGAATCAGAGGCGGGGTATCACAGTTGGGGAATCAGAGGCGGGGAGTCAGATATGGGGAATCAGAGGTGGGGAATCAGAGGCGGGGAAACAGAGGCGGGGAATCAGAGGCGGGGAATCAGAGGCAGGGAATCAGACACGGGGAATCAGAGGCGGGGAATCAGAGATGGGGAATCAGAGGCGGGGCATCAGAGGCAGGGAATCAGATGCGAGGAATCAGAGGCGGGGAATCAGAGGTGGGGAATCAGAGGCGGGAAATCAGAGTTGGGGAATCAGAGGCGGGGAATCAGATATGGGGAAACAGAGGCGGGGAATCAGAAACGGGGAAACAGAGGCGGGGAATCAGATATGGGGAATCAGAGGTGGGGAATCAGAGGTTGGGAATAAGAGGCAGGGAATCAGACGCGGGGAATCAAAGGCGGGGAATCAGAGGCAGGGAATCGGATGTGCGGAATCAGAGATGGGGAATCAGAGGTGGGGAATCAGAGTCCGGGGAAACAGCGGCGGGGAATCAGATATGGGGAATCAGAGGTGGGGAATCAGAGGTTGGGAATCAGAGGCGGGGAATCAGAGGCGGGGAATCAGAGACAGGGAATCAGAGGCAGGGAATCAGATGTGGGGAATCAGAGGCGGGGAATCAGAGATGGGGAATCAGAGCGGGGAATCAGAGGCAGGGAATCAGACGCGGGGAATCAGAGGCGGGGAATCAGAGATAGGGAATAACAGGCTGGGAATCAGAGTTGGGGTATCAGAGGCGGGGAATCAGATATGGGGAAAAAGAGGCGGGGATTCAGAGGCGGGGAAACAGAGGCGGGGAAACAGATATGGGGAAACAGAGGCGCGGAATCAGAGGCGGGGAAATGAGGCGGGGAATCAGATATGGGGAATCAGAGGTGGGGAATCAGAGGTTGAGAATCAGAGGCAGGGAATCAGAGGCTGTGAATCAGAGGCAGGGAATCAGATGCGGGGAATCAGAGGCGGGGAATGAGAGGTGGGGAATCAGAGTCCAGGAATCAGAGATGGTGAATCAGAGGAGGGGAATCAGAGGCGGGGAAACATAGGTGGGGAATCAGATATGGGGAATCAGAGGTGGGGAATCAGAGGCGGTGAATTAGAGATGGGGAATCAGAGGCTGTGAATCAGAGGCAGGAAATCAGACACGGGGAATAGGAGGCGGGGAATCAGAGGCAGTGAATCAGAGCTGGGGAATCAGAGGTTGGGAATCAGAGGCGAGGAATCAGAGGCGGGGAATCAGAGACAGGGAATCAGAGGCAGGGAATCAGATGTGGGGAATCAGAGATGGGGAATCAGAGGCAGGGAATCAGAATCAGAAGCGGGGAATCAGAGGCGGGGAATCAGAGGCCGGGAATCACAGGCCGGGAATCAGAGGCCGGGAATCAGAGGTGGGGAATCAGAGGCAGGGAATCAGACGTGGGGAATCAGAGGCGGGGGTTCATAGCTGACGAATCAGGGGCGATGAATCAGAGGTGTTGAATCAGAGGCTGGGAATCAGATATGGGGAATCAGAGGGGCGAATCAGAGGCGGGGAAACAGAGGCGGGGAATCAGATATGGGGAATCAGAGGTGGGGAATCAGAGGTTGTGAATCAGAGATGGGAAATCAGAGGCGGGGAATCAGAGGCAGGGAATCAGACGCGGGGAATCAGAGGCGGGGAATCAGAGCTGGGGATTCAGAGGCGGGGAATCAGACGTGGGGAACCAGAGGCGGGGATTCATAGCTGACGAATCAGGGGTGGTGAATCAGAGGTGTGGAATCAGAGGCTGGGTATCAGATATGGGGAATCAGAGGCGGGGAATCAGAGGCGGGGAAACAGAGGCGGGGAATCAGATATGGGGAATCAGAGGTGGGGAATCAGAGGTTGTGAATCAGAGATGGGGAATCAGAGGCGGGGAATCAAAGGCAGGGAATCAGACGCGGGGAATCAGAGGCGGGGAATCAGAGCTGGGGAATCAAAGGCGGGGAATCAGAGTTGGGGATCAGAGGCGGGGAATCAGATATGGGGAATCAGAGGCGGGTAATCAGGGCCGGGGAATTTGTGGCAGGGAATCAGAGGAGGGGAATCAGAGGCGGGGAATCAGAGGCAGGGAATCATACACGGGGAATCAGAGGCGGGGAATCAGAGATGGGGAATCAGAGGCCGGGAATCAGAGGTGGGGAATCAGAGTCAGGGAATCAGAGATGGGGCATATGAGGCGGGGAATCAGATATGGGGAATCAGAGGCGGGGAATCAGAGGCGGGGAAACAGAGGCGGGGAATCAGATATGGGGAATCAGAGGAGGCGAATCAGAGGCAGTGAATTAGAGATGGGGAATCAGAGGCGGGGTATCAGAGGCGACCAATCAGAGGCGGGGAATCAGATATGGGGAATCAGAGGTGGGGAATCAGGGGCGGGGAATCAGTGGCAGGGAATCAGAGGCTGGGAATCAGAGGCCGGGAATCAGATGCCGGGAATAAGAGGACTGGGAATCAGAGATGGGGAATCAGAGGCGGGGTATCACAGTTGGGGAATCAGAGGCGGGGAGTCAGATATGGGGAATCAGAGGTGGGGAATCACAGGCGGGGAAACAGAGGCGGGGAATCAGAGGCGGGGAATCAGAGGCAGGGAATCAGACACGGGGAATCAGAGGCGGGGAATCAGAGATGGGGAATCAGAGGCGGGGCATCAGAGGCAGGGAATCAGATGCGAGGAATCAGAGGCGGGGAATCAGAGGTGGGGAATCAGAGGCGGGAAAACAGAGTTGGGGAATCAGAGGCGGGGAATCAGATATGGGGAAACAGAGGCGGGGAATCAGAAACGGGGAAACAGAGGCGGGGAATCAGAGGTTGGGAATAAGAGGCAGGGAATCAGACGCGGGGAGTCAAAGGTGGGGAATCAGAGGCAGGGAATCGGATGTGCGGAATCAGAGATGGGGAATCAGAGGTGGGGAATCAGAGTCCGGGGAAACAGCGGCGGGGAATCAGATATGGGGAAACAGAGGTGGGGAATCAGAGGTTGGGAATCAGAGGCGGGGAATCAGAGGCGGGGAATCAGAGACAGGGAATCAGAGGTAGGGATTCAGATGTGGGGAATCAGAGATGGGGAATCAGAGCGGGGAATCAGAGGCAGGGAATCAGACGCGGGGAATCAGAGGCGGGGAATCAGAGATGGGGAATAACAGGCTGGGAATCAGAGTTGTGGTATCAGAGGCGGGGAATCAGATATGGGGAATCAGAGATGGCGAATCAAAGACAGGGAATCAGAGGCAGGGAATCAGATGTGGGGAATCAGAGGCGGCGAATCAGATATGGGGAAACAGAGGCGGGGAATCAGAGGCGGGGAATCAGAGGCGGGGAAACAGAGGCAGGGAATCGGATGTGCGGAATCTGAGATGGGGAATCTGAGGTGGGGAATCAGAGTCCGGGAATCAGATATGGGGAAACAGAGGCGGGGAATCAGAGGCGGGGAAACAGAGGCGGGGAGTCAGATATGGGGAATCAGAGGTGGGGAATCAGAGGTTGGGAATCATATATGGGGAATCAGAGGCGGGGAATCAAAGGCGGGGAAACAAGAGGCGGGGAATCAGATATGGGGAATCAGAGGAAGCGAATCAGAGTCAGTGAATTAGAGATGGGGAATCAGAGGCGGGGTATCAGAGGCGGCCAATCAGAGGCGGGGAAACAGAGGCAGGTAATCAGATATGGGGAATCAGGCGTGGGGAATCAGGGGCGGGGAATCAGTGGCAGGGAATCAGTGGCAGGGAATCAGAGGCTGGGAATCAGCGGCCGGGAATCAGATTCCGGGAATAACAGGACTGGAAATCAGAGATGGGGAATCAGAGGTGGGGAATCGGAGTTGGGGAATCAGAGGCTGGGAATTAGATATGGGGAATCAGAGGAGGGGAATCAGAGGCGGGGAAACAGAGGCGGGGAATCAGAGGCGGGGAATCAGAGATGGGGAATCAGAGGCGGGGCATCAGAGGCAGGGAATCAGACGTGAGCAATCAGAGGCGGGGACTCAGAGCTGGGGAATCAGAGGCGGGAAATCAGAGTTGGGGAATCAGAGGCGGGAAATCAGATATGGGGAAACAGAGGCGGGGAATCAGAAGCGGGGAAACAGAGGCGGGGAATCAGATATGGGGAATCAGAGGTGTGGAATCAGAGGTTGGGAATCAGAGGCAGGGAATCAGAGGCAGGGAATCGGATGTGTGGAATCAGAGATGGGGAATCAGAGGTGGGGAATCAGAGTCCGGGAATCAGATATGGGGAAACAGAGGCGGGGAATCAGAGGCGGGGAAACAGAGGCGGGGAATCAGATATGGGGAATCTGAGTTGGGGAATCAGAGGTTGGGAATCAGAGGCGGGGAATCAGAGGCGGGGAATCAGAGACAGGGAATCAGAGGCAGGGAATCAGATGTGGGGAATCAGAGATGGGGAATCAGAGGCAGGGAATCAGAATCAGAAGCGGTAAATCAGAGGTGGGGAATCAGAGGCAGGGAATCAGACGTGGTGAACCAGAGGCGGGGATTCATAGCTGACGAATCAGGGGCGGGGAATCAGAGGTGTGGAATCAGAGGCTGGGAATCAGATATGGGGAATCAGAGGCGGGGAATCAGAGGCGGGGAAACAGAGGCGGGGAATCAGATATGGGGAATCAGAGTTGGGGAATCAGAGGTTGTGAATCAGAGATGGGGAATCAGGGGCGGGGAATCAGAGGCAGGGAATCAGACACGGGGAATCAGAGGTGGGGAATTAGAGCTTTGGAATCAGAGGCGGGGAATCATAGTTGGGGATTCAGAGATGGGGAATCAGAGGCGGGGAATCCGATATGGGGAATCAGAGGCGGGGAATCAGAAGTGGGGAAACATAGGCGGGGAATCATATGGGGAATCAGAGGTGGCGAATCAGAGGCAGTGAATCAGAGATGGGGAAGCAGAGGTGGGGAATCAGATGTGATGAATCAGAGCTGGGGAATCAGAGGCGGGGATTCAGAGTTGGGGAATCAGAGGCGGGGAATCAGATATGGGGAAACAGAGGCGTGGAATCAGAGGCGGGGAAACAGACGCGGGGAATCAGATATGGGGAATCAGAGATGGGGAATCAGAGGTGGGGAATCAGACGCGGGGAATCAGAGGTGTTGAATCAGAGATGGGGAATCAGAGGCGGGGAATCAGAGGCAGGGAATCAGACGTGGTGAACCAGAGGAGGGGATTAATAGCTGACGAATCAGGGGCGGGGAATCAGAGGTGTGGAATCAGAGGCTGGGAATCAGATATGGGGAATCAGAGGCGGGGAATCAGAGGCGGGAAATCAGAGGCGGGGAATCAGATATGGGGAATCAGAGGTGGGGAATCAGAGGTTGTGAATCAGAGATGGGGAATCAGAGGCGGGGAATCAGAGGCAGGGAATCAGACGCGGGGAATCAGAGGTGGGGAATCAGAGCTGGGGAATCAGAGGCGGGGAATCAGAGTTGTGGATCAGAGGCGGGGAATCAGATATGGGGAATCAGAGGCGGGGAATCAGAGGCGGGGAAACAGAGGCGGGAAATCAGATATGGGGAATCAGAGGTGGGTAATCAGGGCCGGGGAATCTGTGGCAGGGAATCAGAGGAGGGGAATCAGAGGCGGGGAATCAGAGGCAGGGAATCATACACGGGGAATCAGAGGCGGGGAATCAGAGATGGGGAATCAGAGGCCGGGAATCAGAGGTGGGGAATCAGAGTCAGGGAATCAGAGATGGGGCATATGAGGCGGGGAATCAGATATGGGGAATCAGAGGCGGGGAATCAGAGGCGGGGAAACAGAGGCGGGGAATCAGATATGGGGAATCAGAGGAGGCGAATCAGAGGCAGTGAATTAGAGATGGGGAATCAGAGGCGGGGTATCAGAGGCGACCAATCAGAGGCGGGGAAACAGAGGCGGGGAATCAGATATGGGGAATCAGAGGTGGGGAATCAGGGGCGGGGAATCAGTGGCAGGGAATCAGAGGCTGGGAATTAGAGGCCGGGAATCAGATGCCGGGAATAAGAGGACTGGGAATCAGAGATGGGGAATCAGAGGCGGGGTATCACAGTTGGGGAATCAGAGGCGGGGAGTCAGATATGGGGAATCAGAGGTGGGGAATCAGAGGCGGGGAAACAGAGGCGGGGAATCAGAGGCGGGGAATCAGAGGCAGGGAATCAGACACGGGGAATCAGAGGCGGGGAATCAGAGATGGGGAATCAGAGGCGGGGCATCAGAGGCAGGGAATCAGATGCGAGGAATCAGAGGCGGGGAATCAGAGGTGGGGAATCAGAGGCGGGAAATCAGAGTTGGGGAATCAGAGGCGGGGAATCAGATATGGGGAAACAGAGGCGGGGAATCAGAAACGGGGAAACAGAGGCGGGGAATCAGATATGGGGAATCAGAGGTGGGGAATCAGAGGTTGGGAATAAGAGGCAGGGAATCAGACGCGGGGAATCAAAGGCGGGGAATCAGAGGCAGGGAATCGGATGTGCGGAATCAGAGATGGGGAATCAGAGGTGGGGAATCAGAGTCCGGGGAAACAGCGGCGGGGAATCAGATATGGGGAATCAGAGGTGGGGAATCAGAGGTTGGGAATCAGAGGCGGGGAATCAGAGGCGGGGAATCAGAGACAGGGAATCAGAGGCAGGGAATCAGATGTGGGGAATCAGAGGCGGGGAATCAGAGATGGGGAATCAGAGCGGGGAATCAGAGGCAGGGAATCAGACGCGGGGAATCAGAGGCGGGGAATCAGAGATAGGGAATAACAGGCTGGGAATCAGAGTTGGGGTATCAGAGGCGGGGAATCAGATATGGGGAAAAAGAGGCGGGGATTCAGAGGCGGGGAAACAGAGGCGGGGAAACAGATATGGGGAAACAGAGGCGCGGAATCAGAGGCGGGGAAATGAGGCGGGGAATCAGATATGGGGAATCAGAGGTGGGGAATCAGAGGTTGAGAATCAGAGGCAGGGAATCAGAGGCTGTGAATCAGAGGCAGGGAATCAGATGCGGGGAATCAGAGGCGGGGAATGAGAGGTGGGGAATCAGAGTCCAGGAATCAGAGATGGTGAATCAGAGGAGGGGAATCAGAGGCGGGGAAACATAGGTGGGGAATCAGATATGGTGAATCAGAGGTGGGGAATCAGAGGCGGTGAATTAGAGATGGGGAATCAGAGGCTGTGAATCAGAGGCAGGAAATCAGACACGGGGAATAGGAGGCGGGGAATCAGAGGCAGTGAATCAGAGCTGGGGAATCAGAGGTTGGGAATCAGAGGCGAGGAATCAGAGGCGGGGAATCAGAGACAGGGAATCAGAGGCAGGGAATCAGATGTGGGGAATCAGAGATGGGGAATCAGAGGCAGGGAATCAGAATCAGAAGCGGGGAATCAGAGGCGGGGAATCAGAGGCCGGGAATCACAGGCCGGGAATCAGAGGCCGGGAATCAGAGGTGGGGAATCAGAGGCAGGGAATCAGACGTGGGGAATCAGAGGCGGGGGTTCATAGCTGACGAATCAGGGGCGGGGAATCAGAGGTGTGGAATCAGAGGCTGGGAATCAGATATGGGGAATCAGAGGGGCGAATCAGAGGCGGGGAAACAGAGGCGGGGAATCAGATATGGGGAATCAGAGGTGGGGAATCAGAGGTTGTGAATCAGAGATGGGAAATCAGAGGCGGGGAATCAGAGGCAGGGAATCAGACGCGGGGAATCAGAGGCGGGGAATCAGAGCTGGGGATTCAGAGGCGGGGAATCAGACGTGGGGAACCAGAGGCGGGGATTCATAGCTGACGAATCAGGGGTGGTGAATCAGAGGTGTGGAATCAGAGGCTGGGTATCAGATATGGGGAATCAGAGGCGGGGAATCAGAGGCGGGGAAACAGAGGCGGGGAATCAGATATGGGGAATCAGAGGTGGGGAATCAGAGGTTGTGAATCAGAGATGGGGAATCAGAGGCGGGGAATCAAAGGCAGGGAATCAGACGCGGGGAATCAGAGGCGGGGAATCAGAGCTGGGGAATCAGAGGCGGGGAATCAGAGTTGGGGATCAGAGGCGGGGAATCAGATATGGGGAATCAGAGGCGGGTAATCAGGGCCGGGGAATCTGTGGCAGGGAATCAGAGGAGGGGAATCAGAGGCGGGGAATCAGAGGCAGGGAATCATACACGGGGAATCAGAGGCGGGGAATCAGAGATGGGGAATCAGAGGCCGGGAATCAGAGGTGGGGAATCAGAGTCAGGGAATCAGAGATGGGGCATATGAGGCGGGGAATCAGATATGGGGAATCAGAGGCGGGGAATCAGAGGCGGGGAAACAGAGGCGGGGAATCAGATATGGGGAATCAGAGGAGGCGAATCAGAGGCAGTGAATTAGAGATGGGGAATCAGAGGCGGGGTATCAGAGGCGACCAATCAGAGGCGGGGAAACAGAGGCGGGGAATCAGATATGGGGAATCAGAGGTGGGGAATCAGGGGCGGGGAATCAGTGGCAGGGAATCAGAGGCTGGGAATTAGAGGCCGGGAATCAGATGCCGGGAATAAGAGGACTGGGAATCAGAGATGGGGAATCAGAGGCGGGGTATCACAGTTGGGGAATCAGAGGCGGGGAGTCAGATATGGGGAATCAGAGGTGGGGAATCAGAGGCGGGGAAACAGAGGCGGGGAATCAGAGGCGGGGAATCAGAGGCAGGGAATCAGACACGGGGAATCAGAGGCGGGGAATCAGAGATGGGGAATCAGAGGCGGGGTATCAGAGGCAGGGAATCAGATGCGAGGAATCAGAGGCGGGGAATCAGAGGTGGGGAATCAGAGGCGGGAAATCATAGTTGGGGAATCAGAGGCGGGGAATCAGATATGGGGAAACAGAGGCGGGGAATCAGAAACGGGGAAACAGAGGCGGGGAATCAGATATGGGGAATCAGAGGTGGGGAATCAGAGGTTGGGAATAAGAGGCAGGGAATCAGACGCGGGGAATCAAACGCGGGGAATCAGAGGCAGGGAATCGGATGTGCGGAATCAGAGATGGGGAATCAGAGGTGGGGAATCAGAGTCCGGGGAAACAGCGGTGGGGAATCAGATATGGGGAATCAGAGGTGGGGAATCAGAGGTTGGGAATCAGAGGCGGGGAATCAGAGGCGGGGAATCAGAGACAGGGAATCAGAGGCAGGGAATCAGATGTGGGGAATCAGAGGCGGGGAATCAGAGATGGGGAATCAGAGCGGGGAATCAGAGGCAGGGAATCAGACGCGGGGAATCAGAGGCGGGGAATCAGAGATGGGGAATAACAGGCTGGGAATCAGAGTTGGGGTATCAGAGGCGGGGAATCAGATATGGGGAAAAAGAGGCGGGGATTCAGAGGCGGGGAAACAGAGGTGGGGAAACAGATATGGGGAAACAGAGGCGCAGAATCAGAGGCGGGGAAATGAGGCGGGGAATCAGATATGGGGAATCAGAGGTGGGGAATCAGAGGTTGAGAATCAGAGGCAGGGAATCAGAGGCTGTGAATCAGAGGCAGGGAATCAGATGCGGGGAATCAGAGGCGGGGAATGAGAGGTGGGGAATCAGAGTCCAGGAATCAGAGATGGTGAATCAGAGGAGGGGAATCAGAGGCGGGGAAACATAGGTGGGGAATCAGATATGGGGAATCAGAGGTGGGGAATCAGAGGCGGTGAATTAGAGATGGGGAATCAGAGGCTGTGAATCAGAGGCAGGAAATCAGACACGGGGAATAGGAGGCGGGGAATCAGAGGCAGTGAATCAGAGCTGGGGAATCAGAGGTTGGGAATCAGAGGCGAGGAATCAGAGGCGGGGAATCAGAGACAGGGAATCAGAGGCAGGGAATCAGATGTGGGGAATCAGAGATGGGGAATCAGAGGCAGGGAATCAGAATCAGAAGCGGGGAATAAGAGGCGGGGAATCAGAGGCCGGGAATCACAGGCCGGGAATCAGAGGCCGGGAATCAGAGGTGGGGAATCAGAGGCAGGGAATCAGACGTGGGGAATCAGAGGCGGGGGTTCATAGCTGACGAATCAGGGGCGGGGAATCAGAGGTGTGGAATCAGAGGCTGGGAATCAGATATGGGGAATCAGAGGGGCGAATCAGAGGCGGGGAAACAGAGGCGGGGAATCAGATATGGGGAATCAGAGGTGGGGAATCAGAGGTTGTGAATCAGAGATGGGGAATCAGAGGCGGGGAATCAGAGGCAGGGAATCAGACGCGGGGAATCAGAGGCGGGGAATCAGAGCTGGGGATTCAGAGGCGGGGAATCAGACGTGGGGAACCAGAGGCGGGGATTCATAGCTGACGAATCAGGGGTGGTGAATCAGAGGTGTGGAATCAGAGGCTGGGTATCAGATATGGGGAATCAGAGGCGGGGAATCAGAGGCGGGGAAACAGAGGCGGGGAATCAGATATGGGGAATCAGAGGTGGGGAATCAGAGGTTGTGAATCAGAGATGGGGAGCAAAGGCGGGGAATCAGATATGGGGAATCAGAGGCGGGGAATCAGAGGCGGGGAAACAGAGGCGGGGAATCAGATATGGGGAATCAGAGGTGGGGAATCAGAGGTTGGGAATCAGAGGCGGGGAATCAGAGGCGGGGAATCAGAGACAGGGAATCAGAGGCAGGGAATCAGATGTGGGGAATCAGAGGCGGGGAAACAGAGATGGGGAATCAGAGCGGGGAATCAGAGGCAGGGAATCAGACGCGGGGAATCAGAGGCGGGGAATCAGAGATGGGGAATAACAGGCTTGGAAATCAGAGTTGGGGTATCAGAGGCGGGGAATCAGATATGGGGAATCAGAGGCGGGGAATCAGAGGCGGGGAAACAGATATGGGGAAACAGAGGCGCGGAATCAGAGGCTTGGAAATGAGGCGGGGAATCAGATATGGGGAATCAGAGGCGGGGAATCATAGGCGGGGAAACAGATATGGGGAAACAGAGGCGCGGAATCAGAGGCTTGGAAATGAGGCGGGGAATCAGATATGGGGAATCAGAGGTGGGGAATCAGAGGTTGAGAATCAGAGGCAGGGAATCAGAGGCTGTGAATCAGAGGCAGGGAATCAGATGCGGGGAATCAGAGGCGGGGAATGAGAGGTGGGGAATCAGAGTCCAGGAATCAGGGATGGTGAATCAGAAGAGGGGAATCAGAGGCGGGGAAACATAGGTGGGGAATCAGATATGGGGAATCAGAGGCTGTGAATCAGAGGCAGGAAATCAGACACGGGGAATAGGAGGCGGGGAATCAGAGGCAGTGAATCAGAGCTGGGGAATCAGAGGTTGGGAATCAGAGGCGGGGAATCAGAGGCGGGAATCAGAGACAGGGAATCAGAGGCAGGGAATCAGATGTGGGGATTCAGAGATGGGGAATCAGAGGCAGGGAATCAGAATCAGAAGCGCGGAATCAGAGGCAGGGAATCAGAGGCCAGGAATCACAGGCCGGGAATCAGAGGCCGGGAATCAGAGGTGGGGAATCAGAGGCAGGGAATCAGACGTGGGGAACCAGAGGCGGGGATTCATAGCTGACGAATCAGGGGCGGGGAATCAGAGGTGTGGAATCAGAGTCTGGGAATCAGATATGGGGAATCAGAGGGGCGAATCAGAGGCGGGGAAACAGAGGTGGGGAATCAGATATGGGGAATCAGAGGTGGGGAATCAGAGGTTGTGAATCAGAGATGGGGAATCAGAGGCGGGGAATCAGAGGCAGGGAATCAGACGCGGGGAATCAGAGGCGGGGAATCAGAGCTGGGGAATCAGAGGCGGGGAATCAGAGTTGGGAATCAGAGGCGGGGAATCAGATATGGGGAATCAGAGGCGGGGAATCAGAGGCGGGGAAACAGAGGCGGGGAATCAGATATGGGGAATCTGAGGTGGGGAATCAGGGGCGGGGAGTCTGTGGCAGGGAATCAGAGGAGGGGAATCAGAGGCGGGGAATCAGAGGCAGGGAATCATACACGGGGAATCAGAGGCGGGGAATCAGAGATGGGGAATCAGAAGCCTGGAATCAGAGGTGGGGAATCAGAGTCCGGGAATCAGAGATAGGGAATCAGAGCCGGCGAATCCGATATGGGGAATCAGAGGCGGGGAATCAGATATGGGGAATCAGAGGAGGTGAATCAGAGGCAGTGAATTAGAGATGGGGAATCAGAGGCGGGGTATCAGAGGCGACCAATCAGAGGCGGGGAAACAGAGGCGGGGAATCAGATATGGGGAATCAGAGGTGGGGAATCAGGGGCGGGGATTCAGTGGCAGGGAATCAGAGGCTGGGAATCAGAGGCCGGGAATCAGATGCCGGGAATAAGAGGACTGGGAATCAGAGATGGGGAATCAGAGGCGGGGTATCAGAGTTGGGGAATCAGAGGCGGGAGTCAGATATGGGGAATCAGAGGCGGGGAATCAGAGGCGGGGAAACAGAGGCGAGGAATCGTAGGCGGGGAATCAGAGGCAGGGAATCAGACACGGGGAATCAGAGGCGGGGAATCAGAGATGGGGAATCAGAGGCGGGGCATCAGAGGCAGGGAATCAGATGCGAGGAATCAGAGGCGGGGAATCAGAGGTGGGGAATCAGAGGCGGGGAAACAGAGGCGTGGAGTACGATATGGGGAATCAGAGGCGGGGAATCAGAGGCGGGGAAACAGAGGCGAGGAATCGTAGGCGGGGAATCAGAGGCAGGGAATCAGACACGGGGAATCAGAGGCGGGGAATCAGAGATGGGGAATCAGAGGCGGGGCATCAGAGGCAGGGAATCAGATGCGAGGAATCAGATATGGGGAAACAGAGGCGGGGAATCAGAAGCGGGGAAACAGAGGCGGGGAATCAGATATGGGGAATCAGAGGTGGGGAATCAGAGGTTGGGAATAAGAGGCAGGGAATCAGACGCGGGGAATCAGAGGCGGGGAATCAGAGGCAGGGAATCGGATGTGCGGAATCAGAGATGGGGAATCAGAGGCGGGAAATCAGAGTTGGGGAATCAGAGGCGGGGAATCAGATATGGGGAAACAGAGGCGGGGAATCAGAAACGGGGAAACAGAGGCGGGGAATCAGATATGGGGAATCAGAGGTGGGGAATCAGAGGTTGGGAATAAGAGGCAGGGAATCAGACGCGGGGAATCAAAGGCGGGGAATCAGAGGCAGGGAATCGGATGTGCGGAATCAGAGATGGGGAATCAGAGGTGGGGAATCAGAGTCCGGGGAAACAGCGGCGGGGAATCAGATATGGGGAATCAGAGGTGGGGAATCAGAGGTTGGGAATCAGAGGCGGGGAATCAGAGGCGGGGAATCAGAGACAGGGAATCAGAGGCAGGGAATCAGATGTGGGGAATCAGAGGCGGGGAATCAGAGATGGGGAATCAGAGCGGGGAATCAGAGGCAGGGAATCAGACGCGGGGAATCAGAGGCGGGGAATCAGAGATAGGGAATAACAGGCTGGGAATCAGAGTTGGGGTATCAGAGGCGGGGAATCAGATATGGGGAAAAAGAGGCGGGGATTCAGAGGCGGGGAAACAGAGGCGGGGAAACAGATATGGGGAAACAGAGGCGCGGAATCAGAGGCGGGGAAATGAGGCGGGGAATCAGATATGGGGAATCAGAGGTGGGGAATCAGAGGTTGAGAATCAGAGGCAGGGAATCAGAGGCTGTGAATCAGAGGCAGGGAATCAGATGCGGGGAATCAGAGGCGGGGAATGAGAGGTGGGGAATCAGAGTCCAGGAATCAGAGATGGTGAATCAGAGGAGGGGAATCAGAGGCGGGGAAACATAGGTGGGGAATCAGATATGGTGAATCAGAGGTGGGGAATCAGAGGCGGTGAATTAGAGATGGGGAATCAGAGGCTGTGAATCAGAGGCAGGAAATCAGACACGGGGAATAGGAGGCGGGGAATCAGAGGCAGTGAATCAGAGCTGGGGAATCAGAGGTTGGGAATCAGAGGCGAGGAATCAGAGGCGGGGAATCAGAGACAGGGAATCAGAGGCAGGGAATCAGATGTGGGGAATCAGAGATGGGGAATCAGAGGCAGGGAATCAGAATCAGAAGCGGGGAATCAGAGGCGGGGAATCAGAGGCCGGGAATCACAGGCCGGGAATCAGAGGCCGGGAATCAGAGGTGGGGAATCAGAGGCAGGGAATCAGACGTGGGGAATCAGAGGCGGGGGTTCATAGCTGACGAATCAGGGGCGGGGAATCAGAGGTGTGGAATCAGAGGCTGGGAATCAGATATGGGGAATCAGAGGGGCGAATCAGAGGCGGGGAAACAGAGGCGGGGAATCAGATATGGGGAATCAGAGGTGGGGAATCAGAGGTTGTGAATCAGAGATGGGAAATCAGAGGCGGGGAATCAGAGGCAGGGAATCAGACGCGGGGAATCAGAGGCGGGGAATCAGAGCTGGGGATTCAGAGGCGGGGAATCAGACGTGGGGAACCAGAGGCGGGGATTCATAGCTGACGAATCAGGGGTGGTGAATCAGAGGTGTGGAATCAGAGGCTGGGTATCAGATATGGGGAATCAGAGGCGGGGAATCAGAGGCGGGGAAACAGAGGCGGGGAATCAGATATGGGGAATCAGAGGTGGGGAATCAGAGGTTGTGAATCAGAGATGGGGAATCAGAGGCGGGGAATCAAAGGCAGGGAATCAGACGCGGGGAATCAGAGGCGGGGAATCAGAGCTGGGGAATCAGAGGCGGGGAATCAGAGTTGGGGATCAGAGGCGGGGAATCAGATATGGGGAATCAGAGGCGGGTAATCAGGGCCGGGGAATCTGTGGCAGGGAATCAGAGGAGGGGAATCAGAGGCGGGGAATCAGAGGCAGGGAATCATACACGGGGAATCAGAGGCGGGGAATCAGAGATGGGGAATCAGAGGCCGGGAATCAGAGGTGGGGAATCAGAGTCAGGGAATCAGAGATGGGGCATATGAGGCGGGGAATCAGATATGGGGAATCAGAGGCGGGGAATCAGAGGCGGGGAAACAGAGGCGGGGAATCAGATATGGGGAATCAGAGGAGGCGAATCAGAGGCAGTGAATTAGAGATGGGGAATCAGAGGCGGGGTATCAGAGGCGACCAATCAGAGGCGGGGAAACAGAGGCGGGGAATCAGATATGGGGAATCAGAGGTGGGGAATCAGGGGCGGGGAATCAGTGGCAGGGAATCAGAGGCTGGGAATTAGAGGCCGGGAATCAGATGCCGGGAATAAGAGGACTGGGAATCAGAGATGGGGAATCAGAGGCGGGGTATCACAGTTGGGGAATCAGAGGCGGGGAGTCAGATATGGGGAATCAGAGGTGGGGAATCAGAGGCGGGGAAACAGAGGCGGGGAATCAGAGGCGGGGAATCAGAGGCAGGGAATCAGACACGGGGAATCAGAGGCGGGGAATCAGAGATGGGGAATCAGAGGCGGGGTATCAGAGGCAGGGAATCAGATGCGAGGAATCAGAGGCGGGGAATCAGAGGTGGGGAATCAGAGGCGGGAAATCATAGTTGGGGAATCAGAGGCGGGGAATCAGATATGGGGAAACAGAGGCGGGGAATCAGAAACGGGGAAACAGAGGCGGGGAATCAGATATGGGGAATCAGAGGTGGGGAATCAGAGGTTGGGAATAAGAGGCAGGGAATCAGACGCGGGGAATCAAACGCGGGGAATCAGAGGCAGGGAATCGGATGTGCGGAATCAGAGATGGGGAATCAGAGGTGGGGAATCAGAGTCCGGGGAAACAGCGGTGGGGAATCAGATATGGGGAATCAGAGGTGGGGAATCAGAGGTTGGGAATCAGAGGCGGGGAATCAGAGGCGGGGAATCAGAGACAGGGAATCAGAGGCAGGGAATCAGATGTGGGGAATCAGAGGCGGGGAATCAGAGATGGGGAATCAGAGCGGGGAATCAGAGGCAGGGAATCAGACGCGGGGAATCAGAGGCGGGGAATCAGAGATGGGGAATAACAGGCTGGGAATCAGAGTTGGGGTATCAGAGGCGGGGAATCAGATATGGGGAAAAAGAGGCGGGGATTCAGAGGCGGGGAAACAGAGGTGGGGAAACAGATATGGGGAAACAGAGGCGCAGAATCAGAGGCGGGGAAATGAGGCGGGGAATCAGATATGGGGAATCAGAGGTGGGGAATCAGAGGTTGAGAATCAGAGGCAGGGAATCAGAGGCTGTGAATCAGAGGCAGGGAATCAGATGCGGGGAATCAGAGGCGGGGAATGAGAGGTGGGGAATCAGAGTCCAGGAATCAGAGATGGTGAATCAGAGGAGGGGAATCAGAGGCGGGGAAACATAGGTGGGGAATCAGATATGGGGAATCAGAGGTGGGGAATCAGAGGCGGTGAATTAGAGATGGGGAATCAGAGGCTGTGAATCAGAGGCAGGAAATCAGACACGGGGAATAGGAGGCGGGGAATCAGAGGCAGTGAATCAGAGCTGGGGAATCAGAGGTTGGGAATCAGAGGCGAGGAATCAGAGGCGGGGAATCAGAGACAGGGAATCAGAGGCAGGGAATCAGATGTGGGGAATCAGAGATGGGGAATCAGAGGCAGGGAATCAGAATCAGAAGCGGGGAATAAGAGGCGGGGAATCAGAGGCCGGGAATCACAGGCCGGGAATCAGAGGCCGGGAATCAGAGGTGGGGAATCAGAGGCAGGGAATCAGACGTGGGGAATCAGAGGCGGGGGTTCATAGCTGACGAATCAGGGGCGGGGAATCAGAGGTGTGGAATCAGAGGCTGGGAATCAGATATGGGGAATCAGAGGGGCGAATCAGAGGCGGGGAAACAGAGGCGGGGAATCAGATATGGGGAATCAGAGGTGGGGAATCAGAGGTTGTGAATCAGAGATGGGGAATCAGAGGCGGGGAATCAGAGGCAGGGAATCAGACGCGTGGAATCAGAGGCGGGGAATCAGAGCTGGGGATTCAGAGGCGGGGAATCAGACGTGGGGAACCAGAGGCGGGGATTCATAGCTGACGAATCAGGGGTGGTGAATCAGAGGTGTGGAATCAGAGGCTGGGTATCAGATATGGGGAATCAGAGGCGGGGAATCAGAGGCGGGGAAACAGAGGCGGGGAATCAGATATGGGGAATCAGAGGTGGGGAATCAGAGGTTGTGAATCAGAGATGGGGAGCAAAGGCGGGGAATCAGATATGGGGAATCAGAGGCGGGGAATCAGAGGCGGGGAAACAGAGGCGGGGAATCAGATATGGGGAATCAGAGGTGGGGAATCAGAGGTTGGGAATCAGAGGCGGGGAATCAGAGGCGGGGAATCAGAGACAGGGAATCAGAGGCAGGGAATCAGATGTGGGGAATCAGAGGCGGGGAAACAGAGATGGGGAATCAGAGCGGGGAATCAGAGGCAGGGAATCAGACGCGGGGAATCAGAGGCGGGGAATCAGAGATGGGGAATAACAGGCTTGGAAATCAGAGTTGGGGTATCAGAGGCGGGGAATCAGATATGGGGAATCAGAGGCGGGGAATCAGAGGCGGGGAAACAGATATGGGGAAACAGAGGCGCGGAATCAGAGGCTTGGAAATGAGGCGGGGAATCAGATATGGGGAATCAGAGGCGGGGAATCATAGGCGGGGAAACAGATATGGGGAAACAGAGGCGCGGAATCAGAGGCTTGGAAATGAGGCGGGGAATCAGATATGGGGAATCAGAGGTGGGGAATCAGAGGTTGAGAATCAGAGGCAGGGAATCAGAGGCTGTGAATCAGAGGCAGGGAATCAGATGCGGGGAATCAGAGGCGGGGAATGAGAGGTGGGGAATCAGAGTCCAGGAATCAGGGATGGTGAATCAGAAGAGGGGAATCAGAGGCGGGGAAACATAGGTGGGGAATCAGATATGGGGAATCAGAGGCTGTGAATCAGAGGCAGGAAATCAGACACGGGGAATAGGAGGCGGGGAATCAGAGGCAGTGAATCAGAGCTGGGGAATCAGAGGTTGGGAATCAGAGGCGGGGAATCAGAGGCGGGAATCAGAGACAGGGAATCAGAGGCAGGGAATCAGATGTGGGGATTCAGAGATGGGGAATCAGAGGCAGGGAATCAGAATCAGAAGCGCGGAATCAGAGGCAGGGAATCAGAGGCCAGGAATCACAGGCCGGGAATCAGAGGCCGGGAATCAGAGGTGGGGAATCAGAGGCAGGGAATCAGACGTGGGGAACCAGAGGCGGGGATTCATAGCTGACGAATCAGGGGCGGGGAATCAGAGGTGTGGAATCAGAGTCTGGGAATCAGATATGGGGAATCAGAGGGGCGAATCAGAGGCGGGGAAACAGAGGTGGGGAATCAGATATGGGGAATCAGAGGTGGGGAATCAGAGGTTGTGAATCAGAGATGGGGAATCAGAGGCGGGGAATCAGAGGCAGGGAATCAGACGCGGGGAATCAGAGGCGGGGAATCAGAGCTGGGGAATCAGAGGCGGGGAATCAGAGTTGGGAATCAGAGGCGGGGAATCAGATATGGGGAATCAGAGGCGGGGAATCAGAGGCGGGGAAACAGAGGCGGGGAATCAGATATGGGGAATCTGAGGTGGGGAATCAGGGGCGGGGAGTCTGTGGCAGGGAATCAGAGGAGGGGAATCAGAGGCGGGGAATCAGAGGCAGGGAATCATACACGGGGAATCAGAGGCGGGGAATCAGAGATGGGGAATCAGAAGCCTGGAATCAGAGGTGGGGAATCAGAGTCCGGGAATCAGAGATAGGGAATCAGAGCCGGCGAATCCGATATGGGGAATCAGAGGCGGGGAATCAGATATGGGGAATCAGAGGAGGTGAATCAGAGGCAGTGAATTAGAGATGGGGAATCAGAGGCGGGGTATCAGAGGCGACCAATCAGAGGCGGGGAAACAGAGGCGGGGAATCAGATATGGGGAATCAGAGGTGGGGAATCAGGGGCGGGGATTCAGTGGCAGGGAATCAGAGGCTGGGAATCAGAGGCCGGGAATCAGATGCCGGGAATAAGAGGACTGGGAATCAGAGATGGGGAATCAGAGGCGGGGTATCAGAGTTGGGGAATCAGAGGCGGGAGTCAGATATGGGGAATCAGAGGCGGGGAATCAGAGGCGGGGAAACAGAGGCGAGGAATCGTAGGCGGGGAATCAGAGGCAGGGAATCAGACACGGGGAATCAGAGGCGGGGAATCAGAGATGGGGAATCAGAGGCGGGGCATCAGAGGCAGGGAATCAGATGCGAGGAATCAGAGGCGGGGAATCAGAGGTGGGGAATCAGAGGCGGGGAAACAGAGGCGTGGAGTACGATATGGGGAATCAGAGGCGGGGAATCAGAGGCGGGGAAACAGAGGCGAGGAATCGTAGGCGGGGAATCAGAGGCAGGGAATCAGACACGGGGAATCAGAGGCGGGGAATCAGAGATGGGGAATCAGAGGCGGGGCATCAGAGGCAGGGAATCAGATGCGAGGAATCAGATATGGGGAAACAGAGGCGGGGAATCAGAAGCGGGGAAACAGAGGCGGGGAATCAGATATGGGGAATCAGAGGTGGGGAATCAGAGGTTGGGAATAAGAGGCAGGGAATCAGACGCGGGGAATCAGAGGCGGGGAATCAGAGGCAGGGAATCGGATGTGCGGAATCAGAGATGGGGAATCAGAGGTGGGGAATCAGAGTCCGGGGAAACAGCGGCGGGGAATCAGATATGGGGAATCAGAGACGGCGAATCAGAGACAGGGAATCAGAGGCAGGGAATCAGATGTGGGGAATCAGAGGCGGTGAATCAGATATGGGGAAACAGAGGCGGGGAATCAGACGCGGGGAAACAGAGGCGGAGAATCAGATATAGGGAATCATAGGTGGGGAATCATAGGTTGGGAATCAGAGGCAGGGAATCAGACGCGGGGAATCAGAGGCGGGGAATCAGAGGCAGGGAATCGGATGTGCGGAATGAGAGATGGGGAATCAGAGGTGGGGAATCAGAGTCCGGGGAAACAGCGGCGGGGAATCAGATATTGGGAATCAGAGACGGCGAATCAAAGACTGGGAATCAGAGGCAGGGAATCAGATGTGGGGAATCAGAGGCGGCGAATCAGATATGGGGAAACAGAGGAGGGGAATCAGAGGCTGGCAAACAGAGGCGGAGAATCAGATATAGGGAATCAGAGGTGGGGAATCATAGGTTGGGAATCAGAGGCAGGGAATCAGACGCGGGGAATCAGAGGCGGGGAATCAGAGGCAGGGAATCGGATGTGCGGAATCTGAGATGGGGAATCTGAGGTGGGGAATCAGATCCGGGAATCAGATATGGGGAAACAGAGGCGGGGAATCAGAGGCGGGGTAACAGAGGCGGGGAGTCAGATATGGGGAATCAGAGGTGGGGAATCAGAGGTTGGGAATCATATATGGGGAATCAGAGGCGGGGAATCAAAGGCGGGGAAACAGAGGCGGGGAATCAGATATGGGGAATCAGAGGAAGCGAATCAGAGTCAGTGAATTAGAGATGGGGAATCAGAGGCGGGGTATCAGAGGCGGCCAATCAGAGGCGGGGAAACAGAGGCGTGGAATCAGATATGGGGAATCAGAGGTGGGGAATCAGGGGCGGGGAATCAGTGGCAGGGAATCAGTGGCAGGGAATCAGAGGCTGGGAATCAGAGGCCGGGAATCAGATTCCGGGAATAAGAGGACTGGAAATCAGAGATGGGGAATCAGAGGTGGGGAATCAGAGTTGGGGAATCAGAGGCTGGGAATCAGATATGGGGAATCAGAGGAGGGGTATCAGAAGCGGGGAAACAGAGGCGGGGAATCAGAGGCGGGGAATCAGAGGCAGGGAATCAGACACGGGGTATCAGAGGCGGGGAATCAGAGATGGGGAATCAGAGGCGCGGAATCAGAGTCAGGGAATCAGACGTGAGCAATCAGAGGCGGGGAATCAGAGCTGGGGAATCAGAGGCGGGAAATCAGAGTTGGGGAATCAGAGGCGGGAAATCAGATATGGGGAAACAGAGGCGGGGAATCAGAAGCGGGGAAACAGAGGCGGGGAATCAGATATGGGGAATCAGAGGTGGGGAATCAGAGGTTGGGAATCAGAGGCAGGGAATCAGACGCAGGGAATCAGAGGCGCAGAATCAGAGGCAGGGAATCGGATGTGTGGAATCAGAGATGGGGAATCAGAGATGGGGAATCAGAGTCCGGGAATCAGATATGGGGAAACAGAGGCGGGGAATCAGAGGCGGGGAAACAGAGGCGGGGAATCAGATATGGGGAATCTGAGTTGGGGAATCAGAGGTTGTGAATCAGAGGCGGGGAATCAGAGGCGGGGAATCAGAGACAGGGAATCAGAGGCAGGGAATCAGATGTGGGGAATCAGAGATGGGGAATCAGAGGCAGGGAATCAGAATCAGAAGCGGGGAATCAGAGGTGGGGAATCAGAGGCAGGGAATCAGACGTGGGGAACCAGAGGCGGGGATTCATAGCTGACGAATCAGGGGCGGGGAATCAGAGGTGTGGAATCAGAGGCTGGGAATCAGATATGGGGAATCAGAGGCGGGGAATCAGAGGCGGGGAAACAGAGGCGGGGAATCAGATATGGGGAATCAGAGGTGCGGAATCAGAGGTTGTGAATCAGAGATGGGGAATCAGAGGCGGGGAATCAGAGGCAGGGAACCAGACGCGGGGAATGAGAGGCGGGGAATCATAGTTGGGGATTCAGAGATGGGGAATCAGAGGCGGGGAATCCGATATGGGGAATCAGAGGCGGGGAATCAGAAGTGGGGAAACATAGGCGGGGAATCATATGGGGAATCAGAGGTGGCGAATCTGAGGCAGTGAATCAGAGATGGGGAAGCAGAGGTGGGGAATCAGATGTGATGAATCAGAGCTTTGGAATCAGAGGCGGGGATTCAGAGTTGGGGAATCAGAGGCGGGGAATCAGATATGGGGAAACAGAGGCGTGGAATCAGAGGCGGGGAAACAGACGCGGGGAATCAGACGCGGGGAATCAGAGGCGGGGAATCAGAGCTGGGGTATCAGAGTCCGGGAATCAGAGATGGGGAATTAGAGGCGGCGAATCCGATATGGGGAATCAGAGGCGGGGAATCAGATATGGGGAATCAGAGGAGGCGAATCAGAGGCAGTGAATTAGAGATGGGGAATCAGAGGCGGGGTATCAGAGGCGACCAATCAGAGGCGGGGAAACAGAGGCGGGGAATCAGATATGGGGAATCAGAGGTGGGGAATCAGGGGCGGGGATTCAGTGGCAGGGAATCAGAGGCTGGGAATCAGAGGCCGGGAATCAGATGCCGGGAATAAGAGGACTGGGAATCAGAGATGGGGAATCAGAGGCGGGGTATCAGAGTTGGGGAATCAGAGGCAGGGAATCAGATATGGGGAATCAGAGGCGGGGAATCAGAGGCGGGGAAACAGAGGCGAGGAATCGTAGGCGGGGAATCAGAGGCAGGGAATCAGACACGGGGAATCAGATGCGGGGAATCAGAGATGGGGAATCAGAGGCGGGGCATCAGAGGCAGGGAATCAGATGCGAGGAATCAGAGGCGGGGAATCAGAGGTGGGGAATCAGAGCGGGGAAACAGAGGCGGGGAGTCAGATATGGGGAATCAGAGGCGGGGAATCAGAGGCGGGGAAACAGAGGCGAGGAATCGTAGGCGGGGAATCAGAGGCAGGGAATCAGACACGGGGAATCAGAGGCGGGGAATCAGAATTGGGGAATCAGAGGCGGGGCATCAGAGGCAGGGAATCAGATGCGAGGAATCAGATATGGGGAAACAGAGGCGGTGAATCAGAAGCGGGGAAACAGAGGCGGGGAATCAGATATGGGGAATCAGAGGTGGGGAATCAGAGGTTGGGAATAAGAGGCAGGGAATCAGACGCGGGGAATCAGAGGCGGGGAATCAGAGGCAGGGAATCAGATGTGCGGAATCAGAGATGGGGAATCAGAGGTGGGAAATCAGAGTCCGGGGAAACAGCGGCGGGGAATCAGATATGGGGCATCAGAGACGGCGAATCAGAGACAGGGAATCAGAGGCAGGGAATCAGATGTGGGGAATCAGAGGCGGTGAATCAGATATGGGGAAACAGAGGCGGGGAATCAGACGCGGGGAAACAGAGGCGGAGAATCAGATATAGGGAATCATAGGTGGGGAATCATAGGTTGGGAATCAGAGGCAGGGAATCAGACGCAGGGAATCAGAGGCGGGGAATCAGAGGCAGGGAATCGGATGTGCGGAATCAGAGATGGGGAATCAGAGGTGGGGAATCAGAGTCTGGGGAAACAGCGGCGGGGAATCAGATATGGGGAATCAGAGACGGCGAATCAAAGACAGGGAATCAGAGGCAGGGAATCAAATGTGGGGAATCAGAGGCGGCGAATCAGATATGGGGAAACAGAGGCGGGGAATCAGAGGCGGGCAAACAGAGGCGGAGATTCAGATATAGGGAATCAGAGGTGGGGAATCATAGGTTGGGAATCAGAGGCAGGGAATCAGATGCGGGGAATCAGAGGGTGGGAATCAGAGGCAGGGAATCGGATGTGCGGAATCTGAGATGGGGAATCTGAGGTGGGGAATCAGAGTCCGGGAATCAGATATGGGGAAACAGAGGCGGGGAATCAGAGGCGGGGTAACAGAGGCGGGGAGTCAGATATGGGGAATCAGAGGTGGGGAATCAGAGGTTGGGAATCATATATGGGGAATCAGAGGCGGGGAATCAAAGGCGGGGAAACAGAGGCGGGGATTCAGATATGGGGAATCAGAGGAAGCGAATCAGAGTCAGTGAATTAGAGATGGGGAATCAGAGGCGGGGTATCAGAGGCGGCCAATCAGAGGCGGGGAAACAGAGGCGGGGAATCAGATATGGGGAATCAGAGGTGGGGAATCAGGGGCAGGGAATCAGTGGCAGGGAATCAGTGGCAGGGAATCAGAGGCTGGGAATCAGAGGCCGGGAATCAGATTCCGGGAATAAGAGGACTGGAAGTCAGAGATGGGGAATCAGAGGTGGGGAATCAGAGTTGGGGAATCAGAGGCTGGGAATCAGATATGGGGAATCAGAGGAGGGGAATCAGAGGCGGGGAAACAGAGGCGGGGAATCAGAGGCGGGGAATCAGAGGCAGGGAATCAGACACTGGGTATCAGAGGCGGGGAATCAGAGATGGGGAATCAGAGGCGGGGCATCAGAGGCAGGGAATCAGACGTGAGCAATCAGAGGCGGGGAATCAGAGATGGGGAAGCAGAGGTGGGGAATCAGATGTGATGAATCAGAGCTGGGGAATCAGAGGCGGGGATTCAGAGTTGGGGAATCAGAGGCGGGGAATCAGATATGGGGAAACAGAGGCGTGGAATCAGAGGCGGGGAAACAGACGCAGGGAATCAGATATGGGGAATCAGAGATGGGGAATCAGAGGTGGGGAATCAGAGGCGGGGAATCAGAGGCAGGGAATCATACACGAGGAATCAGAGGCGGGGAATCAGAGGCCGGGAATCAGATTCCGGGAATAAGAGGACTGGAAATCAGAGATGGGGAATCAGAGGTGGGGAATCAGAGTTGGGGAATCAGAGGCTGGGAATCAGATATGGGGAATCAGAGGAGGGGAATCAGAGACGGGGAAACAGAGGCGGGGAATCAGAGGCGGGGAATCAGAGGCAGGGAATCAGATACGGGGTATCAGAGGCGGGGAATCAGAGATGGGGAATCAGAGGCGGGGCATCAGAGGCAGAGAATCAGACGTGAGCAATCAGAGGCGGGGAATCAGAGCTGGGGAATCAGAGGTGGGAAATCAGAGTTGGGGAATCAGAGGCGGGAAATCAGATATGGGGAAACAGAGGCGGGGAATCAGAAGCGGGGAAACAGAGGCGGGGAATCAGATATGGGAAATCAGAGGTGGGGAATCAGAGGTTGGGAATCAGAGGCAGGGAATCAGACGCAGGGAATCAGAGGCGCAGAATCAGAGGCAGGGAATCGGATGTGTGGAATCAGAGATGGGGAATCAGAGGTGGGGAATCAGAGTCCGGGAATCAGATATGGGGAAACAGAGGCGGGGAATCAGAGGCGGGGAAACAGAGGCGGGGAATCAGATATGGGGAATCTGAGTTGGGGAATCAGAGGTTGTGAATCAGAGGCGGGGAATCAGAGGCGGGGAATCAGAGACAGGGAATCAGAGGCAGGGAATCAGATGTGGGGAATCAGAGATGGGGAATCAGAGGCAGGGAATCAGAATCAGAAGCGGGGAATCAGAGGTGGGGAATCAGAGGCAGGGAATCAGACGTGGGGAACCAGAGGCGGGGATTCATAGCTGACGAATCAGGGGCGGGGAATCAGAGGTGTGGAATCAGAGGCTGGGAATCAGATATGGGGAATCAGAGGCGGGGAATCAGAGGCGGGGAAACAGAGGCGGGGAATCAGATATGGGGAATCAGAGGTGGGGAATCAGAGGTTGTGAATCAGAGATGGGGAATCAGAGGCGGGGAATCAGAGGCAGGGAACCAGACGCGGGGAATGAGAGGCGGGGAATCATAGTTGGGGATTCAGAGATGGGGAATCAGAGGCGGGGAATCCGATATGGGGAATCAGATGCGGGGAATCAGAAGTGGGGAAACATAGGCGTGGAATCATATGGGGAATCAGAGGTGGCGAATCTGAGGCAGTGAATCAGAGATGGGGAAGCAGAGGTGGGGAATCAGATGTGATGAATCAGAGCTGGGGAATCAGAGGCGGGGATTCAGAGTTGGGGAATCAGAGGCGGGGAATCAGATATGGGGAAACAGAGGCGTGGAATCAGAGGCGGGGAAACAGATGCGGGGAATCAGACGCGGGGAATCAGAGGCGGGGAATCAGAGCTGGGGTATCAGAGTCCGGGAATCAGACATGGGGAATCAGAGGCGGCGAATCCGATATGGGGAATTAGAGGCGGGGAATCAGATATGGGGAATCAGAGGAGGCGAATCAGAGGCAGTGAATTAGAGATGGGGAATCAGAGGCGGGGTATCAGAGGCGACCAATCAGAGGCGGGGAAACAGAGGCGGGGAATCAGATATGGGGAATCAGAGGTGGGGAATCAGGGGCGGGGATTCAGTGGCAGGGAATCAGAGGCTGGGAATCAGAGGCCGGGAATCAGATGCCGGGAATAAGAGGACTGGGAATCAGAGATGGGGAATCAGAGGCGGGGTATCAGAGTTGGGGAATCAGAGGCAGGGAATCAGATATGGGGAATCAGAGGCGGGGAATCAGAGGCGGGGAAACAGAGGCGAGGAATCGTAGGCGGGGAATCAGAGGCAGGGAATCAGACACGGGGAATCAGAGGCGGGGAATCAGAGATGGGGAATCAGAGGCGGGGCATCAGAGGCAGGGAATCAGATGCGAGGAATCAGAGGTGGGGAATCAGAGGTGGGGAATCAGAAGCGGGGAAACAGAGGCGGGGAGTCAGATATGGGGAATCAGAGGCGGGGAATCAGAGGCGGGGAAACAGAGGCGAGGAATCGTAGGCGGGGAATCAGAGGCAGGGAATCAGACACGGGGAATCAGAGGCGGTGAATCAGAGTTGGGGAATCAGAGGCGGGAATTCAGATATGGGGAAACAGAGGCGGGGAATCAGAAGCGGGGAAACAGAGGCGGGGAATCAGATATGGGGAATCAGAGGTGGGGAATCAGAGGTTGGGAATCAGAGGCAGGGAATCAGACGCAGGGAATCAGAGGCGCAGAATCAGAGGCAGGGAATCGGATGTGTGGAATCAGAGATGGGGAATCAGAGGTGGGGAATCAGAGGCTGGGAATCAGATATGGGGAATCAGAGGCGGGGAATCAGAGGCGGGGAAACAGAGGCGGGGAATCAGATATGGGGAATCAGAGGTGGGGAATCAGAGGTTGTGAATCAGAGATGGGGAATCAGAGGCGGGGAATCAGAGGCAGGGAATCAGACGCGGGGAATCAGAGGCGGGGAATCATAGTTGGGGATTCAGAGATGGGGAATCAGAGGCGGTGAATCCGATATGGGGAATCAGAGGCGGGGAATCAGAAGTGGGGAAACATAGGCGGTGAATCATATGGGGAATCAGAGGTGGCGAATCAGAGGCAGTGAATCAGAGATGGGGAAGCAGAGGTGGGGAATCAGATGTGATGAATCAGAGCTGGGGAATCAGAGGCGGGGATTCAGAGTTGGGGAATCAGAGGCGGGGAATCAGATATGGGGAAACAGAGGCGTGGAATCAGAGGCGGGGTAACAGACGCGGGGAATCAGAGATGGGGAATCAGAGGTGGGGAATCAGAGGTGGGGAATCAGAGGCGGGGATTCAGAGGCAGGGAATCATACACGGGGAATCAGAGGCGGGGAATCAGAGATGGGGAATCAGAGGCCGGGAATCAGAGGTGGGGAATCAGAGTCCGGGAATCAGAGATGGGGAATCAGAGGCGGGGAATCAGATATGGGGAATCAGAGGCGGGGAATCAGAGGCGGGGAAACAGAGGCGGGGAATCAGATATGGGGAATCAGAGGAGGCTAATCAGAGGCAGTGAATTAGAGATGGGGAATCAGAGGCGGGGTATCAGAGGCGACCAATCAGAGGCGGGGAAACAGAGGCGGGGAATCAGATATGGGGAATCAGAGGTGGGGAATCAGGGGCGGGGAATCAGTGGCAGGGAATCAGAGGCTGGGAATCAGAGGCCAGGAATCAGATGCCGGGAATAAGAGGACTGGGAATGAGAGATGGGGAATCAGAGGTGGGGAATCAGAGCTGGGGAATCAGAGGCGGGGAATCATAGGTGGGGATTCAGAGATGGGGAATCAGAGGCGGGGAATCCGATATGGGGAATCAGAGGCGGGGAATCAGAGGCAGGGAATCAGACACGGGGAATCAGAGGCGGGGAATCAGAGATGGGGAATCAGAGGCGGGGCATCAGAGGCAGGGAATCAGATGCGAGGAATCAGAGGCGGGGAATCAGAGGTGGGGAATCAGAGGCGGGAAAGCAGAGTTGGGGAATCAGAGGCGGGGAATCAGATATGGGGAAACAGAGGCGTCGAATCAGAGGCGGGGAAACAGTCGCGGGGAATCAGATATGGGGAATCAGAGATGGGGAATCGGAGGTGGGGAATCAGACGCGGGGAATCAGAGGTGTTGAATCAGAGATGGGGAATCAGAGGCGGGGAATCAGATATGGGGAATCAGAGGCGGGGAATCAGAGGCGGGGAAACAGAGGCGGGGAATCAGAGGCGGGGAATCAGAGGCAGGGAATCAGACACGGGGAATCAGAGGCGGGGAATCAGAGGCAGGGAATCAGATATGGGGAATCAGAGGAGGCGAATCAGAGGCAGTGATTTAGAGATGGGGAATAAGAGGCGGGGTATCAGAGGCGACCAATCAGAGGCGGGGAAACAGAGGCGGGGAATCAGATATGGGGAATCAGAGGTGGGGAATCAGGGGCGGGGGATCAGTGGCAGGAAATCAGAGGCTGGAAATCAGAGGCCGGGAATCAGATGCCGGGAATAAGAGGACTGGGAATCAGAGATGGGGAATCAGAGGCGGGGAATCACTGTTGGGGAATCAGAGGCGGGGAGTCAGATATGGGGAATCAGAGGCGGGGAATCAGAGGCGGGGAAACAGAGGCGGGGAATTAGAGGCGGGGAATCAGAGGCAGGGAATCAGACACGGGGAATCAGAGGCGGGGAATCAGAGATGGGGTATCAGAGGCGGGGCATCAGATGTGCGGAATCAGAGATGGGGAATCAGAGGCAGGGAATCAGAATCAGAAGCAGGGAATCAGAGGCGGTGAAACAGAGGCGGGGAATCAGATATGGGGAATCGGATGCAGGGAATCAGAGGCGGGGAATCAGAGCTGGGGAATCAGAGGCGGGGAATCAGAGTTGGGGCATCAGAGGTGGGGAATTAGATATAGGGAAACAGAGGCGGGGAATCAGAGGCGGGGAAACAGAGGCGGGGAATCAGATATGGGGAATCAGAGGTGGGGAATCAGAGGCAGGGAATCAGATGTGCGGAATCAGAGATGGGGAATAAGAGGCAGGGAATCAGAATCAGAAGCGGGGAATCAGAGGCCGGGAATCAGAGGCCGGGAATCAGATGCTGGGAATAAGAGGCCGGGAATCAGAGGTGGGGAATCAGATATGGGGAATCAGAGGTGGCGAATCAAAGGCGGTGAATCAGAGATGGGGAATCAGAGGCGGGGAATCAGAGGCAGGGAATCAGATGCGGGGAATCAGAGGCGGGGAATCAGAGCTGGCGAATCAGAGGCTGGGAATCAGAGGTGGGCAATCAGAGGCGGGGAATCAGATATGGGGAATCAGAGGCGGGGAATCAGAGGCGGGGAAACAGAGGCGGGGAATCAAATATAGGGAATCAGAGGTGGGGAATCAGAGGTTGTGAATCAGAGATGGGGAATCAAGGCGGGGAATCAGAGGCAGGGAATCAGACGAGGGGAATCAGAGGCGGGGATTCAGAGCTGGGGAATCAGAGGCCGGGAATCAGATGTGGGGAATCAGAGGCGGGGAATCAGAGGCGGGGAAACAGAGGCCGGGAATCAGATGTGGGGAATCAGAGGTGGGGAATCAGGGGCAGGGAATCAGTGGCAGGGAATCAGAGGCGGGGAATCAGAGGCGGGGAATCAAAGGCAGGGAATCAGACACGGGGAATCAGAGGCGGGGAATCAGAGATGCGGAATCAGAGGCGGGGAATCAGAGGCAGGGAATCGGATGCCGGGAATCAGAGTCGGGGAATCAGAGCTGGGGAATCAGAGGCGGGGAATCAGAGTTGGGGAATCAGAGGCGGGAAATCAGATATGGGGAAATAGAGGCGGGGAATCAGATATGGGGAATCAGAGGTGTGGAATCAGAGGTTGGGAATAAGAGGCAGGGAATCAGAGTCGGGGAAACAGAGGCAGGGAATCAGATATGGGGAATAAGAGGTGGCGAATCAAAGGCGGTGAAACAGAGATGGGGAATCAGGGCAGGGAATCAGAGGCAGGGAATCAAACACGGGGAATCAGAGCTGGGGAATCAGAGGCGGGGAATCAGAGTTGGGAATCAGAGGTGGGGTATCAGAGGCGGGGAAACAGAGGCGGGGAATCAGATATGGGGAATCAGAGGTGGGGAATCCGAGGTTGGGAATCAGAGGCAGGGAATCAGAGGCGGAAAATCAGAGGCGGGGAATCAGAGGAAGGGAATCAGATGTGCGGAATCGGAGATGGGGAATCAGAGGCAGGGAATCAGAGGCGGGGAATCAGAGGCGGGGAATCAGAGGCCGGGAATCAGATATGGGGAATCAGAGGTGGGGAATCAGAGGTTGGGAATCAGAGGCAGGGAATCAGAGGCTTGGAATCAGATGCAGGGAATCAGATGCGGGGAATCAGAGGCGGGGAATCAGAGCTGGGGAATCAGAGGTGGGGAATCAGATTTGGGGAATCAGAGGCGGGGACTTAGATATTGGGAAACAGAGGCGGGGAATCAGAGGCGGGGAAACCCAGGTGGGGAATCAGATATGGGGAATCAGAGGTGGGGAATCAGAGGCAAGGAATCAGATGTGCGGAATCAGAGATGGGGAATCAGAGGCAGGGAATCAGAATCAGAAGCAGGGAATCAGAGGCCGGGAATCAAAGGCTGGAATCAGATGCTGGGAATCAGAGGCCTGGAATCAGAGGCGGGGAATCAGAGGCAGGGAATCAGATGCGGGGAATCAGAGGCGGGGAATCAAAGCTGGGGAATCAGAGGCGGGGATTCAGAGTTGGGGAATCAGAGGCGGGGAATCAGAGGCGGGGAAACAGAGGCGGGGAATCAGATATGGGGAATCAGAGGTGGGGAATCAGAGGTTGGGAATCAGAAGCAGGGAATCAGAGGCGGGGAATCAGAGGCGGGGAATCAGAGGCAGGGAATCCGATGTGCGGAATCGGAGATGGGGAATCAGAGGCAGGGAATCAGCGGCGGGGAATCAGAGGCGGAGAATCAGAGGCCGGGAATCAGATATGGGGAAACAGAGGCGGGGAATCGGAGGCGGGGAAACAGAGGCGGGGAATCAGATATGGGGAATCAGAGGTGGAGAATCAGAGGTTGGGAATCAGAGGCAGGGAATCAGAGGCTGGGAATCAGATGCAGGGAATCAGATGCGGGAAATCAGAGGCGGGGAATCAGAGCTGGGGAATCAGAGGTGGGGAATCAGAGTTGGGGAATCAGAGTCGGGGACTTAGATATGGGGAAACAGAGGCGGGGAATCAGAGGCGGGGAAACTGACGCGGGGAATCAGAGGCGGGGATTCAGAGCTGGAGAATCAGAGGCGGGGAATCAGAGTTGGGGAATCAGAGGCGGGGAATCAGAGGTGGGGAATCAGAGGCGGGGAATCAGAGGCGGGGAAACAGAGGCAGGGAATCAGATATGGGGAATCAGAGGTGGGGTATCAGGGGCAGGGAATCAGTGGCAGGGAATCAGAGGCGGGGAATCAGAGGCAGGGAATCAGACACGGGGAATCAGAGGCGGGGAATCAGAGATGGGGAATCAGAGGCGGGGCATCAGAGGCAGGGAATCAGATGCGAGGAATCAGAGGCGGGGAATCAGAGGTGGGGAATCAGAGGCGGGAAAGCAGAGTTGGGGAATCAGAGGCGGGGAATCAGATATGGGGAAACAGAGGCGTCGAATCAGAGGCGGGGAAACAGTCGCGGGGAATCAGATATGGGGAATCAGAGATGGGGAATCGGAGGTGGGGAATCAGACGCGGGGAATCAGAGGTGTTGAATCAGAGATGGGGAATCAGAGGCGGGGAATCAGATATGGGGAATCAGAGGCGGGGAATCAGAGGCGGGGAAACAGAGGCGGGGAATCAGAGGCGGGGAATCAGAGGCAGGGAATCAGACACGGGGAATCAGAGGCGGGGAATCAGAGGCAGGGAATCAGATATGGGGAATCAGAGGAGGCGAATCAGAGGCAGTGATTTAGAGATGGGGAATAAGAGGCGGGGTATCAGAGGCGACCAATCAGAGGCGGGGAAACAGAGGCGGGGAATCAGATATGGGGAATCAGAGGTGGGGAATCAGGGGCGGGGGATCAGTGGCAGGAAATCAGAGGCTGGAAATCAGAGGCCGGGAATCAGATGCCGGGAATAAGAGGACTGGGAATCAGAGATGGGGAATCAGAGGCGGGGAATCACTGTTGGGGAATCAGAGGCGGGGAGTCAGATATGGGGAATCAGAGGCGGGGAATCAGAGGCGGGGAAACAGAGGCGGGGAATTAGAGGCGGGGAATCAGAGGCAGGGAATCAGACACGGGGAATCAGAGGCGGGGAATCAGAGATGGGGTATCAGAGGCGGGGCATCAGATGTGCGGAATCAGAGATGGGGAATCAGAGGCAGGGAATCAGAATCAGAAGCAGGGAATCAGAGGCGGTGAAACAGAGGCGGGGAATCAGATATGGGGAATCGGATGCAGGGAATCAGAGGCGGGGAATCAGAGCTGGGGAATCAGAGGCGGGGAATCAGAGTTGGGGCATCAGAGGTGGGGAATTAGATATAGGGAAACAGAGGCGGGGAATCAGAGGCGGGGAAACAGAGGCGGGGAATCAGATGCTGGGAATAAGAGGCCGGGAATCAGAGGTGGGGAATCAGATATGGGGAATCAGAGGTGGCGAATCAAAGGCGGTGAATCAGAGATGGGGAATCAGAGGCGGGGAATCAGAGGCAGGGAATCAGATGCGGGGAATCAGAGGCGGGGAATCAGAGCTGGCGAATCAGAGGCTGGGAATCAGAGGTGGGCAATCAGAGGCGGGGAATCAGATATGGGGAATCAGAGGCGGGGAATCAGAGGCGGGGAAACAGAGGCGGGGAATCAAATATAGGGAATCAGAGGTGGGGAATCAGAGGTTGTGAATCAGAGATGGGGAATCAAGGCGGGGAATCAGAGGCAGGGAATCAGACGAGGGGAATCAGAGGCGGGGATTCAGAGCTGGGGAATCAGAGGCCGGGAATCAGATGTGGGGAATCAGAGGCGGGGAATCAGAGGCGGGGAAACAGAGGCCGGGAATCAGATGTGGGGAATCAGAGGTGGGGAATCAGGGGCAGGGAATCAGTGGCAGGGAATCAGAGGCGGGGAATCAGAGGCGGGGAATCAAAGGCAGGGAATCAGACACGGGGAATCAGAGGCGGGGAATCAGAGATGCGGAATCAGAGGCGGGGAATCAGAGGCAGGGAATCGGATGCCGGGAATCAGAGTCGGGGAATCAGAGCTGGGGAATCAGAGGCGGGGAATCAGAGTTGGGGAATCAGAGGCGGGAAATCAGATATGGGGAAATAGAGGCGGGGAATCAGATATGGGGAATCAGAGGTGTGGAATCAGAGGTTGGGAATAAGAGGCAGGGAATCAGAGTCGGGGAAACAGAGGCGGGGAATCAGATATGGGGAATAAGAGGTGGCGAATCAAAGGCGGTGAAACAGAGATGGGGAATCAGGGCAGGGAATCAGAGGCAGGGAATCAAACACGGGGAATCAGAGCTGGGGAATCAGAGGCGGGGAATCAGAGTTGGGAATCAGAGGTGGGGTATCAGAGGCGGGGAAACAGAGGCGGGGAATCAGATATGGGGAATCAGAGGTGGGGAATCCGAGGTTGGGAATCAGAGGCAGGGAATCAGAGGCGGAAAATCAGAGGCGGGGAATCAGCGGAAGGGAATCAGATGTGCGGAATCGGAGATGGGGAATCAGAGGCAGGGAATCAGAGGCGGGGAATCAGAGGCGGGGAATCAGAGGCCGGGAATCAGATATGGGGAATCAGAGGTGGGGAATCAGAGGTTGGGAATCAGAGGCAGGGAATCAGAGGCTTGGAATCAGATGCAGGGAATCAGATGCGGGGAATCAGAGGCGGGGAATCAGAGCTGGGGAATCAGAGGTGGGGAATCAGATTTGGGGAATCAGAGGCGGGGACTTAGATATTGGGAAACAGAGGCGGGGAATCAGAGGCGGGGAAACCCAGGTGGGGAATCAGATATGGGGAATCAGAGGTGGGGAATCAGAGGCAAGGAATCAGATGTGCGGAATCAGAGATGGGGAATCAGAGGCAGGGAATCAGAATCAGAAGCAGGGAATCAGAGGCCGGGAATCAAAGGCTGGAATCAGATGCTGGGAATCAGAGGCCTGGAATCAGAGGCGGGGAATCAGAGGCAGGGAATCAGATGCGGGGAATCAGAGGCGGGGAATCAAAGCTGGGGAATCAGAGGCGGGGATTCAGAGTTGGGGAATCAGAGGCGGGGAATCAGAGGCGGGGAAACAGAGGCGGGGAATCAGATATGGGGAATCAGAGGTGGGGAATCAGAGGTTGGGAATCAGAAGCAGGGAATCAGAGGCGGGGAATCAGAGGCGGGGAATCAGAGGCAGGGAATCCGATGTGCGGAATCGGAGATGGGGAATCAGAGGCAGGGAATCAGCGGCGGGGAATCAGAGGCGGAGAATCAGAGGCCGGGAATCAGATATGGGGAAACAGAGGCGGGGAATCGGAGGCGGGGAAACAGAGGCGGGGAATCAGATATGGGGAATCAGAGGTGGAGAATCAGAGGTTGGGAATCAGAGGCAGGGAATCAGAGGCTGGGAATCAGATGCAGGGAATCAGATGCGGGAAATCAGAGGCGGGGAATCAGAGCTGGGGAATCAGAGGTGGGGAATCAGAGTTGGGGAATCAGAGTCGGGGACTTAGATATGGGGAAACAGAGGCGGGGAATCAGAGGCGGGGAAACTGACGCGGGGAATCAGAGGCGGGGATTCAGAGCTGGAGAATCAGAGGCGGGGAATCAGAGTTGGGGAATCAGAGGCGGGGAATCAGAGGCGGGGAATCAGAGGCGGGGAATCAGAGGCGGGGAAACAGAGGCAGGGAATCAGATATGGGGAATCAGAGGTGGGGTATCAGGGGCAGGGAATCAGTGGCAGGGAATCAGAGGCGGGGAATCAGAGGCAGGGAATCAGACACGGGGAATCAGAGGCGGGGAATCAGAGATGGGGAATCAGAGGCGGGGCATCAGAGGCAGGGAATCAGATGCGAGGAATCAGAGGCGGGGAATCAGAGGTGGGGAATCAGAGGCGGGAAAGCAGAGTTGGGGAATCAGAGGCGGGGAATCAGATATGGGGAAACAGAGGCGTCGAATCAGAGGCGGGGAAACAGTCGCGGGGAATCAGATATGGGGAATCAGAGATGGGGAATCGGAGGTGGGGAATCAGACGCGGGGAATCAGAGGTGTTGAATCAGAGATGGGGAATCAGAGGCGGGGAATCAGATATGGGGAATCAGAGGCGGGGAATCAGAGGCGGGGAAACAGAGGCGGGGAATCAGAGGCGGGGAATCAGAGGCAGGGAATCAGACACGGGGAATCAGAGGCGGGGAATCAGAGGCAGGGAATCAGATATGGGGAATCAGAGGAGGCGAATCAGAGGCAGTGATTTAGAGATGGGGAATAAGAGGCGGGGTATCAGAGGCGACCAATCAGAGGCGGGGAAACAGAGGCGGGGAATCAGATATGGGGAATCAGAGGTGGGGAATCAGGGGCGGGGGATCAGTGGCAGGAAATCAGAGGCTGGAAATCAGAGGCCGGGAATCAGATGCCGGGAATAAGAGGACTGGGAATCAGAGATGGGGAATCAGAGGCGGGGAATCACTGTTGGGGAATCAGAGGCGGGGAGTCAGATATGGGGAATCAGAGGCGGGGAATCAGAGGCGGGGAAACAGAGGCGGGGAATTAGAGGCGGGGAATCAGAGGCAGGGAATCAGACACGGGGAATCAGAGGCGGGGAATCAGAGATGGGGTATCAGAGGCGGGGCATCAGATGTGCGGAATCAGAGATGGGGAATCAGAGGCAGGGAATCAGAATCAGAAGCAGGGAATCAGAGGCGGTGAAACAGAGGCGGGGAATCAGATATGGGGAATCGGATGCAGGGAATCAGAGGCGGGGAATCAGAGCTGGGGAATCAGAGGCGGGGAATCAGAGTTGGGGCATCAGAGGTGGGGAATTAGATATAGGGAAACAGAGGCGGGGAATCAGAGGCGGGGAAACAGAGGCGGGGAATCAGATATGGGGAATCAGAGGTGGGGAATCAGAGGCAGGGAATCAGATGTGCGGAATCAGAGATGGGGAATAAGAGGCAGGGAATCAGAATCAGAAGCGGGGAATCAGAGGCCGGGAATCAGAGGCCGGGAATCAGATGCTGGGAATAAGAGGCCGGGAATCAGAGGTGGGGAATCAGATATGGGGAATCAGAGGTGGCGAATCAAAGGCGGTGAATCAGAGATGGGGAATCAGAGGCGGGGAATCAGAGGCAGGGAATCAGATGCGGGGAATCAGAGGCGGGGAATCAGAGCTGGCGAATCAGAGGCTGGGAATCAGAGGTGGGCAATCAGAGGCGGGGAATCAGATATGGGGAATCAGAGGCGGGGAATCAGAGGCGGGGAAACAGAGGCGGGGAATCAAATATAGGGAATCAGAGGTGGGGAATCAGAGGTTGTGAATCAGAGATGGGGAATCAAGGCGGGGAATCAGAGGCAGGGAATCAGACGAGGGGAATCAGAGGCGGGGATTCAGAGCTGGGGAATCAGAGGCGGGGAATCAGAGTTGGGGAATCAGAGGCAGGGAATCAGATATGGGGAATCAGAGGCGGGGAATCAGAGGCGGGGAAACAGAGGCCGGGAATCAGATGTGGGGAATCAGAGGTGGGGAATCAGGGGCAGGGAATCAGTGGCAGGGAATCAGAGGCGGGGAATCAGAGGCGGGGAATCAAAGGCAGGGAATCAGACACGGGGAATCAGAGGCGGGGAATCAGAGATGCGGAATCAGAGGCGGGGAATCAGAGGCAGGGAATCGGATGCCGGGAATCAGAGTCGGGGAATCAGAGCTGGGGAATCAGAGGCGGGGAATCAGAGTTGGGGAATCAGAGGCGGGAAATCAGATATGGGGAAATAGAGGCGGGGAATCAGATATGGGGAATCAGAGGTGTGGAATCAGAGGTTGGGAATAAGAGGCAGGGAATCAGAGTCGGGGAAACAGAGGCGGGGAATCAGATATGGGGAATAAGAGGTGGCGAATCAAAGGCGGTGAAACAGAGATGGGGAATCAGGGCAGGGAATCAGAGGCAGGGAATCAAACACGGGGAATCAGAGCTGGGGAATCAGAGGCGGGGAATCAGAGTTGGGAATCAGAGGTGGGGTATCAGAGGCGGGGAAACAGAGGCGGGGAATCAGATATGGGGAATCAGAGGTGGGGAATCCGAGGTTGGGAATCAGAGGCAGGGAATCAGAGGCGGAAAATCAGAGGCGGGGAATCAGAGGAAGGGAATCAGATGTGCGGAATCGGAGATGGGGAATCAGAGGCAGGGAATCAGAGGCGGGGAATCAGAGGCGGGGAATCAGAGGCCGGGAATCAGATATGGGGAATCAGAGGTGGGGAATCAGAGGTTGGGAATCAGAGGCAGGGAATCAGAGGCTTGGAATCAGATGCAGGGAATCAGATGCGGGGAATCAGAGGCGGGGAATCAGAGCTGGGGAATCAGAGGTGGGGAATCAGATTTGGGGAATCAGAGGCGGGGACTTAGATATTGGGAAACAGAGGCGGGGAATCAGAGGCGGGGAAACCCAGGTGGGGAATCAGATATGGGGAATCAGAGGTGGGGAATCAGAGGCAAGGAATCAGATGTGCGGAATCAGAGATGGGGAATCAGAGGCAGGGAATCAGAATCAGAAGCAGGGAATCAGAGGCCGGGAATCAAAGGCTGGAATCAGATGCTGGGAATCAGAGGCCTGGAATCAGAGGCGGGGAATCAGAGGCAGGGAATCAGATGCGGGGAATCAGAGGCGGGGAATCAAAGCTGGGGAATCAGAGGCGGGGATTCAGAGTTGGGGAATCAGAGGCGGGGAATCAGAGGCGGGGAAACAGAGGCGGGGAATCAGATATGGGGAATCAGAGGTGGGGAATCAGAGGTTGGGAATCAGAAGCAGGGAATCAGAGGCGGGGAATCAGAGGCGGGGAATCAGAGGCAGGGAATCCGATGTGCGGAATCGGAGATGGGGAATCAGAGGCAGGGAATCAGCGGCGGGGAATCAGAGGCGGAGAATCAGAGGCCGGGAATCAGATATGGGGAAACAGAGGCGGGGAATCGGAGGCGGGGAAACAGAGGCGGGGAATCAGATATGGGGAATCAGAGGTGGAGAATCAGAGGTTGGGAATCAGAGGCAGGGAATCAGAGGCTGGGAATCAGATGCAGGGAATCAGATGCGGGAAATCAGAGGCGGGGAATCAGAGCTGGGGAATCAGAGGTGGGGAATCAGAGTTGGGGAATCAGAGTCGGGGACTTAGATATGGGGAAACAGAGGCGGGGAATCAGAGGCGGGGAAACTGACGCGGGGAATCAGAGGCGGGGATTCAGAGCTGGAGAATCAGAGGCGGGGAATCAGAGTTGGGGAATCAGAGGCGGGGAATCAGAGGCGGGGAATCAGAGGCGGGGAATCAGAGGCGGGGAAACAGAGGCAGGGAATCAGATATGGGGAATCAGAGGTGGGGTATCAGGGGCAGGGAATCAGTGGCAGGGAATCAGAGGCGGGGAATCAGAGGCAGGGAATCAGACACGGGGAATCAGAGGCGGGGAATCAGAGATGGGGTATCAGAGGCGGGGCATCAGATGTGCGGAATCAGAGATGGGGAATCAGAGGCAGGGAATCAGAATCAGAAGCAGGGAATCAGAGGCGGTGAAACAGAGGCGGGGAATCAGATATGGGGAATCGGATGCAGGGAATCAGAGGCGGGGAATCAGAGCTGGGGAATCAGAGGCGGGGAATCAGAGTTGGGGCATCAGAGGTGGGGAATTAGATATAGGGAAACAGAGGCGGGGAATCAGAGGCGGGGAAACAGAGGCGGGGAATCAGATATGGGGAATCAGAGGTGGGGAATCAGAGGCAGGGAATCAGATGTGCGGAATCAGAGATGGGGAATAAGAGGCAGGGAATCAGAATCAGAAGCGGGGAATCAGAGGCCGGGAATCAGAGGCCGGGAATCAGATGCTGGGAATAAGAGGCCGGGAATCAGAGGTGGGGAATCAGATATGGGGAATCAGAGGTGGCGAATCAAAGGCGGTGAATCAGAGATGGGGAATCAGAGGCGGGGAATCAGAGGCAGGGAATCAGATGCGGGGAATCAGAGGCGGGGAATCAGAGCTGGCGAATCAGAGGCTGGGAATCAGAGGTGGGCAATCAGAGGCGGGGAATCAGATATGGGGAATCAGAGGCGGGGAATCAGAGGCGGGGAAACAGAGGCGGGGAATCAAATATAGGGAATCAGAGGTGGGGAATCAGAGGTTGTGAATCAGAGATGGGGAATCAAGGCGGGGAATCAGAGGCAGGGAATCAGACGAGGGGAATCAGAGGCGGGGATTCAGAGCTGGGGAATCAGAGGCGGGGAATCAGAGTTGGGGAATCAGAGGCAGGGAATCAGATATGGGGAATCAGAGGCGGGGAATCAGAGGCGGGGAAACAGAGGCCGGGAATCAGATGTGGGGAATCAGAGGTGGGGAATCAGGGGCAGGGAATCAGTGGCAGGGAATCAGAGGCGGGGAATCAGAGGCGGGGAATCAAAGGCAGGGAATCAGACACAGGGAATCAGAGGCGGGGAATCAGAGATGGGGAATCAGAGGCGGGGAATCAGAGGCAGGGAATCGGATGCCGGGAATCAGAGTCGGGGAATCAGAGCTGGGGAATCAGAGGCGGGGAATCAGAGTTGGGGAATCAGAGGCGGGAAATCAGATATGGGGAAATAGAGGCGGGGAATCAGATATGGGGAATCAGAGGTGTGGAATCAGAGGTTGGGAATCAGAGGCAGGGAATCAGAGTCGGGGAAACAGAGGCGGGGAATCAGATATGGGGAATAAGAGGTGGCGAATCAAAGGCGGTGAAACAGAGATGGGGAATCAGGGCAGGGAATCAGAGGCAGGGAATCAAACACGGGGAATCAGAGCTGGGGAATCAGAGGCGGGGAATCAGAGTTGGGAATCAGAGGTGGGGTATCAGAGGCGGGGAAACAGAGGCGGGGAATCAGATATGGGGAATCAGAGGTGGGGAATCCGAGGTTGGGAATCAGAGGCAGGGAATCAGAGGCGGAAAATCAGAGGCGGGGAATCAGAGGAAGGGAATCAGATGTGCGGAATCGGAGATGGGGAATCAGAGGCAGGGAATCAGAGGCGGGGAATCAGAGGCGGGGAATCAGAGGCCGGGAATCAGATATGGGGAATCAGAGGTGGGGAATCAGAGGTTGGGAATCAGAGGCAGGGAATCAGAGGCTTGGAATCAGATGCAGGGAATCAGATGCGGGGAATCAGAGGCGGGGAATCAGAGCTGGGGAATCAGAGGTGGGGAATCAGATTTGGGGAATCAGAGGCGGGGACTTAGATATTGGGAAACAGAGGCGGGGAATCAGAGGCGGGGAAACCCAGGTGGGGAATCAGATATGGGGAATCAGAGGTGGGGAATCAGAGGCAAGGAATCAGATGTGCGGAATCAGAGATGGGGAATCAGAGGCAGGGAATCAGAATCAGAAGCAGGGAATCAGAGGCCGGGAATCAAAGGCTGGAATCAGATGCTGGGAATCAGAGGCCTGGAATCAGAGGCGGGGAATCAGAGGCAGGGAATCAGATGCGGGGAATCAGAGGCGGGGAATCAAAGCTGGGGAATCAGAGGCGGGGATTCAGAGTTGGGGAATCAGAGGCGGGGAATCAGAGGCGGGGAAACAGAGGCGGGGAATCAGATATGGGGAATCAGAGGTGGGGAATCAGAGGTTGGGAATCAGAAGCAGGGAATCAGAGGCGGGGAATCAGAGGCGGGGAATCAGAGGCAGGGAATCCGATGTGCGGAATCGGAGATGGGGAATCAGAGGCAGGGAATCAGCGGCGGGGAATCAGAGGCGGAGAATCAGAGGCCGGGAATCAGATATGGGGAAACAGAGGCGGGGAATCGGAGGCGGGGAAACAGAGGCGGGGAATCAGATATGGGGAATCAGAGGTGGAGAATCAGAGGTTGGGAATCAGAGGCAGGGAATCAGAGGCTGGGAATCAGATGCAGGGAATCAGATGCGGGAAATCAGAGGCGGGGAATCAGAGCTGGGGAATCAGAGGTGGGGAATCAGAGTTGGGGAATCAGAGTCGGGGACTTCTATATGGGGAAACAGAGGCGGGGAATCAGAGGCGGGGAAACTGACGCGGGGAATCAGAGGCGGGGATTCAGAGCTGGAGAATCAGAGGCGGGGAATCAGAGTTGGGGAATCAGAGGCGGGGAATCAGATATGGGGAATCAGAGGCGGGGAATCAGAGGCGGGGAAACAGAGGCAGGGAATCAGATATGGGGAATCAGAGGTGGGGTATCAGGGGCAGGGAATCAGTGGCAGGGAATCAGAGGCGGGGAATCAGAGGCGGGGAATCAGAGGCAGGGAATCAGACACGGGGAATCAGATATGGGGAAACAGAGGCGGGGAATCAGAGGCGGGCAAACAGAGGCGGGGAATTAGATATGGGGAATCAGAGGTGGGGAATCAGAGGTGGTGAATCAGAGATGGGGAATCACAGGCGAGGAATCAGAGGCAGGGAATAGAACGCGGGGAATCAGAGGCGGGGAATCAGAGCTGGGGAATCAGAAGCGGGGAATCATAGTTGGGAATCAGAGGCGGGGAATCAGATATGGGGAAACAGAGGCGGGGAATCAAAGGCGGGGAAACAGAGGCGGGGAATCAGATATGGGGAATCGGATGCGGGGAATCAGAGGCGGGGAATCAGAGCTGGGGAATCAGAGGCGGGGTATCAGAGTTGGGGCATCTGAGGTGGGGAATTAGATATGGGGAAACAGAGGCGGGGAATCAGAGGCGGGGAAACAGAGGCGAGGAATCAGATATGGGGAATCAGAGGTGGGGAATCAGAGGCAGGGAATCAGATGTGCGGAATCAGAGATGGGGAATCAGAGGCAGGGAATCAGAATCAGAAGCGGGGAATCAGAGGCCGGGAATCAGAGGCCGGGATTCAGATGCCGGGAATAAGAGGCCGGGAATCAGAGGTGGGGAATCAGAGTCCGGGAATCAGAGATGGGGATTCAGAGGCGGGGAATGATATATGGGGAATCAGAGGCGGGGAATCAGAGGCGGGGTAACAGAGGTGGGGAATCAGATATGGGGAATCAGAGGTGGCGAATCAAAGGCGGTGAATCAGAGATGGGGAATCAGAGGCGGGGAATCAGAGGCAGGGAATCAAACACGGGGAATCAGAGGCGTGGAATCAGAGCTGGGGAATCAGAGGCGGGGAATCAGAGTTGGGGAATCAGAGGCGGGGAATCAGATATGGGGAAACAGGGGCGGGGAATCAGAGGCAGGGAAACAGAGGCAGGGAATCAGATATGGGGAATCAGGGGTGGGGAATCAGGGGCGTGGAATCAGAGGCAGGGAATTAGATGTGGTGAATCAGAGATGGGGAATCAGAGGCAGGGAATCAGAATCAGAAGCGGGGTATCAGTGGCCGGGAATCAGAGGAAGGTAATCAGAGGCAGGGGATCAAACACGGGGAATCAGAGGCTGGGAATCAGAGCTGGGGAATCAGAGGCGGGGAATCAGAGCTGGGGAATCACAGGCGGGGAATCAGAGATGGGGAATCAAGGGGGGAATCAGAGGCAGGGAATCAGATGCGGGGAATCAGAGGCGGGGAATCATAGCTGGCGAATCAGAGGCGGGGAATCAGAGGTGGGCAATCAGAGGATGGGAATCAGATATGGGGAATCAGAGGCGGGGAATCAGAGCTGGGGAATCACAGGCGGGGAATCAGAGTTGGGGAATCAGAGGTGGGGAATCAGATATGGGGAAACAGAGGCGGGGAATCAGAGGCGGTGAAACAGAGGCGGGGAATCAGTTATGGGAATCAGAGGTGGGGAATCAGAGGTTGGGAATCAGAGGCCTGGAATCAGAGGCGAAGAATCAGAGGCAGGGATTAAGATGCGGGGAATCAGAGGAGGGGAATCAGAGCTGGGGAATCAGAGGTGGGGTATTAGAGTTGGGGAATCAGAGGCGGGGAATCAGACGCGGGGAATCAGAGGGGGGGAATCATAGCTGGCCAATCAGAGGCGGGGAATCAGAGGTGGGCAATCAGAGGCCGGGAATCAGAGGTGGTGAATCAGAGATGGGGAATGAGAGGCGGGGAATCAGTGGCAGGGAATCAGATATGGGGAATCAGAGGCGTGGAATCAGAGGCAGGGAATCAGACACGGGGAATCAGACACGGGGAATCAGAGGTGGGGAATCAGAGATGGGGAATCAGAGGCGGTGAATCAGAGATGGGGAATCAGAGGCGGGGAATCAGAGGCAGGAAATCAGTGGCAGGGAATCAGAGGCGGGGAATCAGAGGCCTGGAATCAGAGGCAGGGAATCAGACACGGGGAATCAGACACGGGGAATCAGAGGTGGGGAATCAGAGATGGGGAAACAGAGGCAGGGAATCAGATATGGGGAATCAGAGGTGGGGTATCAGGGGCAGGGAATCAGTGGCAGGGAATCAGAGGCGGGGAATCAGAGGCGGGGAATCAGAGGCAGGGAATCAGACACGGGGAATCAGATATGGGGAAACAGAGGCGGGGAATCAGAGGCGGGCAAACAGAGGCGGGGAATTAGATATGGGGAATCAGAGGTGGGGAATCAGAGGTGGTGAATCAGAGATGGGGAATCACAGGCGAGGAATCAGAGGCAGGGAATAGAACGCGGGGAATCAGAGGCGGGGAATCAGAGCTGGGGAATCAGAGGCGGGGAATCATAGTTGGGAATCAGAGGCGGGGAATCAGATATGGGGAATCGGATGCGGGGAATCAGAGGCGGGGAATCAGAGCTGGGGAATCAGAGGCGGGGTATCAGAGTTGGGGCATCTGAGGTGGGGAATTAGATATGGGGAAACAGAGGCGGGGAATCAGAGGCGGAGAAACAAGAGGCGAGGAATCAGATATGGGGAATCAGAGGTGGGGAATCAGAGGCAGGGAATCAGATGTGCGGAATCAGAGATTGGGAATCAGAGGCAGGGAATCAGAATCAGAAGCGGGGAATCAGAGGCCGGGAATCAGAGGCCGGGATTAATATGCCGGGAATAAGAGGCCGGGAATCAGAGGTGGGGAATCAGAGTCCGGGAATCAGAGATGGGGATTCAGAGGCGGGGAATGATATATGGGGAATCAGAGGCGGGGAATCAGAGGCGGGGTAACAGAGGTGGGGAATCAGATATGGGGAATCAGAGGTGGCGAATCAAAGGCGGTGAATCAGAGATGGGGAATCAGAGGCGGGGAATCAGAGGCAGGGAATCAAACACGGGGAATCAGAGGCGGGGAATCAGAGCTGGGGAATCAGAGGCGGGGAATCAGAGTTGGGGAATCAGAGGCGGGGAATCAGATATGGGGAAACAGGGGCGGGGAATCAGAGGCAGGGAAACAGAGGCGGGGAATCAGATATGGGGAATCAGGGGTGGGGAATCAGGGGCGTGGAATCAGAGGCAGGGAATTAGATGTGGTGAATCAGAGATGGGGAATCAGAGGCAGGGAATCAGAATCAGAAGCGGGGTATCAGTGGCCGGGAATCAGAGGAAGGTAATCAGAGGCAGGGGATCAAACACGGGGAATCAGAGGCTGGGAATCAGAGCTGGGGAATCAGAGGCGGGGAATCAGAGCTGGGGAATCACAGGCGGGGAATCAGAGATGGGGAATCAAGGGGGGAATCAGAGGCAGGGAATCAGATGCGGGGAATCAGAGGCGGGGAATCATAGCTGGCGAATCAGAGGCGGGGAATCAGAGGTGGGCAATCAGAGGATGGGAATCAGATATGGGGAATCAGAGGCGGGGAATCAGAGCTGGGGAATCACAGGCGGGGAATCAGAGTTGGGGAATCAGAGGTGGGGAATCAGATATGGGGAAACAGAGGCGGGGAATCAGAGGCGGTGAAACAGAGGCGGGGAATAAGTTATGGGAATCAGAGGTGGGGAATCAGAGGTTGGGAATCAGAGGCCTGGAATCAGAGGCGGGGAATCAGAGGCAGGGATTCAGATGCGGGGAATCAGAGGAGGGGAATCAGAGCTGGGGAATCAGAGGCGGGGTATTAGAGTTGGGGAATCAGAGGCGGGGAATCAGACGCGGGGAATCAGAGGGGGGGAATCATAGCTGGCGAATCAGAGGCGGGGAATCAGAGGTGGGCAATCAGAGGCCGGGAATCAGAGGTGGTGAATCAGAGTTGGGAATGAGAGGCGGGGAATCAGTGGCAGGGAATCAGATATGGGGAATCAGAGGCGTGGAATCAGAGGCAGGGAATCAGACACGGGGAATCAGACACGGGGAATCAGAGGTGGGGAATCAGAGATGGGGAATCAGAGGCGGTGAATCAGAGATGGGGAATCAGAGGTGGGGTATCAGGGGCAGGAAATCAGACACGGGGAATCAGAGGCTGGGAATCAGACAGGGGGAATCAAAGGCTGGGAATCAGAGCTGGGGAATCAGAGGCAGGGAATCAGAGGCGGGGAATCAGATATGGGGAATCAGAGGCTGGTATTCAGAGGCGGGGAATCAGAGGCAGGGAATCAGACACGGGGAATCAGAGGTGGGGAATCAGAGATGGGGAATCAGAGGCGGGGAATCAGAGTTGGGGAATCAGAGGCAGGGAATCGGATGTGCGGAATCAGAGATGGGGAATCAGAGGTGGGGAATCAGAGGCGGTGAATCAGAGATGGGGAATCAGAGGCGGGGAATCAGAGGCAGGAAATCAGACACGGGGATTCAGAGGCTGGGAATCAGACGGGGGGAATCAAAGGCGGGGAATCAGAGCTGGGGAATCAGAGGCAGGGAATCAGAGTTGGGGATTCAGAGACGGGGAATCAGATATGGGGAAACAGAGGCGGGGAATCAGAGGCGGGCAAACAGAGGCGGGGAATTAGATATGGGGAATCAGATGTGGGGAATCAGAGGTGGTGAATCAGTGATGGGGAATCACAGGCGGGGAATCAGAGGCAGGGAATAGAACGCAGGGAATCAGAGGCAGGGAATCAGAGCTGGGGAATC